>NW_026045910.1:3582777-3888888 GCF_023898315.1 Schistocerca nitens | reverse complement strand
TTTCGTTTTTTGTTACCATTCAGACAAATCATTTCACAAAACATTTCGCCGTTTTTCCTAATTTTTTTGTGTCTTTTACTTCGATAGACGGTTGATCACACGTGAAGTTGATACTCAATACTAGTGCATTCTTTCCTCCCGTTTTCAACGCTCAATATTCGTTTTCCTGTTCGTTCATTAATTTTAAATGCAAAATACATTTCAGTTACTGAGTCAAATTTGCGTGGCTCCCGTTGCTATGATCGTGGCCCGGCCATTCCTGATCACCTACACCATTATGACAAGCTTTGATTAATTGACGTTAAAATGGGCTGTTGGAAGTAAGAGATACTTCCAAAGCTGCACAGTACAGAATCACCTTCTTTGGGTACAACTTAGAGGAAGTAGGGTGAGTGTGGAAGAGAGACAGATGGCAAAATAGAAAAAAGCCTGCTACGCACTTAACAGTTATTCGTAGAGCATCGATGTAGATTGTACGAGCCAATGAGAAGAAGTCGTAGATGAATGCGAGATGGGGCTTATCCACATAGCTCATGGTATGGGTTCGGTACTGTCAAAGGCCCCCACCACGAGACGCGGTTTTGATGTGAAAACGTCTCTGCTCATCAGTCGAACCTACTTGTGCGACAAAATAAAGTCACATCTGAATCTCTAATGACTACGAGACTAATAATGCGTAAACGGTGACTGAGCCCACAACTGATAGAGCGTGTCTGTACGTGTTTGTCGCACAGTATTTGTTTCGCCTGTGACGTCATCGTACCAATGTCGGCGCATGTGCGTGATTGTTAGGAATGAAGCTGAGCCTCCACTGGAGCCATATTCGTCTAACTCAGGGCTTCACAACATACTTGCTCGCGGAGCAAGCTGTGAGCAGCAAGGCGCGAGCACTGAGCAGCGCGAGCACGCTACCCCCACTACCGGACCAGAGCGGAGAGTGGGGAGAGTCACGTGGTGCACACAACAGCTGCCGCCAGTCAATGTAAATCCGCGGCCTCCTGCAGGGATATCACTCACGAATTATTACTGCGACAAATGAAACAAATAAATGAGAATGTACACTTGCCACATAATTTTATTAGCTTAGTGTATGCCTCTACATTCGTATTAATTTGTCGAAATATTACACAATAAAAGGTGTCACTGAAGTGTGGGATTCTCGGTTATCTTGTACTTTTTGCCCTTTATAATTGCGTCTATGTTCGGAGTGATTGTTCTTGTGCATCGTAGGCGCAGCGTGCAGTTTAAATTTCGATCAGACAATGCGTTTCTCAGGCGTGTCTTGTTACATTTCATTGCAGAGAACAGTTGTTCACAAACATACGTGGAACCGAACATTGATATTATTGTAGCCGCCAGTTTGTGCAAACGAGGAAATGTATCCTGAGGGAAGTGTCTGTAGAATTCCAAAATGTTTTTCTTGTTCTGAAATTTGCCTCTGTATTCTCTTTCACACTGCAGGTCAATAATTTCTAGTTGCAGCTCAGGACGAATCTCTTCAATATTCGCTGAATATGGAGAGAACAGATCAAAATCACTGTCTAGTGCTGTCAGATCTTGAAAGCGTTGATCAAATTCTTCCTTAAGGGCAACTAAACTATGTGAATAACGTTCACAGTCTTTGTGAACACCTTGCATGGATGATAATTTAGGAAAATGAGCTAGATTTCCTGTTTCCAGCTGACTCACCCAAAGTGTCAATTTCATTTTAAAAGCTCGTACTCTATCTATGAAATGAGTAATTAGCAGATCTTTACCTTGTAGTGAAATGTTCAAAGCATTCAGATGGCTAGTTAAATCTGCTAAGAATGCGAGATCACATTTCCATGAAGGCTCTTTCAATTCAGGAACACACATGTTATTTATTTCCATGAACATATTTATCTCATCTAATAGGCAAAAAAATCGATTTAATAATTCGCCACGACTAAGCCAGCGGACCTCGCTGTAATAAGGCAGGCTACCACACTGACTTTCTACATCCTCAAGAAAGCTTTTAAATTGCCTGTGTTGTAGCCCATGCTTCCTTCTATAATTGGTTGTACGAACAACAACACTCATCACATTTTTTAGAGTGATACTCTTTGCACATAAGTTTTCCTGGTGGATCACACAGTAAACGCCCCATATTTCATTCGGAACGGTCAGCTTCTGCATTTTCTCCTTCAACAGCGCAACGAAACCTGATTTTTTTTCCTGTCATCGCTGGTGCACCGTCTGTAGACACTGAAACTAAAGAATTCCACGGCAATCCTATATTTTCAACACTTTCTTCAATACTACTTAAAATACCTCCGGTTGTAGTGTTCTTCATGGCTACTACATCGAGGAGCTCCTCCCTCACATGAAGATCTCTTTTAATACCTCTAATAAATATGGCAAGCTGCGCTGTTCCAGTGATATCAACACTTTCGTCCAGAGCTAGAGAATAAGTCATAAAATCTTTACAGATATTTGCAAGCTGGCTCTGGACGTCGTCTGCCATGTCCTGTATACAACACATAATGGTCATGTTAGATAATGGCACAATCCGAAACTGTTCAACTTGAGATGGACACAAAGTTCCGCTGCAACTACCAAACATTCTTTTATTAAATTGACATCAGTGAAGGGGCGCAGGGATTTTGCTAAAAGGAAAGCAATTTTGTAACTCACTCTGAGAGCTGCCTCAGTTGATTTTTCTTCGTCGTCCAAATCTTCTTCGGATAGCTTTCTTTTAAGTTTAATAACTTCCTGTGCACGATCTGGTCCATCACATTTTCCACTTCTGTAGTCTTTCGCATGGTACGACATATAATGTCGCTGCAAATTAAATTTCCTAAAAGAGTTCTGCGTTTTGTGACATACTAAACATTTTGCAACACCATCTTTTTCTGTAAACAGATACAATTCCTCCCAACTGCGAAAGCATGGTTGGGGTTACACAACGGCGACTTGACATGATTCTTAACCAGCGAAGTGACTGTTAGAGCTGTCTTAGTACTTTAAATGTTACACAGTCGGCGTGATTTCAATAGGCAAGCTGCGGCCCTATTCAAACGTGCGCGCGCTTTCCCCTCCCTCCCTGCCCTCCCTGTTCCGCGACCTTGCACCTGCTCGCGAGCACGTGCCTGAGCAGACGCGAGTACTCGCGCTCAAAACCGGCCAGTTGTTAAGCCCTGGTCTAACTGGACGGCCGCAAACGGCCAACTAATACCAAAGCATGTAGCGGCATTGGCACCCGTCTACCGCACAGACGACGTCGGCCGAATACGCCCGTACACCGCCGCCAGACTGCGATCCCGGTGAAATGGGATTGGTTGGACGTTTTCGGCGCCAAGCGAGCGCCTGTTGCTGCTTGTATCTGGGTGTTTTCCGTAGTCAATTACGAACTATGGGCGTGAAAAAGCTTATAAATTTTGTGAATGAGAATAGGCTACTGTGAGACATGCAAGAGACAAGGCCCAGCCGATCGATAAGGAACGAGATTGCTGTGGACAGTTAATGAAATTATCCCTCACTTTTACTGTTGTCAACAATGAGTTGTGAGCAGTGGTGCATGAACATGAACGTTGTTCACTTAAAATTTTGTGCGTTGAGGGGTGTAAAAACACAGAGTAAGAAAAGTGATCGATATTCGTAATTTTCTGTACCTCGTAAACAAATGAAAACCAAAACTGACAGTGACTGTATTACTTGCGATGAAATATTACAAGAAAAAGGTAAGTCAGACTCAAATATCTCTATTAAAAAATCTCTGTAATTGCAGTGATGGAGAAAATATAGATTTAGCCAGTACCTCTACTGGCTTCAAGGCATTTAATGAAAAGACTAGTAGCCTTCTGCTCAACATCTGCGATTTCACAACTTATATTGAAGAAAAGGAGACTAACAATTCTCTAAAGTATAAGATCTTATTGACAACTTGTTAACCTGACGAAAATTATAATTTCAAGAATGATGGAGATGAGAGAATGAGAAAATTTCATTTGGACCGGATGATAAGGCGCCCATTCACCAATTTCAAAAAGTTTCATCAGTCTAGAAAAATGTACATGATTTCCAAATAGTATAAAGAAGCAGTTGAAAAATCAAGTAATTTTATTAATATTATGACAAACAAAACTAAGAGCACAATGAGAATGTTGTGAAATTAGTGCAAATTAATCGTGCTAAGTTTAGATCAGTTGTTTCCTGAGTATTGCTTTGTGCATCAAACAACTTGCCACTAAGGGAAAAATCAAATTCAAATGCTGTTTTTGATGATTTATTACAGTTTAGGGTGTAACGAGGTGACGAAAAATTGGGGAAATATCTTGAAAGTGCCCTAATAACGCCACCTACATTTCTCGTAGAATATAAAATGATTTGTATTCTGAAACAAACTTTACAGCTTTGTGTCAATTCAATGATGGAGCATGGGAAGAATGATTGTTTTTAAGCCCCAGTAAATTCCCTAATTTTATCTGCGCAATCTCTTCATGACAGCGAGACTGAAGAACGTACATAGTTTTTCCACTGAAAGCTGGTACTTGAAGTTTCCCAAGCAGTTTCTTGCGAGATGTACGACATCTCTTGTCGCGTATCTGCCAGTTCAGATTTTCGATATTTCTGTTACACTGCCTCGTCAGTTAAACAATCCTGTATTTAACTTGATAGGGTGTCTTATTAATTTTATCGTTTTTTGCTGTTTTTTCAGTGACACTATATAGTACTGAATTACTACGTCACTCACCTTAGCTGTGGAACTGCTATTCAATGACGACACCAAACCTTAATACTTCATTTGTGAAGGAACATTTGACTTTTGTTTTTCTACGCTTTCTTTCACTTCTTGACTCGTTCTCATGTTCTGGACTCCGCTTTTAGTGCTAATGGCAACTCTCTACATCTTCATCTACATGGCTACTCCACAAATCGCATTTAAGTGCATGGCCGAAGGTTCCCTGAACCACCCTCACACTAGTTCTCTATTATTCCAGTCTTCTGCAGCATGTGGAAGAAACAAACACCTATATCTTTCCGTGTGAGCTCTTATTACCCTCATTTTATTATGATGATGGTTTCTCCCTATGTAGGTCAGCGTCAACAAAATATTTTCGCATTCGGAGGAGAAAGTTGGTGATTGAAAATTCGTGAGAAGATTCCGCCGCAACGAAATTGCCTTTCTTTGAATGATGTCCGCCCCAAATCCTGTATCATTTCAGTGACACTCTCTCCCCTGATTCTCGATGGTACAAAACGTGCTACCTTTCTTTGAACTTTCTCGATGTAGGCCTACTCCGTTAATCCCATCTGGTAAGGATCCCACACCACATAACAGTACCTAGAAGAGGACGGAGAAGCGTAGTGTAGGCAGTCTCTGTAGTAGATCTGCTACATTTTCTAAGTGTCCCCCCGATAAAACGCAGTCTTTGGTTAGCCTTCCCCACAACATTTTCTATGTGTCCCTTGCAATTTAAGTTGTTCGTAATTGTAATTCCCAGGTATTTTGTTAAATTTACGGCCTTTAGATTTGACTTATTTATCGTGTAACCGAAGTGTAACGGATTCCTTTTAGCACTAATGTGGATGACCTCACACTTTTCGTTATTTAAGGCCAACTGACAATTTTTGCACAATACAGATATCTTTCCTAAATCTTTTTGCAATTTGTTTTCATCTTCTGATGACTTTGCTAGTCGATAAACGACAGCATCATCTGCAAACAACCTAAGACGGCTGCTCAGATTGTCTCCTAAATAGTTTATATAGATAAGGAACAGCAGAGGGTCTGTAACACTACCCTGGGAAACGGCAGAAATCATTTCTGTTTTACTCGATGACTTTCCGTCAATTACTACGAACCGTGACATCTCTGAGAGGAAATCACGAATCCAGTCACATAACTGAGACGATCTTCTATAAGCTCACTATTTCGCTACAAGCTGCTTGTGTGATACAGTATCAAAAGCCTTCTGAAAATCTATAAATACGGAATCAGTCTGAAATCCCTTGTCAATAGCACTCAACGTTTCATGTCGGTAAAGAGCTAGTTGTGTTTCACAAGAACGACGCTTTCTAAATCCGTGTTAACCGTGTGTCAATAGTCCGTTCTTTTCGAGGTAATTCATAATGTTCGAATACAAAATATGTACCAAAATCCTTCTGCATATTCTGCATATTGACGTTAATGATATGAACGTGTGATTTAGTGGATTACTCCTACCACCTTTCATGAACACTGGTGTGACCTGTGCAACTGTCCAGCGGATCTTTCGTCCAGCGAACGGTTGTATGTAATTGTTAAGTACGGAGCTATTGTATCACCATACTCAGAAAGGAACCTAACTGGTATGCAGTCTGGACCGGGAGACTTGGTTTTGTTACGCGATTTAAGTTGCTTCACTACTCCAAGGATATCTGCTTCTACGTTACTCATGTTGGCAGCTGTTCTTGATTCGCATTCTGAAATATTTACTTCGTCTTCTTTGGTGAACTGTAATATAAGACCAAATCTTTTCTTGGTTTTGGTGGTCACGAGAGCAGTGCCTGATGCCTTCAGTGACTACCGTAGCAGAATATTGTCTTCATGATCTTTCACAGAAACCAAAGAAATTTTGGTCATATGTAAAGGCTGTTAATAGCACCAAAGTTAGTGTCCAGCGCCTAGCGACTGAGACGGGAATTGAATCTGAGGGTAGCAAAGCAAAATCTGAAATGCTTTGCTTCTTTTTCAAATGTTCCTTTACAAAGAAAAACTCAGGAGAATAGTCCCAATTTAATTCTCGTACCACTGGAAAAATGAATGAAATAAGTGTTAATGTCAGTGGTGTCGAGAAACAGCTGAAATAGTTAAAACTGAACAAGGCTCCAGAGCCCGATAGAATCCCTGTCAGATTCTATACTGAATTTGCGGCTCAGTTCGCCCCTCTTCTAACTATAATCTATCGTAGATCCCTTGAACAAAAAACCGTGCCCAGTTCTTGGAAACAGACACAAGTCACACGGATCTACAAGAAGAGTAGTAGAACCGATGCACAAAACTACCTTTCAGTATCCTTGACATCAGTTTGTTGTAGAATCTTAGAGCATATTCTGAGCTCAAATGTAGTAAGGTGTGTTGAACATAATGATCTCCTCCATGCCAACCAGCATGGATTCCTAAAACATCACTCTCGTGAAACCCTTCCTGCACTTTTCTCACATGGCATACTGAAAGCTTTGGATGAAGGCAGTCAGGTAGACTCAGTATTTCTTGATTTCCGAAAAGCGTTTGACTCAGTACCACATCTACGCTTATTGTCAGCAGTTCGATCATATAGAATATCAAGCGAAATCTGTGACCTGATGCCGGCCGTTGGTGGCCGAGCGGTTCTGGCACTACAGTCTGGAACCGCGTGACCGCTACGGTCGCAGGTTCAAATCCTGCCTCGGGCATGGATGTGTGTGTTGTCCTTAGGTTAGTTAGGTTTAAGTAGTTCTAAGTTCTAGGGGACTTATGACCTCAGCAATTGAGTCCCATAGTGCTCAGAGCCATTTGTGACCTGATTTAGGATTTTTTGGTAGGGAGGACACAGCATGTTATCTTGGACAGAGACTCGTCGTCAGATATAGAAGCAACTTCGGGTGTACTCCAAGGAAGACTGTTGGGACCTTGCCGTTCATGTTATATATTAATGACCTCACAGACAATATTAATACTAGCATCTGCCTTTTTGCGGTTGTCTATAATGTAGTACTATCTTAAAGAAGCTGCATAAATATTCAGTCAGATCTTTATATGACTTCAAAGTGGTGCAAAGATTGACAAACAGCATTAAATGTTCAGAACTGTAAAATTGTGCACGTCACAAAACGAAAAAACTATAATATCAACGAGTCACTGTTGGTATCGGCCAACTCATGCAATACTTGGGTGTAATACTCTGTAGGGATATCGAATGGAATGATCACATAGGATCAGCTGTGGTTAAAGCAGGTGGTAGGCTTCGGTTTATTGATAGAATACTGGGGAAGTGTAACCAGTCTACAAAGGATATTACCTACAAATCAGAATTAAAGCAACAAACGGAAATTTTGCAAGGTTGCTTTTACACTATGGCCATTAAAACTGCTACACCAAGAAGAAATGCACATGATAAACGGGTATTCGTTGAACAAATATATTATACTAGAACTGACATGTGATTAAATTTTCACACAATTTGGGTGCATAGATCCTGAGAAATCAGTACCCAGAACAACCACCTCTGGCCGTAATAACGGCCTTGACACGCCTGGGCATTGAGTCAAACAGAGCTTGGATGGCGTGTACAGGTACAGCTGCCCATGCAGCTTCAACACGATACCACAGTTCATCAATAGTAGTGACTGGTGTATTGTGACGAGCCAGTTGCTCGGCCACCATTGACCAGACGTTTTCAGTTGGTGAGAGATCTGGAGAATGTGCTGGCCAGGCAGCAGTCGAACATTTTCTGTATCCAGGAAGGCCTGTACAGGACCTGCAACATGCGGTCGTGCATTATCCTGCTGAAATGTAGGGTTTTGCAGGGAGCGAATGAAGGGTAGAGCCACGGGTCGTAACACATCTGAAATGTAACGATCACTGTTCAAAGTGCCGTCAATGGGAACAAGAGGTTACCGAGAGGTGTAACCAATGGCACCCCATAACATCACGCCGGGTGATACGACAGTATGGCGACGACGAATACACGCTTCCAATGTGCGTTCACCGCGATGTCGCCAAACACGGACGTGACCATTATGATGCTGTGAACAGAACTTGGATTCATCCGAAAAAATGACGTTTTGCCATTCGTGCACCCAGGTTCGTCGTTGAGTACACCATCGCAGGCGCTCCTGTCTGTGATGCAGTGTCAAGGGTAACCGCAGCCACGGTCTCCGAGCTGATAGTCCATGCTGTGGCAAACGTCGTCGAACTGTTCGTGCAGATGGTTGTTGTCTTGCAGACGTCCCCATCTGTTGACTCAGGGATCGAGTCGTGGCTGCACGATCCGTTACAGCCATGCGGATAAGATGCCTGTCATCTCGACTGCTAGTGATACGAGGCCGTTGGGATCCAGCACGGCGTTCCGTATTACCCTCCTAAACCCAGCGATTCCATATTCTGCTAACAGTCATTCGATCTCGACCAACACGAGCAGCAATGTCGCGATACGATAAACCGCAATCGCGATAGGCTACAATCCGACCTTTATCAAAGTCAGAAACGTGATGGAACGGATTTCTCCTCCTTACACGAGGCATCACAACAACGTTTCACCAGGCAACGAAGGTCAACTGCTGTTTGTGTATCAGAAATCAGTTGGAAACTTTCCTCATGTCGGCATTTTGTAAGTGTCGCCACCGGCGCCAACCTAGTGTGAATGCTCTGAAAAGCTAATCATTTGCATATCACAGCATCTTCTTCCTGTCGGTTAAATTTCGCGTCTGTAGCACGTCATCTTCGTGGTGTAGCAATTTTAATGGCCAGTAGTGTATTTTGCCACGAAGCAGTATACATAGCACTAAGAAAAGTAGAAACAAAGTAAAAAACGAAAGTAAACAACTGCAATATGCATAACGGTAGAGAAAAATGTTCTTCGTTTTTTCCAACTTAAGGGATTTGTACACACATTCAGACGACTGGTTAACGAGCTCAGTATGGGGTGTGACCACCTCTGGCAGCTATACAGGCATGACAAAAACGGGGCATTCTGTGAATGATTTCATCCGTCTCTTGTTAAGGCAATAACGCCCATTCTTATTGCAGAGCTGCTCGCAAGTGTTGTAGAGTTGTTGGTGGATGCTGACGCGATGCAACCCGTCTCCCTAGTGCATTCCAGACATGATCTATGGGATTCAAATCAGGAGAGGGAACAGGCCACGCCATGTGTGCATTATCTTCTGTTTCCAAAGCACCCATGCTTTATGAGGTCGAACGTTATCGTCCATCAGTACCAAACCTGGGTCCACAGCACCTCGTAACAGCCGCTCATTAGTCCCCAAGGTCCCATAACGATTCCTGACAGCAGTTAAATCCTGGCGATTCACCTGCACAATTTCATGAAGAGGTGTTCAAGCGGTCAATATAATTTCTGTTCACACCATTAGGGATCTTTATATTGGTCTCTTTCCACAATGTTTGGGTCCAGAAATCGTGTTCCACGTTCCCTCCATATGTAAATCACTATACAGACCAAATCGGGGCTCATCTGTGAAAAAAAACATTGGGCCACAGTTCGACTGTCCAGGTGGCATGCTGACGACTCCACTCTAGATGCTCCTTTCTGTGAAGACGCGTTAGAGGTATACATACATCATATCTTTGGCAGTAAAGGTCACTCTGCCGTCCAGTGGATGCTGCGAGGTCTGATGCCAGCTGCCGTGCAGTACTAAGGCGGTACCGTTATACCCTTGCAGCAACATAACGGCCCTCTCTTTCTGAAGTCACACGTCGTCAGCCCAGCCCTGCCCTGGTCTTTGGGATGCAGTTTCGTTCTCTATAAACTGTCGCCACAGTCGAGAAACAATAGAACGATTCACATATTGCGACTGTCCTGCTTCCATCTCTTCTATGGCCTTCCACCGCAGAGAGTCTAGTTGGCGTGCCATACTGCACCGTCGGTGACAGCACACACAGCGATTCTGGATGCGGGACTACCCGGAAACACTATCCCATTTGATAGGTGCCCTGACGTCACCGTTGGCATGGTTGCCCGTTGACCGGAATTCCGTCATCCGTGCAGAACACAATCGTAGGTACATCTGTTGACGCCGGCCGGAGTGGCCGAGCGGTTCTAGGAGCTACAGTCTGGAACCGCGCGACCGCTACGGTCGCAGGTTCCAATCCTGCCTCGGGCATGGATGTGTGTGATGTCATTAGGTTAGTTAGGTTTAAGTAGTTCTAAGTTCTAGGGGACTGATGACCTCAGAAGTTAAGTCTCATAGTGCTCAGAGCCATCTGAACCATTTGAACATCTGTTGACATTTTTACGATTACATTGTGAATTAGACATAGGACGGGGAAACAGCGGTTTGTTGCTTTAATTTTGAGCACCAGCGTACTATTATTGTCTGTATATTGGTCACACAGGGATCGTGGGAATAAGATTTCAATAATTACTGCACGCATAGAAGCATTGAAACACTCATTCTTCCCGCGCTTCAGACGTGAATGAAACAGGAAGAAAGCCTAATAACTGGTAGAATGGGACGTACCCTCTGCCATGAATCTCACGGTGGTTTGCAGAGTATAGATGTAGATGTAGATGTAGATACCTATGATTCCATTTTGCTGCGCTTCGGTGGTATTGAAAAACTCACGCATTTTTCTTCTGGTAGGCGAGTGCATTTCTGGTAATATGTGGCGATTTGCAAATTTATGCTTGAGTTGGAAGCTGTTGCGCACTGGGCGCTATTTATTAAGATCTATGTACCAAGGAAAATCTCGTGCATATGGTAAAGACACAATTTCCCAATACTAACCTTATGAATTATTTGATACCGATCATCTTAAAGACCAGAGATTGTTATTATTTTTCAGTTTATTTGTAAGTAATGATAATAACATACACTACTATATCTCTGTTGACTGTGTGTGCCATGCCTGAACCAGAGAAGTTTTAATCTTATTGCCAGTTTCTTTGTTTCTCTATGGACTTAGAACAAATTTAAAGTGTGAAGTATCCCAATGAATTTACTGCACCCGCTTTACTTCAGTACTTTTCATACCGCCGAGAAATGGACGAAATTTCAAACACGACTCGAGATGGACTGAAACAGCACAGAAATCTGTAAGAAGCTCAAGTAAGTACCTCCATAATAACAAGTGATATTATTCAGTGCTGCCGTGCATTAACCGGCTTACTAGTAGTGGCTAACGTGAATGAAAGACGTTACACTCATCTGCGAGAACTTGTGACACAATGGCGGACGGCGGTATTAACAGCACGAATTCTTCCGCAGTTTCTAACCAAATACAAATGTCTTGTGAGAAACTACATCGTATTACTGACAGTCCCGAATCACCCAGTTCGTCGCAGATTGCTTCGGTAGGAGAATACAGTTCGAAGAAAGACTGTTGCGGAAACCATTTTCCGTTTGGGGAAATTATCAGCATTTTAACAGAACTGGCTGAGATTGTTACGAAGCGTCGGATACTGCGCAGTATCGATGACTGGAAAAACCCGCCACAGCAGACCAACATATTATCTATCCCCAACGAGATTCTAACGCAGATATTTCAAAGATATTTCTCCTATTTAGAACTGTGTCTGCTGAGGTCTGTTTGCACCAGATTTTCTGCCATAGTTTCTGGTGTGCTCGAAAATGGCTTTAAAAATGTAGTGCGGGATATAATGGAAACAATGGAAGACGTGCACCAAAGACTAACTGCGGAGCCCGCGACAGATACTCCGCCAACGAGTCTGTACTCTTTGAAGACTGTAACGCTGCTACAGACGTACAGCATACTAGAAATCATCCTGTCAGACCTTACCATACTCAAAGCCGTGGCAGGTGACCAAATGTGTGGGGCGGATATGTTTTCTCCCACAGCTTACTTACTAGAGAAGTCTTCTCAGATTCTACGAATGCTGCAGGATCACTACAAAGACAACCCAAGCAGTTGTCCGCCCTTGTGTACCGTAGATCAACTGTCTACAGCTTGTAAACATTTTCTGAACATGTACGAGGAACGTGGACATTTTCCCGACGGCGAAAGTTGCTACTTCGGAAGCAAGGTGATAGATCTTCTGGAGTGTTGTGTTAATGCAGACTGTGAGATGAAGATTTGGTGCGAAGGGGACAAGTGCCGCATGAAAGGGAACTACAAACTACGGGAACATGAAATACTTCCACCGGTGGAAGACTGCGGAAGCCATCTCGGGGGTTGGCTACAGGAGTTCAGAACTGCAATCCAGGAAGGAAACACCGACTTTATTCACTGGAAAAATACAGAGGCGAAGACAGCCCTGGTGATAAACTCGCTAACAGCGGGGACCCTCGAAGAATGGTTGAAGGAGCTGCTCTTGAACAAGGCTCGTGTGACAACGGAAGTAGTACGAGATGGGTACACACTCGTCCGCCGAGAAGTTCCGGCAGCGTGGAGGACGAACCGCACCACAAAAATTGACTTCGAGCTGGACTGTCCTGTTTTCGAGGCTCCAGACTGTGTTAGAAAATATTTTGCTGGTTCTGAGAGCGTTAGCAATTCTAAAAGAGAAGTGAACGACGGGTTTAAGTGGACTTGTACGTGTAGTCTAATAAATAGTAGTGATGGTGAAAGCTGACCTCCGTGTGTTCTCATTGATTTTGTACCAAAGTTCGTGGCTGAGTGTTCTTTCTCTTTAAAGATCACTATTTGCTTTATTTATCTGTTCTTTGGCTGTCGACTGCAGCTAATAAATTCTACCTGAGAAAACTTAGTACGTCATGTAATTTTGTAAGCAGACCGACCGCAGAAACATAACATCTGTGTTGTGACTGCATTTAATATTTTACCATCTGTCAAGGCTTAATTATTGCTACGACTACATATATTTATAATCAGGCGCAGGGTCACATTCTAAAGGCTCATAAAAGGTGATTATACAGGATGAACTGGAATTCCATCGGCAAAATTTCGAACGCTGTTGAGTATTTTAGAAGTATTTTGACATAAGAGAGATGGGGTCTCTGCTGTTAAAGGGTATCAATGAAAAATTATGATTTATTCGGTTTGTTACCGCAATTATCTTTGTTTCTATGACAATACATTGATGAGGGTGAAAAAGTCTGTAATACGCAATCACAAAAAAATACAATAGGAAACTGAAAGTAGTGTAACAACTCTCAGATGCAAAGGTACATCACAGATGTTTGTCATCGCTGAGGGAATAGCTGAGCATAACGCCGTTGTGACGGACTTTCACAGCATTCAGCGAACTCATACACGAGGTGCATATCAGTCAACTGCCCAATTAGGGGTGGAAAAAACCGACCGGTTAACACCAATACAGATATTTTGATTCATTTTAACCGGTATTTTTCGGTATTTGTTCAACTAGCCATAACAGCTGCGCTAAAATTTTTTTGGTTTTAAGCAAACCCTCTTCAATAAACATGTAATTATTATTCGTAAAATTTCCATTGCTCTGAAATATTGCGTTGTCATAGAAAAAGGGAAAACTGAATAGTGCTATTTTAATAACAATACCGACAAAACGAGCAACAAACTCGTGGCATAATAATATTGGTACAGCATTCCTGAGACATTAATCCCGTGTCGCATGGCTTATTGATGGTACAAGCGTATGTACCGTGAACTTGACTTGTCCCGTCTGATCTATATGGTAGCTTCTCTCTGTCGTTGTCAGACATCAGTTATATTACAGAATCTCACCGTGCCTAATCTGGAAATGTTTTATGAAGTGCGGTATCATGATGTATAATACTCCATTTGCTTTGAAAGATTAAAGATGGGAGGAGCGACAACAAACTTGTGACATCACATAAGGAGAAAACTTAAAACTCAACAATCTATAGTTAACAAAAAAAGAAAGTGTCATCTGTTGCCTGTCCATATAATTTACCTTTATCTACTTGCAGCCCATGAAAATGGACAAATTAACACGAAAAACAGAAGAGGTTGAAAAAATCTGCCAATCAGCTGCAAAACAAATGTTTATTAGCCCTTGACCTGGGGTTTAGATATTTCTAAAAATATCTTCTTCAGAAGGAGTGGGTCTTGTTACATCACATGGTGGTACTTTACATTGGCTGAAGCCGAGCTGCTCTTCTCATTTACATGTGGGCTGTTCAACAAAGAATGATTTTTTTTTTTTTTTTGACAACATACCTTTACTCATCCTCATAATTTTGACGGTCCTTCTCAAAGTAGCCTCCCATGAATGCGATGCACTTCTCCCAGCGTTTCTGCCAGTCTTCAAATACATGCAGGAAACCAGTTTTTGAGAGGTCCTTCAAAATCGCCTCCGCAGCCTTCACCACTGCTTCTGATGATTCATAATGCCTCCCACGAAGGCGTTTCTTCATGTTAGGGAATGGAGGAAAGTCGCATGGGACTAAATCCTGACTATAGGGTGGGTGAGGTATGCACTTCACGTTGATTTTTTTCAAGATATTCAGCAACAACATTGGCAATATGCGCCCGCGGATTATCGTGTTGCAGCACCCACCCAGCCTGCTTCACGGAAATGTGGTCTTTTGCGCCTGATAATGGACTTACAATGTTTTTAGGACATCCCTGTAGTATTGTCCAGTTATTGATGTGTGTGCAGGTACAACATGCTGATAAACCATTCCATGAATATCAAAGAATGAGGTGACCATAACTTTCCCAGCAGAAGCAACCACTTTTGCTTTTTTGGGGGGGTTGGTGATGAAGGAGATTTCCACACTGAGCTTTGCTATTTGCTCTCAGGATGAAAATGATGTAGCCAAGTTTCATCAGCAGTGATTACATTTGAAAGAAACTCCGAATCTTCCTCTAACACCAACTTTAACTGCCTGCAGGCTTGCACGCGAATGTCCTTTTGTTCGGCAATCAACAGTCTTGGAACCCATCAGGTACAAACAAGTGTCATGTGTAATTTTTCTGTCACCAACGTGTGGGTGGCACGCAATTAAATGTTCAGTATTTCAGAAAGTGATCCTCAGGTAATTCGTCAATCCTCTCTCACAATGACAGCAGCAGTGTTGATGTTTTCTTCCGTAAGATCAGTAATTGGAGCACCGGGTCCAGCTTCCTTTGAAATTGATTGTCTCCCCTCTTTAAACATTTTAAACCACCCACCAGCTGTGCTGTGGGGAAGAACAGACTTTCCATAGGCCTCCTGTAACATCGTATAGGCCTCAGCTGAAGATTTGTTGAGACGAAAGCAGAATTTCAAAGCCGCATATTGTTCCTCGCGTGTTACCTCCACTGCAGCGGTAGGCGATACTGAACATGTCTGACCTTGTCTGCCTCTCACAGGGGGGAACCAGGAGTCCCAACAATGAAACTACTAGGGCGTGTTTGTTGCACATTTAGCCAACAGAATATCGTAATATTACATTTTAGCGCGACAAATTATGACCATAAAAAATTATGATCATTCTTCATTGAACAGTCCTCGTAAAACTGACATAAAAACAAGAATTATCGCATACATAGCTTTAGACAGCAGCCAGATTGCATTCAGCGTACTTCAAAATAAGTGCCCACTGGTAAACGCTCTTGTCAACATAAAATTATAACAGGAGTCATAGGATAAAATATTTGCATAAGGTAAGTATGCACCATGCCAGAGACAAAAGCATGGTGTATACTTAAATAATGCAAATATTTCATGCTGTGATTCCTGTTCTAAGCTGGTCTTTGTTTCTGGCATGGAATAAATTTATGCAAATATATATCGCACCATATTACCACTAAACAACGGAACGTAACATCACGAATAAGGTTTGTCAAACTACAAGCCTAATGTCCAACCATTCTGTCTGTATTTTCGTCTTCGCTTATTTCAACTAGGGCATCATAGACCTCCCATACGTTATAGTTGAGAGGAGTGACTGCATCGCTTCTACTTTCCCATCTTGTCGTACTCAGTGTCTCCGACGTGATCATTCGGGACTGCCCAGCGTCGCGTACATGCACGAAGAAATCATAAATTTTTCTCGCGAAACAAAAGAATGAAACTGCGTATTCTGGTGCCTTTGCAGCAACATTCACAGCTAGATTCAAGGAATGACTACTGCAGGGAACATAATATGTCTTAGGATTTACTTCTAAAATCCTCTTTTTCGTTCGTGCCTTCCATATTAGAACCGTTATCATAGCCCTGACCCCTACAAAGGTATTTTCATTTCTTCTATCTGTTTCAAGACCTACAAAGGTATTTTCATTTCTTCTATCTGTTTCAAGACTACCTCTGTAAGCCCCAAACAAGACGTATCTCTTATAGGTACAAATCCAAGAAAATGTTCAGTAATATTTACATCGCATGTGTCAAGATAAGTAGAAGTCACGTTCATAAAACGCACTATCATTGTGATTCGGTCAACACCCGAAATATCTAGTGTACAGTCCGAAATTAAACTATAATATTTAGCAGATCTCAATTAAGATAATATTTTGTTTTTAATTTTTTCGTGGAGAATGTGAATTATTTAATTTTTTGGGTTTTTACCCAGATAATGACGAGACTTAATATGTTCGCTGAGAACTGAATCAAATTTACCAAATAATTCGACAAATTTTAAGAAATTCCCGTTGTTGTGAGTGAACAGTTTATCTGAAGTTCCTCTTAAGGGAAGTCATTGTCCAACCAGAAACTGGATAATTGTTATAAGGCGTTCGATTATACCTTTCCAATGCCGGGTTTCTGCATTTAATATCTGCAGGGTTCCTGCATCGACAGTATTGCCAGATTTTAATCTTCTGGCGAGCCCCACCCACTTTTGGTGCGATTCTAAGTGCACTTGGGACCTACCGTGGCTAGCTAATGTCTCAGAAATGTGGAGCCAGCTACTATAACCACCTGAAATCAATAACATTTTAATGTTCGAAAAGAGTTTACAGCTGAAACAAAAAACAGTGTTTGCACTTTTTTTAATAAACTAACCGTTTCCTCTGAACAATTTCACCTTTGCACAAACTGTAACTGTAATTTTTAGAGGCGAAGCGACGATTGGAATCATCCTTAGGGCAGCTTTAAGATTCCGTTATCTGTTCTGGAGGTTCTCTTTTGACTGACGTTGTCCTAACGAAATCACCTATTTTGTCGAGTCATTTTGGGGACCTGAATCAACTACATCACTGACAGTTCGAATATCAGATGAGCACTTGCTAGAATCAGCTGGTACAGTTTCATATTCATCAGAGAGCTTGCATACAATGTCATGTTTACCCTGCGACGTTGAAGGTACATCTTCATCTACCGAAGGCTTACCCTAATGTATGTCTACATCTGCGTTTATGCTTAGATCATTCTGATCAAAATCTTCTTTACGATGGGAAAAAATATTTAACGAAAATTTCCATTTTTTGTCTCCGTTTTCTCTTTCCCCTCGTCATTTCCTATTCCGGCTGCCTGAAAGGCACTTCCTGCCGTCAAACATTGCATCTTACCGCATTCGCAATAACTTAAATCCTAATGAAAACGCGTCGCGTCACAGTGAGAAAGCCGGCCGGTGTGGCCGAGCGGTTCTAGGCGCTACAGTCTGGAACCGCGCGACCGCTACGGTCGCAGGTACCAATCCTGCCTAGGGCATGGATGTGTGTGATGTCCTTAGGTTTGTTAGATTTAAGTAGTTCTAAGCTCTAGGGGACTGATGACCTCAGAAGTTAAGTCCCATAGTGCTCAGAGCCATTTGAACCATTTTGAACAGTGAGAAAGCGTTTGCACACTAAACTAATAATTCGTTGGCACAGCCGGGTGAATGTACAATTATCAACTTTTAACACAGTCGTTATTGTCTTTACTGAACAGCATGCGAAAGGAATGATACGGCCAGTGATAGAACTGTGTTTACGTAAATCATTATTGTTCGAAGTTAATAGACGTTAGTAAATTGTGTCTGGAAAATAAAATATGTTTCTAGTAAGTGCACCTCATACAGACCTATATTAGCGCCACAATCCACAGTTCGACCGCTATATCAAACACTTAACTCGTTACTTAGCTATTAACAAACTAGGCAAGCAACCATTGCTGCTATATAATGAAACTACCTACAGTGTATCCACTGTGCACAGCTGCCAACTTCCGAAAATATTTGCCCCGTAAACTCAATGCGAAATATCCCTAAGACTCAATATTCATTATCTAAAACCTCTAAAAGAAAATATCCATATTTTGCTGTTAATTTTACTTATTTACTAGCAATTTCAAACATAATTTCAGCTTTTTGTGAAACATTCGAAGTTTTAATGCTAATGTCAAACAAACTTATCATTTTGATTGGATTATGTATAATACAAGATCTGCACTTTGATGCAGAGAAATACGAACCATCAAAACCGTCTTAGGCATTTCAATGCACAACCTACTTCATAGCTTCTTTTTAAAAAAAAAAAAAAATATAACAATGTAAATAGAAAACGTGCACCAAATACCAGCATTTGAAATTGTTAAGCATAAACCTAATACAAATTAAAGAGAAAGAGAGAGGACATATTTTGAAACATCTTCATTATCTTATTCTTGAAAATGAAGTACTCCACAGTGAACGTATTATTGTGCTTATAATTGCTCCATTTCATAAGCAGACTTTGGAAGTCTGTGGGAGAATCGTACAAATACTATTAAGTAACTAAATAGTAGCGAAATAATTCAAACTTCAAATCCGTTTTTTAATTCGCGAACACTGGCGCGTTCCGGCTGTCACCTATTTCAGAATGCCGTTAGTGGCTGAGCGGTTCTAGGCGCTACAGTCTGGAACCGCGCGACCGCTACGGTCGCAGGTACCAATCCTGCCTAGGGCATGGATGTGTGTGATGTCCTTAGGTTAGTTAGATTTTAGTTCTAAGTTCTAGGGGACTGATGACCTCAGATGTTAAGTTGGCTTGGCTCTGAGCACTATGGGACTTAACTTCTGAGGTCATCAGTCCCCTAGAACTTAGTACTAATTAAACCTAACTAACCTAAGGACATCACACACATCCATGCCCGAGGCAGGATTCGAACCTGCGACCGTAGCGGTCGCGCGGTTCCAGACTATAGCGCCTAGAACCGCTCGGCCACAACGGCCGGCAGATGTTAAGTCCCATAGTGCTCAGAGCCATTTGAACCATACCGTTATGGGAACGAGACAACATGCAGTGGTGTTCTAACATGTGACGACTGACAAATAAAACGACTTTTTGAGTAGGAGTAATAGAATATAATATAATTATATAAGAATTTTTTTATTTTATACACGCATAAAACGATTTTATGAACAATTTGTGTTTCCAGCTTATTCTCACATTTCTTTATTTATGCGAGATGAATCTGTCGCCCCAAAAAATCTGCCACCCTCGGCTATGGCACGGTTCTCCCCCTCCCTCCCACCCCCCAAGATCCCCTAAGGCCGCCACGGCACTGCGTTCACGAGTCGTCGAACAAATGGCGTGTGTTCCAGCGCGATCAATGAATGGGAAATGGGATTTTGCTATTGATATAGCTAATAGCTAATGTGTACTGTGTTCCCCATCTTAACACTTACCTATTTGCTTACATACATATTTGGGCTTTCGAATAAAAGGGGATGTTGTAGAATACTGCCCAAGTGTGTGGGACTCATACAAAATAGGACTAACAGGGGATATTGAACATATACAGAGAACGGCAGCGTGAATGATCACAGGTTTGTTTGACCCTTGACAGAGTTACAGTGATACACAGTCATTCAAACAATCACTCTTCCCGTCCTTCATACGTCGATGGAACGGGAAGAAACCCTAATAACCGTTACAACGCGACGTATCCTCTGCCACGTACTTCGCGGTGTTTTGCAGAGCATAGATGAAGATGTAGGCAATGTTTATTACATATAACGCCGTTTTACACATTTTTTTAAATTACGGTTATTGGAAAATTACTTACGTTATCGTAGAGGGAGACCAAAAGATGAATACACTAAGCAGATTCAGAAGGATGTAGGCTGCAGTAGGTACTGGGAGATGAAGAAGCTTGCACAGGATAGAGTAGCATGAAGAGCTGCATCAAACCAGTCTCAGGACTGAAGACCACAACAACAACATCTTTAAAAAAATAGCACTGTTTTTCTTTTATTTTCCTAGACGAACAACGTTGTACCTGTGCAGTTGCTGAAGCACTCTGATTTTTCTGGGTTATTTATTGCAGAAATAGCAACCTTATTTTGAGTAAGTACTACGACACAGGTGAAAACACATATTATGTACTGCAATATAAATCTGCACAAGCATCAGTAGAAGACACGGGAAAATTTAACACTTACTGGTGCCATTACACTAAACATGTAGAGTCAACATCACATTTTCTGGTTTCAGCCAGTGGGTTTTGCCAGACAGACGTGCAAATCCACTATTCACTTGGCGACTGTTCATAGAAATTCCGTTTTCTAGCTGGGGTATATTGTCAAATGTCATTCTTCTTGGTACTTTTTACTGGCAGAATTTTATCACACAAGATAGGGAAAACCATAACGGTATCTAGTGGCACATATATTTTCCCAGTGCCTCTAGGCTACTTTGCAATACTTTGACTTATCCACAGTTGGTGGATGTTACGACTTTTCCTTTCCCTTAGTGTAGAAGTGTTGTCAGATCAGATGTGTAGCCAGACATACCCATTGTTTTGAATTAGCCTCTATGCATCCTGTAGCCCAGTGTGCTAAGGTCCCGGAAATCCTGTGCATCCATTTTACACAGAAGGAATCCATTCTCCTTGACATTGGCAGTGGTTGTCTGGGTGAAAAGATATTTTGTTCCTCCTGTAAAAGCAAAATCACTATCACCTAAATAGAAAACTATGCTCTATAACAGTGAATTTCTGGTCCACAGCAGTGAAATATTTTCACATGATCAGATTTTGGAAAAGATTCTTAGTATTTGGAACGTGTCTCACAAAATTAGCAATATTTAGGCTTATGTTCAAATGAAAATCATATGAAAAATGGGAATTACTATCGAAACATTCCAAATAAAAATAGAACATTTCTGTTGCGCCATCATAGTTGATAATCCTGATTATTCCAAGGATCATATAAAAAATTTCACCAATGTACAGTTCATTGTTGACAGCCGTCTGACTTGGTCAGTGTGTCCACTGTAGTTGAAAATGGAGAAAATCGAGTTTCGTGCTGTTATTAAACAGTTCCATTTGATGGATTCCACTGGGGCACAAGTAAAAACAGAATTGGATGTAGTTCATGTAGGTTCTGTACCATTGTTGAGGGCCATTTACTTTTGGATTAATGGATTTAAACGTGGCCGGATGGGCGCCGAAGAGGAAGCGCGCCCCGGCCATTCAATTGACGTCACCACAAAGGAAACCATTGGCAGAACGGATACAGGTTTTAGTGAACACAGGGTTGCCGTCGCGAGATTGTATATTGTAACCCTCAAATCCCCCAAAAATAAACGAAAAATATCCTATTCAAAAAGGCAGATATAAATTCACTTCACGCCTTCATAGAGACAATCTCCACAACTTCCAAATTAACAACGTAAGTGTAGACCAGATGTGGCTTTGATCCCCCTTAGTACACAAAATGACTCAGAACACTGTTGCAGAAACAACGAAAACAGCATGCAAAATTCAAAGGAACGCGAAAACGTCAAGATCGTCGATCTTTTACAGAAGCTCGAAAATTAACGTAGACAACAATGCGAGATGCTTATAATAGTTCCACAACGAAACTTTGTCTCGAAACCAGGGAAAAATCCAAAGAGATTCTGGTCGTATGTAAAGTATGCTTGCGGCAGGACACACTCAGTGCCTTTTCTGCGCGATAGCAATAGAAACACTATCGACGACAGTGCTGACAAAGCAGAGTTCCTAAACACAGCCTTTCGAAATTCCTTCACCAAAGAAGACGAAGTAAATATTCCAGAATTCGATTAAAGAACGGCTTCCACCTTAGAAGTAATCCCCCAGAGTAGCGAAGTAACTTAAATCGCTTAGTAAAAGCAAGTCTTCCGGTCCAGACTGTATGCGAATTAGGTTCCTTTCAGAGTATGCTGATGCAATAGCTCCATACATACATATCGCTCGCTCGGTGAAAGAAACGCTCCCAAAGACTGGAAAGTTGTACAGGTCACACCAACAGTCAAGCAAAATAGTAGGAGTAATCCACTAAATTACAGGCCCGTTTCATTAGCAACGATATGCATCAGGATTTTCGAACATATATTGTGTTCGAACATTATGTATTATATCGAGGAGAACGGTCTATTCACACACAGTCAACAGGGATTTAGAAACCATCGTTCTTGTAAAACACAACTAGCTCTTTGCTCACACGAAGTGCCGAGTGCTACTGACAACGGATTTCAGATTGAATCCGTATTTCTAGATTTCCAGAAGGCTTTTGACACTTTACCACACAAGAGGCGTTTAGTGAAATTGCGTGCTTATGGAATATCGTCTCAGTTATGTGACTGGATTCGTGATTTCCTCTCACAGAGGTCACAGTTCGTAGTAACTGAAGGAAACTCATCGAGTGAAACAGAAGCGATTTCTGGCGTTCCCCAAGGTGGTGTTACAGGCCATCTGCTGCTCCTTATCTACATAAACGATTTAGCAGATAATCTGAGCAGCTGTCTTAGGTTATTTGCAAATGATGCTGTCGTTTATCGTCTAGTAAAGTCAAAACACATTCAAAACGATTTATAAAAGATATCTGTATGATTCGAAAAGCTGAAAGGAATCCGTTAAACATCGGTTACTCGATAAATCACTCAAATCCAAAGGCCGTAAATTCAACTAAATACCTAGGAATTACGACTATGAACAACTTAAATTGGAAAGAACACATAGAAGATGTTGTGGGGAAGGCAAACCAAAGACTTCGTTTTATTGGCCAAACACTTACAAAATGTAACAGATCTACTAAAGAGACTGCCTATACTACGCTTGTCCATCCTCTTTTGGAGTACTGCTGCGCGGTCTGGGATCTTCACCTGATATGATTAACGGTGTGCATCGAGAAAGTTCAAAGAAGAGCAACACGTTTCGTATTATCGCGAAATAGGGGAGAGAGTGTCACTGATATGGTACAGAATTTGGTGTGCACATAATTAAAACAAGGGCATTTTTCGTTACAGCGAAATCTTCTCACGAAATTTCAATCAGCAACTTTCTCCTCGAAATGCGAAAATATTTTGTTGAGGCCCCCCTACATAGGGAGAAACGATCATCATAATAAGGGAAATCAGGTCTTGCACGAAAGACACAGATGTTCGTTTTATCCGCGCGCTGTTCGAGATTGGAATAATAGAGAATTATTGTAAAGGTGGTTCGATGGACTCCCTGCCAGGCACTTAAGTTTGATTTGCAAAGTATCCATGTGAATGTAGATAGTAGACAGAAAAGACAAGATATGGTAACGCAAGACTGCCGAAAAAAAAATTGTGAGATTGCTGAGGCTGTAGGCATCTCAACTGAGCTAGTGCATTATTTCCTGTATGGAAAATTGGCACTTTTCTCAAATGATGCACTGAAAGTTTTGGATCAAGGCATCCAGGTAGATGCAGTTTTTCTTGATTTCCGAAAGGCATTTGACTCAGTACCGTACCTACGATTATTGTCAAAACCACGATTGTGAGGGGTACCAAGTGAAATTTGTGACTGGATTGAAGACTTTTTGGCAGGGAAGACACAGCACGTTATCTTGGATGGAGAGTCATCGTCAGATGTAGAAGTAAATTTTGGTGTGCCCCAGGGAACAGTGTTGGGACCCTTGCTGTTCATTTAGTATATCAATGACCTTGCAGACAATATTAATAGTAACATCAGGCTTTCTGCAGATGGCGCAGTTATCTGTAACGAAGTACTATCTGAAAGAAGATACACAAATATTCAGTCAGATCTTGATAAGATTTAAACTTGGCGCAGAGATTGGCGACTTGCTTTAAATGGTCAGATATGTAAGACTGAATACTTCACAAAAATAAAAAAAACATAGTATCCTATGACTGTAATATCGGTGAGTCACTGTAGGTATCAGCCAACTCATACAAATACCTGGGTATAACACCTTGTAGGAATATGAACTGGAATGATCAAATAGGTTCAGTCGTAGGTAAAGCAGATGGTAGACTTCGGTTTATTGGTAGAATACTGGGGAAGTGAATCAGTCTGCAAAGGGGATTGCTTACAAATCACTCATGCGACCGACTCTAGACTATTGCTCAAGTGAGTGAGACCGGTACCAGATAGGACTTACAGGGGATATTGAACGTATACAGAGAAGGGCAGCACGAATGGGAGAGTGTCGCAAAGATAGTAAACGAGTTGAACTGGAAGACTCTTGAAGATAGACGCAAAATATCCCGAGAAAGTCTACTGACAAAGTTTCAAAACCGACTTTAAATTATCGCTCTAGGAACATAGTACATCTCCTACATATCGCTCACATAGGGATCGTGAGGGTAAAATTAGAATAATTACTTCAAGCACAGAGGGATTCAAACAATCATTCTCCCGCGCTCCATACGTGGATGGAACAGGAATAAACCCTGACTGGTACAATGGGACGTACCCTCTGTCATGCACCTCACGATGGTTTGCAGAGTATAGATGCAGACGATGTAGTGTGCGAGTTGGATGCAGCGATTGCTCGCAGTCGATCAATAGCGTATTCGGCAACAGCATTCCAGCACAATGTCTGGAGATATTTAATCGCATTCCGCAATTCTTTTTGCGCCGATTTGTGACTGTTGATGAAACCTGCACCCATCTTTACACACCAGAGTCAAAATGGCAGTCAAAACAATGGACACACGCTGATGAAAGTGCAGCGAAGGCAGCAAAGACGCTTCTGTCATTGGTAAGGTGATGGTAACTGTTTTTTGGCATTCCCAAGGAATAATCTGCACAGAATACTTGCAAAAGGGCAGAACCATAACTCGACACTATTATGCCTCATTGTTGTCTCGTTTGAAACTTGTACTGGCTGGAAAAAGACAAATGCTGGCACGCAAAAAGGTGGTCTTTCACCAGGATTAGTGATACCGATGGCAAAAGTGCATGACATAGGCTTTGAACTGGTTCCTCATCCACCCTGCTCACCAGACTTAGCCCCCAAGTGACTTCTCCCTGTTCCTTGCCGGGAAGAAATTTTCATCAAACGAGGAAGTGGTAACTGCAGTCAACGAGTATGTGACGGAACTTGACAGAATCTATTTTTCCAATGGGATGAAAACGTCGAAGCAACCATAGACCAAGCATATATCCTTCAAAGGAGACTATGTCGAGAAGTGAGGTGAGTTGTTTGGGAAACAAACGTTGTTCTTGCTTTATCAGACTTATCAAAGAACTATTATAATACAGATACACTTTCTAGACATTCTGAAAAAATGGTGGAAACTTTGAGGTCAGATGTTCAGTTTTATCATTATGTCGAATTTGCCATATTTCTTCCCTTTTTTGAACCATAACTGATGTACCCAACATCTTCTTCGCTGCTCAACATTTATGAGATACAATAGACGGAGTGCATGAATATCTTCTTCGAATGAGGACGATATATTCTTATCCATTCATAGGACGACAGCGCCGCGTCTGTCTAACTGCGCCACTTGAGTGTCAATTGCTCACGTCCCGTCCGCCGTCCGCATGGCTCCTTTGATTCGCCGCCGCCAGGCTTCCGCGCCGCGCTATTTGTGTGTGAATTGGATCTTAACATCGTTAACAAAGCTCCCTTCAATGTCGTCTGTTGATACCCTCTCGCACCGAACGACGTATAAAAGCAACAGGTCACTCAACACAACAGTGGGACAAACAGAATCCTCCCAAAGTTTGAAGACTTCTATATTAAGGTAAGTAATTTTTTTCACTCATTCGGGTATGCCAGTGTGCTCATTCTGCCCCGCCGATTTTTACGCTGTTAAGTTCCCTGATTCAATCGCTACGTAGAAGATAAGTCAAACTTTCCCAACCGGTGTATTATCGTGCCTTTTTATTGTACGGCATAGTTCTATCGAGTGACATGCGAAAGATTGTTCACTTTTATAACGTGAGCTGTTCTAATTTATAATCAATTTTGACATGTATGAAGGTAGTAACTGCTCTCGAAAGAACAGATACCATTGATGACCGTGCAGCTTCTCTAATGATCATGGTATCTGTTCTTTCGAGAGCATTTACTATCTTCATATACAGGGTGAGTCACCTAACATTTCCGCTGGATATATTTCGTAAACCACATCAAATACTGACGAATCGATTCCACAGACCGAACGTGAGGAGAGGGGCTAGTGTAATTGGTTAATACAAACCATAAAAAAATGCACGGAACTATGTTTTTTAACACAAACCTACGTTTTTTTAAATGGAACCACGTTAGTTTTGTTAGCACATCTGAACATATAAACAAATACGTAATCAGTGCCGTTTGTTGCATTGTAAAATGTTAATTACATCCGGAGATATTGTAACCTAAAGTTGACGCTTGAGTACCACTCCTCCGCTGTTCGATCGTGTGTATCGGAGAGCACCGAATTACGTAGGGATCCAAAGGGAACGGTGATGGAGTTAGGTACAGAAGAGACTGGAACAGCACAGTACGTCCACATGCTAACACCTTATTATTGGTCTTTTTCACTGACGCACATGTACATTACCATGAGGGGTGAGGTACACGTTCGATGGGCGTTTCATAGGACGTGGAGGACGCATAAATTGGCCAGCCCGTTCTACTGATCTTACACCTTTGGACTTCTTTCTGTGGGGTACGTTAAAGGAGAATGTGTACCGTGATGTGCCTACAACCCCAGAGGATATGAAACAACGTATTGTGGCACCCTGCGACGACATTACACCAGATGTACTGCGGCGTGCACGACATTCATTACGCCAGAGATTGCAATTATGTGCAGCAAATGATGGCCACCACATTGAACATCTATTGGCCTGACATGTCGGGACACACTCTATTCCACTCCGTAATTGAAAACTGAAACCACGTGTGTACGTGTACCTCACCCCTCATGGTAATGTACATGTGCGTCAGTGAAAAAGACCAATAAAAAGGTGTTAGCATGTGGACGTAATGTGCTGTTCCAGTCTCTTCTGTACCTAACTCCATCACCGTTCCCTTTGGATCCCTACGTAATTCGGTGCTCTCCGATACACACGATCGAACAGCGGAGGAGTGGTACTCAAGCGTCAACTTTAGGTTACAATATCTCCGGATGTAATTAACATTTTACAATGCAACAAACGGCACTGATTACGTATTTGTTTATATGTTCAGATGTGCTAACAAAACTAACGTGGTTCCATTTAAAAAAACGTAGGTTTGTGTTAAAAAACATAGTTCCGTGCATTTTTTTATGGTTTGTATTAACCAATTACACTAGCCCCTCTCCTCACGTTCGGTCTGTGGAATCGATTCGTCAGTATTTGATGTGGTTTACGAAATATATCCAGCGGTAACGTTAGGTGACTCACCCTGTATAGTTAAAGGCTACCCAGCCATTGACCTTCGTCTGTGCGAATGCGCACAGGTTGCCCGAACTCTTACGGGACTCTTCACCTTAGTGTGCGCGAGTAATGAGTGGATAGGCAAATATCTATTAAGTGCATTACGTATGTAGATTGTGCACAGTACGGGAGGCGTCCAAGGGATAAGTCCCTGCAGTCGCGCTATTCATCTGTGTCCTCGGTGGCTCAGATGGATAGAGTGTCTGCCATGTAAGCAGGAGATCCCGAATTCCAGTCCCAGTCGGGGCACATATTTTCAGCTGTCCCCATCGAGGTATATCAACAACACCTGTCGGCAGCTGAGGGTTTCAATTAATTATCATTTAATTTTGACATGGTCTGTACAAGTCAGGACTTGCAACGATGAGCCATACTCATTTTTGCTTGCCATTAGCGTAATTAGAATGATCACGGAAACTTGTTGCAGCTGTTACCTGACTCTTCCCACTTGGTATAAAGAAGAGTGATAACATCCCGATCACCTTAAGCACATCCTTACGATGTCAGAGAATCTATTAAAAGTCAATAGTGACTTCTGTTTTTAGTGTCACGAGTAATGTTTATGATAAAGGTCAGATAACGGTGCAACGATCAAAATTCATATCATACCTTGGTGTGTAAACGAGAGAAATACGCTGAGGTGACAGAACTCGTGGCACTGATATGCACATGTACATATGGCGGTAGAAGCGCGTACACAAGGTATAAAAGGACATTGCATTGGCGGAGTTATCATTTGCACTCAGGTGACTGATGTGGAAAGCTTAGCAATGTGATTATGGCCCCACGCCGAAGTTAACAGACCTTGAACGCGGGATGGTAGTTGGACCTAGTTGCATAGGACATTCCATTTCGGAAATTCAGTATTCAGAGATTCACAGTGTCAAGACTGCGCCGTGAATACCAAACTTAAGGCATTACCTCTCACCATGGACAAGGCAGTGACTGAAGGCCTTCACTTAACGACCAAGAGCAGCAGCTTTTGCATAGAGTTATCGGTGCTAACAGACAAGCAACACTGCATGAAATAACCTCAGAAATCAATGTCGGTCTTGCAACTAATGTATTCGTTAGGACAGTGCGGAGAAATTTGGAGTCAGTGGGCTATGGCAGCTGATGACTGAAGCGAGTACCTTTGCTAACAGCATGACGTCCTGGGCTCATGGCCATATTGGTTGGACCCCAGACGACTGGAAAACCGTGGCCTGGTCAGATGAGTCCTGATTTCAGTTGGTAACGGCTGATGGCAGGGTTCGATTGTGGTGCAGACCTCACGAAGCCATGGCCCCAGGTGGTGAGTAGGGCACTGTGCAAACTGGTGGTGGCTCAGTAATGATGTGGGCTGTGTTTTCATGAAATGGACTGGGTCCCCTGGTCCAACTGAAACGATCATTGACTGGAAACAGTTATATTGTTCTACTTGGAGACCATTTGCATCCATTCATGGACTTCATGTTCCCAATCAATGATCGAATTTTTATGGATGGCAGTGCACCATGTCAACAGGCCACAATTGTTCATGATTAGTTTGAAGAATATTCTGGACAATTTGAGCGAATGTTTGGGCCACCCATCAAACATTTATGGGACATAATTGAGAAGTCAGTTTTTGAAAAAATTCCTGTACTGGCAACACTTTCACATTTATGGACGTTTATAGAGGGAACATGACGCAATATTTCTGCAGGGAACTTCCAATGACTTGTTGAGTCCATGCTATGTTGAACTGCTGTGCCACACTGGGCAAAAGGAGGTCTGACACGATATTAGGAGATATTCCATGACTTTTGTCACCTGAGCATAGATGTATATTTAAAGCTTATCTTTTTTTATCTCAGTGTAGAATTTTAAGATGCTATCTTCATTCATTACAGGTATTTGTATTGATTTATTTTACTGTACATTGTGATTTAGTGCTTACTTCACACATACAATAGGGGGCCTACAGGACAAGTTAGGAGCCACACGGGATTAGCCAAGCGGTCTAGGGCACTACAGTCGTAGACTGTGCGCTGGTCCTGACGGAGATTCGAGTCCTCCCTCAGGCATGGGTGTGTGTGTTTGTCCTTATGATAATTTAGGTTAAGTACTGTGTAAGCTTAGGGACTGATAATATCAGCAGTTAAGACCCATAAGATTTCACACACATTTCCAAGAACAAGTACAAACAAAAACCTTTACCCATTAAGGAGCGTGCAGACAGGTCCCCTATAAAACCCAGCCACTGGGTGCAAGAACACAGCTGCCACAGCACTCAGCAATACTGCAGTGTGTCATAGCGGTGGGCTCAGTTTTCACATGGTGCAGTACAACTCTACTTTTCCATAGCCACCTACTTGGCTGGAGCCTCAACTGTCACAACATAGCTAGACAGAGCGACTGTAAATACTCACCATGCAGCACTTGTATTTGTAATGCGACTGGTTCCGGAACATCCAACCACAGCCCATACCGTGACAATCCCCATGCCAGCCGCCGGTCCAATGTGGGACCGAGCAGATTCAACCTGGCTTAGCAGTGTCGTCTCTCAGCCATTGTTCTACGAACTGCCATTACACCTGAAAGTTCCAAGTGTGAAGCCAGCACCACTGAGTTAACACCACCTCTAAGGTGTCTTGTCTGGTAAACTCTGTGGAGACCTGGGCTGCGTGCAGGGAATCTGTGCACGTGATCGCTGCTCACCGCTACAGCGGCATAATATCGCCAACTGCTGCCTGTGCTGTGTGTCTTCCTTGCTCTGTATGGTTGCCTGCCATAAACTTAAGCAAATACTTCAAAATGGTGAATAAATAAAAGCACGCATTTTTACACTCTTGATATTGGTAAATAGATAAATTTGATTTTTTATCATCATAATTTAATTGAAATACTATTTTTTTATGTTAATGACATAAGTAAAAGTATCACATTTTTTTCTTTTAAATTGTGTTTTCACTAAAATAGTTTCCTCTATTCTTACTGTAATGGATGCCTTATCATTCAAAGAAATAGCTGATTTTATAAAAAATATGGTCTTAAGGAATGTTTTTAGTTTCCTCTTCAACATGTGTACATTATTAATTTCCTTTTTCATACAGATAGGAAGCTTATTGTGTACTTTTGTATCGCACTTTCTTGTGTATTTTTGAGAGAGTTACAGAGCCCTGGCAAAAAATTTTCCCCCATCTCTCATGATAGTGAATAACACAGTTTGTGTGAAAGACTTCCTTTTTGCTGGAAACATCTTCAGTGAGCATAAATATTGACCTATAATTGTAAGACTTGAAGAGATCTCTGCAGGATGTTCTATAAGTAGCCCCTTGTATTAATCTGACTACTCATTTTTTAAGTTTAAAAGTATTTGAGGTCCTGCACATTTCCCCAGAAGATAATACCATAGTAGATTATCGGATGGAAATAGACAAAATAAGTCCACAGCATTATTTCTCTGTCAAAGTGAGAAATGCAAAGCATACTGGGCAAAGTTTGTGGAGAAACTGATGAATTTGCTCATTCCATCTTAACTGATTGTCCATCTGGGTGCTTATGAATTTTGTATGTGTAGTTTCATTAACTTTCTGTTTGTTAATATCCATTTCAGGAACTTGAAGTTTTTTGTTTGTTATCTGGAACTGTATAATATTAGTTTTGGAAAAATTTTGGGGTTAGGCTATTTGCTGTGAACCATTTTTATACTTGGTTTGGTTACTGAAAGGCTGTATCGTGCATTGTGGAGTTGGACCCTTTGATTAGAATACTTGCATCATCAGCAAACATTATGATTTTTGTTCTGTTATTAATTGTAACTGGAAGACCGTTGTTGTAATTCAAGAAAATCAGTAGCCCAAGGATAAAGACATGGGGGACTCTGTATTTTACACTTTCTCAGTCTGGGTTAATTGTGACACCTCCCTGCCTCCATTCACACAACTTCGTTTTCTGTTGTGTAAATAAGATTCTAGCCAAGCCAAAGGTTTGTCTTTGATTCCATAGTGCAGAATTTTTTTAACAAGGTGTTATGATCTACACAGTCAAATACCTTAGTAAGGCAACAAAGGTTCTCACGTAATGCCTTCCAAAATTTAATTCATGTAGAACTTCATTTGTTACAATAAATATAGCTCTTTCTGTGGAGAATACTTTACCAAAGCTGAGCTTGTAAGTGTCAGTAACCTATTTTGTGCAGTGTGGCTATCAATTCTGTCATACACTATTCTCTCAAATACCTTCCAGAACACTGGCAGCAGAGAGATAGACCAACAGTTTGTGGATTGACATCACTATCACATGTTTTAGTCTGTGTGGAAGTACCTGTTCTCATTGACTAGTTATCCAAATACACTCTATGTGACTGATTAAGTGTACACATGATTTTAAAATTCTACATGATATACCATCATATCCAGAGGATTAAGTTCTTTTAAGTAATGTGGCCCCCCCAAGAACCATGGACCTTGCCGTTGGTGGTGAGGCTTGCGTGCCTCAGTGATACAGATAGCCATACCGTAGGTGCAACCACAACGGAGGGGTATCTGTTGAGAGGCCAGACAAACATGTGGTTCCTGAAGAGGGGCAGCAGCCTTTTCAGTAGTTGCAGGGGCAACAGTCTGGATGATTAACTGATCTGGCCTTGTAACACTAACCAAAACAGCCTTGCTGTGCTGGTACTGCGAACGGCTGAAAGCAAGGGGAAACTACGGCCGTAATTTTTTCCGAGGGCATGCAGCTTTACTGTATGATTAAATGACGATGGTGTCCTCTTGGGTAAAATATTCCAGAGGTAAAATAGTCCCCCATTTGGTTCTCCAGGCGGGGACTACTCAAGAGGACATCGTTATCAGGAGAAAGAAAACTGGCGTTCTACGGATTGGAGCGTGGAATGTCAGATCCCTTAATCGAAATGATTAATGGAAAATCTCATATAAAGATGTGAAACAAATACTAACAAAGAGATAGAGGGGCTGGCCAGTACTTACCTCAGCTCAGTACAGCCGATAGATACACATAAAACAGAACTGAAAATTTACATTCCTAGCTTTCGGAACAAATGTTCCTTCATCAGGGAGGAGAGAGGGGAAAGAAAGGGAAGAAGGGAAAGGAGATTCAGTTACTCACAACCCAGGTTATGAGTAACTGAATCTCCTTTCCCTTCTTCCCTTTCTTTCCCCTCTCTCCTCCCTGATGAAGGAACATTTGTTCCGAAAGCTAGGAATGTAAATTTTCAGTTCTGTTTTATGTGTATCTATCGGCTGTACTGAGCTGAGGTAAGTACTGGCCAGCCCCTCTATCTCTTTGTTAGATCCCTTAATCGGGCAGGTAGGTTAGAAAATTTAAAAAGGGAAATGGATAGGTTAAAGTTAGATATAGTGGGAATTAGTGAAGTTCGGTGGCAGGAGGATCAAGACTTTTGGTCAGGTGAATACAGGGTTATAAATACAAAATCAAATAGGGGTAATGCAGAAGTAGGTTTAATAATAAATAGGAATGCGGGTAAGCTACTACAAACAGCATAATGAACGCATTATTGTGGCCAAGATAGACACAAAGCCCACGCCTACTACAGTAGTAAAAGTTTATATGCCAACTAGCTCTGCAGATGACGAAGAAATTGAAGAAATGTATGATGAAATAAAAGAAATTATTCAGGTAGTGAAGGGATACGAAAATTTAATACTCATAGGGGACTGGAACTCGGTGGTAGGAAAAGGGAGAGAAGGAAATGTAGTAGGTGAATATAGATTGGGGCTAAGAAATGAAAGAGGAAGCCGCCTGATAGAATTTTGCACAGAGCACAACTTAATCATAGCTAACACTTGGTTCAAGAATCATAAAAGAAGGTTGTATACATGTAAGAAGCCTGGAGATACTGACAGGTTTCAGATAGATTACATAATGGTAAGACAGAGATTTAGGAACCAGGTTTTAAATTGTAAGACATTTCCAGGGGCAGATGTGGACTCTGATCACAATCTATTGGTTATGAACTGTAGATTAAAACTGAAGAAACTACAAAAAGGTGGGAATTTAAGGAGATGGGACGTGGATAACTGAAAGAACCAGAGGTTGTACAAAGTTTCAGGGAGAGCATAAGGGAACAATTGACAGGAATGGGGGAAAGAAATACAGTAGAATAAGAATGGGTAGCTTTGTGAGATGAAGTAGTCAAGGCAGCAGAGGACCTAGTAGGTAAAAAGATGAATGCTAGTAGAAATCCTTGGGTAACAGAAGAAATACTGAATTTAATTGATGGAAGGAGAAAATATAAAAATGCAGTAAATGAAGCAGGCAAAAAGGAATACAAACGTATCAAAAACGAGATCGACAGGAAGTGCAAAATGGCTAAGCTGGGATGGCTAGAGGACTAATGTAAGGATGTAGAGGCTTATCTCACTAGGGGTAAGATAGATACTGCCTACAGGAAAATTAAAGAGACCTTTGGAGAAAAGAGAACCACTTGTATGAATATCAAGAGCTCAGATGGAAACCCAGCTCTAAGCAAAGAAGGGAAATCAGAAAGGTGGAGGGGGTATATAGAGGGCCTATACAAGGGCAATGTACTTGAGGACAATATTATGGAAATGGAAGAGGATGTAGATGAAGATGAAATGGAAGATACGATACTGTGTGAAGAGTTTGACAGAGCACCGAAAGACCTGAGTCGAAACAAGGCCCCGGGAGTAGACAACATTACATTAGACCTACTGACGGCCTTGGGAGAGCCAGTCCTAACAAAACTCTACCATCTGGTGAGCAAGATGTATGAGACAGGTGAAGTACCCTCAGACTTCAAGAAGAATATAATAATTCCGATCCCAAAGAAAGCAGGTGCTGACGGATGTTAAAATTACCGAACAATCAGTTTAATAAGTCACGGATGCAAAATACTAACGCGTATTCTCTACAGACGAATGGAAAAACTGGTAGAAGCTGACCTCGGGGAAGACCAGTTTGGATTCCGTAGAAATATGGGAACACGTGAGGCAATACTGACCCTACGACTTATCTTAGAAGCTAGATTAAGGAAAGGCAAACCTACGTTTCTAGCATTTGTAGACTTAGAGAAAGCTTTTGACAATGTTGACTGGAATACTCTCTTTCAAATTCTGAAGGTGGCAGGGGTAAAATACAGGGAGCGAAAGGCTATTTACAATTTGTACAGAAACCAGATGGCAGTTATAAGAGTCGAGGGGCACAAAAGGGAAGCAGTGGTTGGGAAGGGAGTGAGACAGGGTTGTAGGCTCTCCCCGATGTTATTCAATCAGTATTTTGAGCAAGTAGTGAAGGAAACAAAAGAAAAATTCGGAGTAGGTATTAAAATCCACGGAGAAAAAATAAAAACTTTGAGGTACGCCGATGACATTGTAATTCTGTCAGAGACATCAAAGGACTTGGAAGAGCAGTTGAACAGAATGGACAGTGTCATGGAAGTAGGGTATAAGATGAACATCAACAAAAGCAAAACGAGGATAATGGAATGTAGTCGAATTAAGTCGGGTGATGCTGAGGGAATTAGATTAGGAAATGAGACACTTAAAGTAGTAAAGGAGTTTTGCTACTTGGGGAGCAAAATAACTGATGATGGTCGAAGTAGAGAGGATATAAAATGTAGACTGGCAATGGCAAGGAAAGCGTATCTGATGAAGAGAAATTTGTTAACATCGAGTATAGATTTAAGTGTCAGGAAGTTGTTTCTGAAAGTATTTGTATGGAGCGTAGCCATGTATGGAAGTGAAACATGGATGATAAATAGTTTGGACAAGAAGAGAATAAAAGCTTTCGTAATGTGGTGCTACAGAAGAATGCTGAAGATTAGATGGGTAGATCATACAACTAATGAGGAGGTATTGAATAGGATTGGGGAGAAGAGAAGTTTGTGGCACAACTTAACTAGAAGAAGGGATCGGTTGGTAGGACATGTCCTGAGGCATCAAGGGACCACCAATTTAGTATTTGAGGGCAGCGTGGAGGGTAAAAATCGTAGAGGGAGACCAAGAGATGAATACACTAAACAGATTCAGAAGGATGTAGGTTGCAGTAGGTACTGGAAGATGAAGAATCTTGCACAGGATAGAGTAGCATGGAGAGCTGCATCAAACCAGTCTCAGGACTGAAGACCACAACAACAACAACAACAACAAGTAATGTGGATTTTTACAATTTCTTTTTGAGCTGTGCGTTTGAAATGGAGTGATGTGATTGTAGGTAGTGGGGAGTGGGTGTGGTAATTATGATTATAATCACTCACACTCCCGTCACTTACTACGAATACTTTTAAACTCGCAGCATATACACAATGCATGTAGCATAGAGTACGTACTACAGAGAACTGATGTCACAAAGATACAGTTATTCTTGCTGTGATAAGGCAGCAATATTATTGGGGGAGTGCGGTACAGCCAGTGGTCTACATCCCAAACTGTAAATTGGCATGAGGGGCCTGGAGCTGGGGCCAGTGGAGGGTAAACACCGGATGTGTCCACTAAAGATCATGCCAGTTTTAGGCAGTTCACGTTGAAGGTTGGCCACATTTTCTGGGAGTCAGTAAGTTTCCATAAGATAAACCGTAGGGGTTTGGTTGCACTGGGGCTTCCTGTTGTAGTACCTCTCCAATTGCCCAGTTGCTGGCATCAGCTGTTGTAACCATGTTGGCACCTGGCGATGGGAGTGATGGTGGTGGTCTGAGCGAGCTCGGATTTGATGTTCTTGAAAGCTGATTGCATATCAAGAGTCCAAATGAGCTTATGTTAGCCTGCTATATTCTTGCCACGGAGTGACTCTGTGAGTGGCGGAAGTGCTTCTGTGGCATGGGGGAGGTGTTGTTGGTAATCATTAATTACGCTTAAGAAAAAGCGCATCTCTTGATAGACTGTTAGGGGTGGTAAGTTATGTATTTGGTCTATCTTTTCCCAGGTGGGGCATCGACGAGGTGACCTACGAATATAACACATTTTTGGCAGAGTTGGCATTTGTCCTCATTGACCACAACACCATGCTCTTATGGTTTGTCGAATACCACTTTGAGATGTTTCTCATGATCTTGAGCTGTTTGTGAGAAGATAGTTACATCATCCAAGTAACAATAGCAAAAGGGCATGGTAAAAAACAAGGTGTCAGTAAACCATTGTCAAGTCTGGGCTGTGTTCCTTGTTCAGCGTGTATGGTCACTGTTGATGCAGTACAGTTAGTTAAGGGAGTGGCAGGCTTCGTATCACCACCTTTACTGATAACATTGTACCTGATTTGCGAATCAGTGTGTTAGCCTGTTTGGCAAGAGGTAATGATGCCCTCATTAAGTGGTTGTTGATGCAATGGAAACATTGTCAACCGTTTGAGAACCACAGTTGCACTGATTGTATAGTCTGGGAAAGAACACCGTAAAGATGCACAAATAAATTGTTTGTAGCGATGCCAGGAGGTGAAGCACCACTGTGGTGTGTATTCTTTGCGGCATGAATTTTGTATCCTATAGTGATCAACAACATGCCAGCACAAGTGTAACTCAGTATTTTGCGGCCTGGTTGGAAAAAAAATAACAGGTTCAACACTGTATGTAGTGGGGAGCAGTGGTGGTAATTACGATGATAAATAATCACTCACACTCCCGTCGCTTACTATGAATACTTTTATATTTGCAGCATATACACAATGCATGTAGCACAAAGCACGTAGTACAGAGAACTGATCTGGCAAAGATACAATTGTTCTTGCTACGGTAGGGCAGTGATGTTATTGGGGTGTAGTGCCAATGGTTCTACATCACCACATGTTTAATGTGGTATACTTGTGATTAAACAGCCTGAAACATTTTCATCTATAGTGTGCATTTCTTTCCGTGTCAAACTTTTCCATCCACTGGTGTCTGTGAACTGCAAAAATTAAAAACTCAACAGCAAAAATGTATTTGGATTTGAAATTATTGGCATGTAATCAAGAAAACAGACACGTGGCACTGTAATCCACGGGCAGTTTATGTCCACAAAATATATAATTCTGATGATGTTGGACGCTAATCAGTAAAATAGTCTTCAAATATACACACCATAATAGTTATTCAGTGTTCTATTATGTACATGTTCATAGCTAAAAGTTCAGTATATGATTTTGCTCGCCCGACATTGTCATTACATTGTGAAGTGTTCTGTGCAGGAATAATATCAAAATTATTGAGGGCTATGTTAATGTAATGACAATGTGTGGTGAGAAAAATCATATACTGAACCTTTAGGTATGAATATGTATTTAAGAGACCAATGAGTAAGTATAATGGGATATAGCCCACATAAATCATCTGCAACTAAAATCAACCCAAGTCGCATTAGGTGACAACTAAGTCCTCCCAGCTCATGCACAGATATTCATAACCTCCCTCTTTGGCAGAAATGGTTCATTTTGTGGTTCTTAAATCCTTATAAGAGGCTGCTTCATTAATGAATGATACAAAAGAGATAAATTATAAATGTAGCCAGGCCAGATTTTTAACACCATTTACCATTTACAAAAACATAAGATACTAGTTTTTGATGTTGTAATGAGACTGTACCTTCATGTTCAATCAAAATTCATCATTGTTGCATCAGTCAAATCCTGAAAGTGAAGTGGCAGGACCAGTGTATCAACATCAGTATTCTGGAGGACACAAACGCTATCAGCATACAGGCCACCATAATCAAAAACCACTTTCAATATGCTGGTCAGTTATATTGCTCACATGCTCCAAAGCTGTCTACCAAAACATTTCCATCTCAGATACGGACAATGAAAACAAGGACATCTGAAACAGTATGAAAGTGTTCTGAAATTGTACTTTTAAAAAAATGCCAAATCAACACTGACATTTGGGAAACCCTTGCCTCTGAACATCTGGTATAACATTATATTGCTCATGAAGGCTTACAATTCTTTGAAGAACAATGAAGAAGACTAATATCGAACAAATGGTGCTATAGGAAAGAGCGAGAAACTCTCATGACAGATAATCTGTACCAAGCTATTGTTAGCATGGATGGGATCAGCTCTCACTGTAGCAGAATATGTTGTTCCACAGTGGGTTCCTCAGCCTCTCACAGACTCATAAAGGACAGTAATACTTGTGAATATAAATTGAACTTATTCGCCAGTCATTGCCTATGATGACAAATACTCCTACATTTACTACTACTATTACAGCATCACAGTTTTAGCTGTGTTGATGAATATTTAAATATGTAAGTATATAACACAATGACATGTGTAATTGCAAACATATGCTCATCCCTATCATTCTCTGTTCCCTGAAGCCTTGAAACTCCTAAATTTAGAGTGTACATTTACAGCTTTCTAATTTAGTATTGTAATTTAAACATGAATACAAAAATTTTTTATGTGCTGCATGGGTTATCATCTTAGCTTCATCTGTAGATTACAGTACCTAGCATATAAAACAGACTTTTCCATTATCTAACACACAAGTTGGTCATGTAGACAACAGGATCAGTAAAAACACTACTTTCAAGCTTCCAATGTAGTTCTTACTGCTCTGTTGTACATGAAAGATGGGATCATATTATTGTAAGGCTATTTTTAGAAAATATCAGAATTCCCATATATTTTCAGCCATTGTTAGACATCTTTACATTGTTCATCCACTAAATTCTCTCTGAACAGTATGGCTGAGGCAGCATTTATAATATTATGAAATTGTACTTTCTGCTTCTTAGCTAAACCCGACTGATGGAGTGCTTCATTCCAATTGGATCATAATTATCAGGCACTATGGAGCTCACAACTACTTCATGAAAGACAGTTTGATTCAGAAAGACATACCGGTGACTACTACACTACATCCTTTTATTATTATTTGGAACCTTACATTGAAAGGAAAACCTGTGTGATTGTGTGTGCACATTTGTGTGTGTGGGTGAGATTTTGCTTAATTAAAAACTATTTTGTTCATGTAAGGTTGAGAGACTTTTTGGCCACTGAACTTATTTAAGTGTTATCATTAATATCCCTTAGAGATCTGTGATGAGAAGTGCTCGAAGTTTGAACTGGCTGTATTGGCAGAAAGAGAAGATGGCTGCCCATCAACAGTTATTGCTGTACTTGATCAGTACTACTTCACATGATATCAATATTGAACTCTCCACATTCATTGACTTTGCAGTTATTTGTAGAAACTCTTATTGATATTATGGGAGTCTGGATACGGATTGTAATATATATAATAAACAGTTCCCAAGTTTTCTATACACACATATATTTTACCATAAAGACTGATACACATAAACACTGCATGAAGTACAAAGGCAGACCAAAATAAACATGGAAGCTCGTCAGAGCAGTTAATATTCCAAAGATTGTAATATGTGTGGTCGATATGGCCTATCAATGCTACACAGCCCCCTCCCCCCTCGCCCCACCCCCCTCCCGTATTACGGAGTATGGCCTATGAAACCTGAGGGGGGGTCGTGTGTGTGTCAGCATCGGCGTGAGTGGTACGAGGCAGCAGGTGCATGCCCGGTAGCTCCATATCCATTGGGTCGACGTGCGAAGGTGCGGAGGGCGGTCGCCGGTCCAACTCGTAATTCAAAAACCAGCGGTAGGGAATGATGCGTCGGCCAACTCGGGAGTAGCAGTATGGGAGAAGAGGAGGCGTGCGAGCATGCCTGCCCTGAATGCAGACTGAGCCATCCAAAGAAACGAAAGCTTGATCACAAGATGGGTTGCACTCTTGTGGGTGGGACAAGCTGTGCACTATCTGGACATTGAGCTCCTCAGTGAGAGTCGGGTCTGTGCTGTCGGTGAGCAGTACAAGCACACGTTTGGCTAACACCATAATCAACATGCTGTCGATGCGGTCAGGTGGTACATTGCAGTGCAAAATGTAGGACGGGGCATCTACGTCTCTAGTACCTGAAATGTTTTCAAAACCTATGAATGGAGGTGATGATGATATGCCTGAGGAACCCGCAAACTGTGGTGGTGAATTGTTGGATGGAGAGAACCCAACCGTAGATTGAACAGACTTGTTAGCAGGTTCATCAAAAGAACATGTGCTCAGGCAGCCCGACTGGGAGGGCAGAGGGATGTCGGAGTCTACGAAGGCAGGCTTGAGGCTGCGTAGGGAAATGGTTTTGTGGGCGATCTTTTATCATAATTTAGAATGTCATTTCACCCCTCCAGAGTACTTTAAAGGGGCTGAGGTAAGGGTGGTTGTAAGGGTGTCTGACAGAGTCATCCCTGAGCATGATGTGTGAGCAAGAGCTGAGTGTGGTTGGCACGTAAGTGTCAGGTGGTGAATGGTTGACAGGTGGGTGTAGCCGGGTGTTTCTAAAGTGTGCACGCATCCCTCCAATAAAGTCTGGGAAGGAGGGGGAATCCCTGGGATCTTGGGGAAGAATTAGTTCCCCAGATAAAACCGGGTTTTCACCAAAAACGGATTCGGATATCGTCCCATGTAAATCTGGTTTAAATGTAGAACGTAGGTCCAGAAACACCCAAGGAAGTGCCTCGGACCAGAGACAGTCTTGGCACATGAGTGCAGTTTGAAGGATGTGGTGCCTTCGTTCCACCAACCCATTGCTTTGCGGGTGATAGGCTGTCGTATGTATCTTTTTAATACCACAAAGATTACAGAGAATCATAAAAAGTGCAGATTCGAACTGTTGACCCTGGTTGGTTGTTATGGTGGATGGTTATCTGAACCTAGTGATCCAAGAAGAAACGAATCCTTTGTCCACAGTTTCTGCTGTGATGTTGGTAAGGGGACAGCTTCCACCCTACGAGACATTCGGTCTGTTGTGGACAAGATATACCTGTGCCCCTCCGGCGGAGGCAGGGGACCGATAAGGTTGCTATGTACATGATGGAAACATCCCTTAGGGATGTCAAACTTGCCGAATGGTGGAGAGGTGTGACGCGCTATTTTGTTTCCTTGACAGCAAATGTAGCTGTGTGCCCATGTTTGAAAGTCCCATTTCACATCTTTCCACACAAAACGCTCGGTGTCAAGGCGAGTGGTGGTTTGGACACCGGGGTGGGTGAGATTATGCAAGGTGTCGAAAGTCTGACGGCGCAGCGTGGGTGGGAGCAGAGGCTGCAGAATGCCTGTAGAAGAGTCGCAGGTTCAGATTCAGATTCTTTATTGGTCATTCAGCCTTATTACATGCAACAGACTTCTTCAGTTCACTTAACCTATAAATTTTACAAAATAAATTTTTACATATTTAAGTTGATATTGGGCATTTCTAAAAATTCTTGTAATGAATAGAATGAATTAGTTAACAAGAAGTTATGTACATTCTCTTTAAATTATCTGTCAGGCTTGATTGATGCATTCATAGACAATTTGTTATATACCAAGTGATCAAAAAGTCAGTATAAATTTGAAAACTGAATAAATCATGGAATAATGTAGATAGAGAGGTACAGATTGACACACATGCTTAGAATGACATGGGATTTTATTAGAACCAAAATAATACAAAAGTTCAAAAAATGTCCGACAGATGGTGCTTCATCTGGTCAGAATAGCAATAATTAGCATAACAAAGTAAGACAAAGCAAAGATGATGTTCTTTACAGGAAATGCTCAATATGCCCACCATCATTCTTCAACAATAGCTGTAGTCGAGGAATAATGTTGTGAACAGCACTGTAAAGCACGTCTGGAGTTATGGTGAGGCATTGGCGTCGGATGTTGTCTTTCAGCGTCCCTAGAGATGTCGGTCGATCACGATACACTTGCAACTTCAGGTAACCCCAAAGCCAATAATCGCACGGACTGAGGTCTGGGGACCTGGGAGGCCAAGCATGACAAAAGTGGCGGCTGAGCACACGATCATCACCAAACAATGGGCGCAAGAGATCTTTCACGCGTCTAGCAATATTGGGTGGTTCTAATAAAGCCCCATGTCATTCCAAGCATGTGTGTCAATTTTTACCTCTCTATCTACATTATTCCGTGGTTTATTAAGTTTTCAAATCACCCGGTATTTTAATTGCCATATACTTATGATTATTGTTAGTTTTAGATAATCTATTTTGTGGTAACAGCAGAGAAGTACAGGTTCTTGTGTAGTAGTCATGCCTTTGATTTGTTACACTTAAATTAGGTAGTTCAGCAAGTATATAGATAATGCTGACAAGACTATATAAATTAATAACAGTTAAAATCCTATATTTAATGAACAATGGTTTACAATGTGTCCTATTATCTACCTTAGCCATTACTCTGATTGCTTTCTTCTGGATAACCATAATTTCATTTATTTTTCTGCTGTTTCCCCAGAGTATTAACCCATACCTTAAAACAGATTGAAAAAAGGCAAAGTACGCTGTCCTTACATACTCAAATGTCACACAACACGTGAATCTCTTCAACAAATAGATAACTCTTGACAACCTAACCGCTATGTGATCAACATGAGAGTTCCATGTTAGACTCTTGTCAAGTATGATACCTAAAAACTTTGCCTTTTGTTTTTCTATTTTTGTAGTCTTTGATAGAGAATCCTATATTTAATGATTCAGAAGGATGTAGGTTGCAGTAGGTACTGGGAGATGAAGAAGCTTGCACAGGATAGAGTAGCATGGAGAGCTGCATCAAACCAGTCTCAGAACTGAAGACCACAACAACACAACAGTCTTTGATAGACTGAACCACATATTCTGGGTCTTTTCCTTCTTTAATAGTAGACCATTTGCATTAAACCATGATGTTGCATTTTCTTTTTCCAATTTCATACCACTTACAAGGTTATCAGATACATGGTTTACAAATAGAAAAGTTGTATCATCTGCATACATATACATCTTTACATCTATATTTCCTGGTAAGTCATTTATGTGTACAAGGAAGAGAAGTGGTCCCAATTTAGATCCCTGCGGCACTCAGTGTTGAACCTGGGGTGTGTGTGACAGATGACTTCCTGAACTCACCATCTGTTTCCTTTTATTGAGGCATGATTTGATAAGTTTTAATCTTTTATCACATATTCCATTGTACTCAAGTTAAGAGAGCAAAAGTGAGTGGTCAACACAGTCAAAGGCTTTGCTCAGATCACATAAGGTTACCTGTGTGTGAGCATGGTCCTCAAATGCTGTTAAAATGTCTCTGACTAAGAGCTCTATGGCATGTATAGCTAACCTTCCTTTTCTGTAACCAGACTGTGATGCACTTAACATAACATTTAATTCTAGGTACTCATACATCTGCTGATATATTATGCCTTCAAAGACTTTTCCTAGTACTGGAATTAGTGAAATTGGTCTGTAGTTTGCAGGATCTGATTTGATACCCTTCTTAAAGACTGGAGTCACCTTGGATAGTTTGAGAGGATCAGGAAAAAACCCTTCTATGAGACAGAGGTTTATAGAATATGTTAATGGTGCTGCAATGTAATGTATGATTTCTTTCAATAGATTGTTTGATATATTAAAAATATCTTTACTGTATGAATATTTCATTTCTTTGACTATTTTGAGAACTTCATGTTGGCATACCTCTTTAAAGTGTTTCAATGATTATCTGGCCCTATTATGATTTAGGTTTGCACTCTTAACATGTTACATACATGTTACATTGGGTTTACTGATCAATGTTTTGATATCATCAGCACAGCTTACAAAATATTTGTTGTATGTATCTGCTAGTATTGAGACTGTCTTTTCAAAGTTTCTGACTTCACCTTTAACAGTATTAATTACTGACCAGGCTGTTTTGCATTGGTTTTTACTATTTTTTATGAGATTTATGTTGTATCTTTGTTTTGCCAATTGTAACTTTTTCTTATACAGTTTCTTAGTGGTTTTTTCGAGATCCTTAATTTCATTAAAATTATTTACTTTGCCAAGGCACTTCAACAGCAGTAGCTTATTTTTTAGATTCTCCATTTCTTTGGTGTACCACAATTTACCCTTTCTTGTTTTATGATATTTCTTTTGAACAAGATGGGCTTTTAAAGTACCTATTAAGTAATTGTGGAGTGTTTCATAAAGTTTTTGGGCTCTGGAATCACAGTTTTGATATAATTTGACCCAGTTGGTTATGCTCAGCTGGTGTGTTAGTTTTCCGAGATTGTGTTTTGTTAACAATAGGGTATTAGGTTTTGTTAACTTTTGTGCAGCCTTGCTCTCATCCCCTTTTATAAAATGTCTTCACTCTACTGTTAACACAGAGTGGTCTGAGAAAACCAATTCCTTTGCCTTGGTGGAGTACAAATCATGAGCACAGTTAATAAAAGTATTATCCAAGCACACTTTTAGTCTTGTTGGTTCTGAATTTACATGATGGAAGTTGTGCTGCCTTAGCACCACACTTCGTCTGAAATGCCAGGGAACTTAGCCTTAGTAAACATGACTGCAGGTCCTTGAGCAGACCCTGAGTGTCCTCGTCCAAAGCCTGTAGAGTGGTGAGGTCAGATGAATCAACGATACCTGAAACGGCATTGATCCGCGAGAGGAAATCAGTGGCGATGTTCTCCGTGCCTTTGATGTAGCATACGTCTGTAGTAAATTGAGAGACCGGGCTGAAGTGGCGGAAGTGCCAGGGGGGAGGATACTCTGGCAGGTTGCAGAATGCATCCGCCAGCAGTTTGTGCGCAGTAAGAATGAGGAAAGGGCAGCCCTCGATGTCAGTGCAGAAATAATTGACAGCCTCGTACACCACCAGAAGCTCTCTACCAAAGCGGAATATTTCTTCTGTGCTGTAGACAGTTTTTTGGAGAAGAAATGAAGAAATGAAACTATGTTGCCTTTGTTCTGTTGTAATACTATCCTGACCGCAATGTCGCTGGCATCCGTAGTGATGAACAAATCGGCAGATGGATCAGGGTGGGCGAGTACGACTGCGTGAGCTAAAGCTGTTTTAAGTGCCCTGAAAGCCTCTAGCATGGGTTCAGTCCAACGGACTGGTTTAGCGCCCAAAATTTGTTTGCCAGAGATCGAGTCCATCAGCACACCCCCTGCATGGCGGTGGCAGAAGGTAGATGATGGCGGTAGTAATTTATAGTACCTAGGAAATGTCTGAGTTCTTTGTACGTAGCTGGGGGTGGCAATGACGTGATAGCCTGTACGTGGGATTTGGGAGGCTGTATTCCATCTGCGGAGATGATGTAACCCAGAAATTTCACAGTATACTGGCGCAATTGGAATTTTTCTTTGTTGACCTTGACACTGTTGGATGCCAAAGTCTGGAGGACCTGGGCTAAATGACCTTCGTGGTCTTCAATCAATTTGCTGAAAATGAGTACATCATCCAGGTATGCAAAACGGAACTCGAATCGTTGTAAGATTGAGTCAATGAAACGTTGCCACGTTTGTGCCACATTTTTTAAGCCAAATGGCATGAAGTTGTACTGGAACAAACCAAGCGGCGTGATGATCGCAGTCTTTGGAATGTCTTCCGGTGCTACGGGAATCTGGTGTAAGCATGTTTGCAGTCAATCACACTGAAGATTGTGGCGCCTGATAACATATGAGTAAAATCATTTATGTTTGACATGGGGTAATTGTCCATGACAGTGTGAGCACTTAAACATCTGCAATCACCACACATTCGAAAAGAACTGCCGTGTTTGGTGATGAGGTGAACTGGTGAAGACCAATTGCTGTCCGTTGGCTGCAGAATGCCTGCCTCCAAAGTTCGTTAATTTGCTGCTGGGACGTGCACAACTTATTGGGGTTGAGGCATCTAACCTTGTGTCTAATATGAGGGCCGGCAGTGTTAATTATCTTGTGTATCATTCCGTCAGTGACGGAAGAGGCTGAGAACTGCACATGAGGCTGAGTAATGTTCTGACATGGAGTTTTGGGATGAGTAGGGCACAATTAGGCATAGCCGTTAGCGCCTTCATAGACACTGACACACCTCTTCTGTCGCAGTCAGACTGCCTGAGCACATGTCCTTTCGACAAACATGCTAATGAGTCTGTTCAACATATGGTTGGGTTCTCTCCCTCCAATGATTCACCACCACAGTTCGTGGGTTCCTCAGGCATGTCATCATCATCCCCATTCACAGGTTTTGAAGACATTTCAGGTATTAGAGATGTGGCCTCAATAGGTCATATCGACCACACAAATTACAATCTTTGGAATATTAACTGCTCTGACGAGCTGCCATGTTTAATTCAGTCTGCCTTTGTACTTCATGCAGTGTTTATGTGTATCAGTCTTTATGGTAAAATATATGTGTGCATAGAAAACTTGGGAACTATTTATTATATATATTACAATCCGTATCCAGACTCCCATAATATCAATAAGAGTTTCTATAAATAACTGCAAAGTCAATGAATGTGGAGAGTTCAATATTGATATCATGTGAAGTAGTACTGATCAAGTACAGCAATAACTGTTGATGGGCAGCCATCTTCTCTTTCTGCCAATACAGCCAGTTCAAACTTCGAGCACTTCTCATCACAGATCTCTAAGGGATATTAATGATAACACTTAAATAAGTTCAGTGGCCAAAAAGTCTCTCAACCTTACATGAACAAAATAGTTTCTAATTAAGCAAAATCTCACCCACACACACAAATGTGCACACACAATCACACAGGTTTTCCTTCCAATGTAAGGTTCCAAATAATAATAAAAGTATGTAGTGTAGTAGTCACCGGTATGTCTTTCTGAATCAAACTGTCTTTCATGAAGTAGTTGTGAGCTCCATAATGCCTGATCATTATGATCCAATTGGAATGAAGCACTCCATCAGTCGGGTTTAGCTAAGAAGCAGAAAGTACAATTTCATAATATTATAAATGCTGCCTCAGTCATACTGTTCAGAGAGAATTTAGTGGATGAACAATGCAAAGATGTCTAACAATGGCTGAAAATATATGAGAATTCTAATATTTTCTAAAAATAGCCTTACAATAATATGATCCCATCTTTCATGTACAACAGAGCAGTAAGAACTACATTGGAAGCTTGAAAGTAGTGTTTTTACTGATCCTGTTGTCTACATGACCAACTTGTGCATTAGATAATGGAAAAGTCTGTTTTATATGCTAGGTACTGTAATCTACAGATGAAGCTAAGATGATAACCCATGCAGCACATAAAAAATTTTTGTATTCATGTTTAAATTACAATACTAAATTAGAAAGCTGTAAATGTACACTCTAAATTTAGGAGTTTCAAGGCTTCAGGGAACAGAGAATGATAGGGATGAGCATATGTTTGCAATTACACATGTCATTGTGTTATATACTTACATATTTAAATATTCATCAACACAGCTAAAACTGTGATGCTGTAATAGTAGTAGTAAATGTAGGAGTATTTGTCATCATAGGCAATGACTGGCGAATAAGTTCAATTTATATTCACAAGTATTACTGTCCTTTATGAGTCTGTGAGAGGCTGAGGAACCCACTGTGGAACAACATATTCTGCTACAGTGAGAGCTGATCCCATCCATGCTAACAATAGCTTGGTACAGATTATCTGTCATGAGAGTTTCTCGCTCTTTCCTATAGCACCATTTGTTCGATATTAGTCTTCTTCATTGTTCTTCAAAGAATTGTAAGCCTTCATGAGCAATATAATGTTATACCAGATGTTCAGAGGCAAGGGTTTCCCAAATGTCAGTGTTGATTTGGCATTTTTTTAAAAGTACAATTTCAGAACACTTTCATACTGTTTCAGATGTCCTTGTTTTCATTGTCCGTATCTGAGATGGAAATGTTTTGGTAGACAGCTTTGGAGCATGTGAGCAATATAACTGACCAGCATATTGAAAGTGGTTTTTGATTATGGTGGCCTGTATGCTGATAGCGTTTGTGTCCTCCAGAATACTGATGTTGATACACTGGTCCTGCCACTTCACTTTCAGGATTTGACTGATGCAACAATGATGAATTTTGATTGAACATGAAGGTACAGTCTCATTACAACATCAAAAACTAGTATCTTATGTTTTTGTAAATGGTAAATGGTGTTAAAAATCTGGCCTGGCTACATTTATAATTTATCTCTTTTGTATCATTCATTAATGAAGCAGCCTCTTATAAGGATTTAAGAACCACAAAATGAACCATTTCTGCCAAAGAGGGAGGTTATGAATATCTGTGCATGAGCTGGGAGGACTTAGTTGTCACCTAATGCGACTTGGGTTGATTTTAGTTGCAGATGATTTATGTGGGCTATATCCCATTATACTTACTCATTGGTCTCTTAAATACATATTCATACCTAAAGGTTCAGTATATGATTTTTCTCACCACACATTGTCATTACATTAACATAGCCCTCAATAATTTTGATATTATTCCTGCACAGAACACTTCACAATGTAATGACAATGTCGGGCGAGCAAAATCATATACTGAACTTTTAGCTATGAACATGTACATAATAGAACACTGAATAACTATTATGGTGTGTATATTTGAAGACTATTTTACTGATTAGCGTCCAACATCATCAGAATTATATATTTTGTGGACATAAACTGCCCGTGGATTACAGTGCCACGTGTCTGTTTTCTTGATTACATGCCAATAATTTCAAATCCAAATACATTTTTGCTGTTGAGTTTTTAATTTTTGCAGTTCACAGACACCAGTGGATGGAAAAGTTTGACACGGAAAGAAATGCACACTATAGATGAAAATGTTTCAGGCTGTTTAATCACAAGTATACCACATTAAACATGTGGTGATGTAGAACCATTGGCACTACACCCCAATAACATCACTGCCCTACCGTAGCAAGAACAATTGTATCTTTGCCAGATCAGTTCTCTGTACTACGTGCTTTGTGTTACATGCATTGTGTATATGCTGAAAATATAAAAGTATTCATAGTAAGTGACCGTAGTGTGAGTGATTATTTATCATCGTAATTACCACCACTGCTCCCCACTACATACAGTGTTGACCCTGTTATTTTTTTTCCAACCAGCCTGCAAAATACTGAGTTACACTTGTGCTGGCATGTTGTTGATCACTATAGGATACAAAATTCATGTCGCAAAGAATACACACCACAGTGGTGCTTCATCTCCTGGCATCGCTACAAACAATTTATTTGTGCATCTTTATGGTGTTCTTTCCCAGACTATACAATCAGTGCAACTGGGGTTCTCAAACGGTTGATGGTGTTTCCATTGCTTCAACAACCATTTAATGAGGGCATCATTACGTCTTGCCAAACAGGCTAACACACTGATTTGCAAATCAGGTACAATGTTATCAGTATAGGTGGTGATACGAAGCCTGCCTCTCCCTTAACTAACTGTACTGCATCAACAGTGACCATACACGCTGAACAAGGAACACAGCCCAGACTTGACAATGGTTCACTGACACCTTGTTTTTAACCAGGCCCTTTTGCTATTGTTGCTTGGACGATGTAATTATCTTCTCACAAACAGCTCAAGATCATGAGAAACATCTCAAAGTGGTATTCGACAAACTATAAGTGCATGGTGTTGTGGTCAATGAGGACAAATGCCAACTCTGCCAAAAATGTGTTATATTCGTAGGTCACCTCGTCGATGCCCCACCTAGGAAAAGATATACCAAATACATAACTTACCACCCCTAACAGTCTATCAAGAGATGCGCTTTTTGTCAAGCGTAATTAATTATTACCAACAACACCTCCCCCATGCCACAGAGGCACTTCCGCCACTCACAGAGTCACTCTGTGGCAAGAATATAGCAGGCTAACATAAGCTCATTTGGACTCTTGATATGCAATCAGCTTTCGAGAACATCAAATCCGAGCTCGCTCAGACCACCACCATCACTCCCATCGCCAGGTGCCAAAATGGTTACAACGGCTGATGCCAGCAACTGGGCAATTGGGGAGGTACTACAACAGGAAGCCCCAGTGCAACCAAACCCCTACGGTTTATCTTATGGAAGCTTACTGACTCCCAGAAAATGTGGCCAACCTTCAACGTGAACTGCCTAAAACTGGCATGATCCTTAGTGGACACACCCGGTGTTTACCCTCCACTGGCCCCAGCTCCAGGCCCCTCATGCCAATTTACAGTCCGTAACACTGAAGGACTCACTACTCATGATTATGTTTAAAGTCAACTATATATGGTCAGGCTACAGCACAGTCTCGAGGTCATTAGAGCACTCCATGCATCTTCTGCCTACAATTGGCACATCAGGTCTGCAACCCACTCTTTCTTTGAATGACTACTTGCTCGTGTCAGCCCTGAAGCACTTCATAAGGACAACTGACACCCTGAACACTGCCGCCAGTGGACCAAGAGCCTCACCAACACTGGAGGATGCACCATCAGCCACCAGCACCTCAATGGACACCACCACTGCCCCATCGACATCGTTGCTGTCGTCACAGGCCAGCCATCTTTCACGGCCGCCCAGGCAACTGGCGGACTATGATTTGTCGGCCCTTGCCATCGCCAGTGGGACAATGCATCATGATGTACACCAGTCGCTATGCTCCGAACTTGAGGGGGGTGGGGGGCTCTGTTGGGATGTAGACCACTGGCTGTACCGCGCTCCCCCCAATAATATCGCTGCCTTATCACAGCAAGAATAACTGTATCTTTGCGACATCAGTTCTCTGTAGTATGCACTCTATGCTACACGCATTGTGTATACGCTGCGAGTTTAAAAGTATTCGTAGTAAGTGAAGGAAGTGTGAGTGATTATAATCGTAATTACCACGTCCACTCCCCATTACCTACAATCACATCACTTCATTTCAAAAGCACAGCTCAAAAATAAATTGTAAAAATCCATATTACTTAAAAGAACTTAATCCTCTGGATATAATGGTATATCATGTAGAATTTTAAAATCATGAGTACACTTAATCAGTCACATAGAGCGTATTTGGATAACTAGTCAATGAGAACAGGTACTTCCACATAGACTAAAACATGTGGTAGTGATGTCAATCCACAAACTGTTGGTCTATCTCTCTGCTGCCAGTGTTCTGAAAGGTATTTGAAAGAATAGTGTATGACAGAATTGATAGCCACACTGCACAAAATAGGTTACTGACACCTATAAGCTCAGCTCTTGTACAGGACTCTCCACAGAAAGAGCTATATTTATTGTAACAGATGAAATTCTACGTGAATTAAATTTTGGAAGGCATTATGTGAGAACCTTTGTTGCCTTACTAAGGTATTTGACTGTGTAGATCATAACACCTTGTAAAAAAAATTCTGCACTATGGCATCAAAGACAAACCTTTGGCTTGGCTAGAATCTTATTTACACAATAGAAAACAAAGTTGTGTGAATGGAGGCAGGGAGGTGTAACAATTAACTCAGACTGAGGAAATGTAAAATACGGAGTCCCCCATGTCTTTATCCTTGGGCTACTGATTTTCTTGAATTACAACAATGGTCTTCCAGTTACAATTAATAACAGAACAAAAATCATAATGTTTGCTGATGATGCAAGTATTCTAATCAAAGGGTCCAACTCCACAATGCAGGATACAGCCTTTCAGTAACTAAACCAAGTATAAAAATGGTTCGCAGCAAATAGCCTAACCCCAAGATTTTTCCAAATCTGATATTATACAGTTCCAGATAACAAACAAAACAGTTAAAGTTCCTGAAATGGATATTAACAAACAGAAAATTAATGAAACCATACATACGAAATTCATAAGCATCCAGATGGACAATCAGTTATGATGGAATGAGCAAATTCATCAGTTTCTCCACAAACTTTGCCCAGTATGCTTTGTATTTCTCACTTTGACAGGGAAAAATGCTGTGGTCTTATTTTGTCTATATCCATTCTATAATCTACTATGGTATTATCTTCTGGGGAAATGTGCAGGACCTCAAATAGTTTTAAACTTAAAAAATGAGCAGTCAGATTAGTAGAAGGTGCTACTTATAGAATATCCTGCAGAGGTCTCTTCAAGTCTTAAAATTACAGGTCAATATTTATGCTCATTGAAGATGTTTCCAGCAAAAAGGAATTCTTTCACACAAACTGTGTTATTTACTATTATGACAGATGGGGGAAAATTTTTTGCCAGGGCTCTGTAACTCTCTCAAAAATACACAAGAAAGTCCGATACAAAAGAACACAATAAGCTTCCTGTCTGTATGAAAAAGGAAATTAATAATGTACACATGTTGAAGAGGAAACTAAAAACATTCCTCGAGACCATATTTTTTATAAAATGAGCTAATGCTTTGAATTATAAGACATCCATTACAGTAAGAATAGAGGAAACTATTTTGGTGAAAACACAATTTAAAAGAAAAAATGAGATACTTTTACTTATGTCATTAACATAGAAAATTGCATTTTAATATAAATTATTATGATAAAAATCAAATTTATCTATTTACCAATATCAAGAGCATAAAAATGTGTGCTTTTATTTATTTAGCATTTTCAAGCATTCACTTAAGTTTATGCCAGGCAACCATACTGAGACAAAGAGGGCACAAGGCACAGGCAGCAGTTGGCGATATTATGCCGCTGTAGCGGTGAGCAGCAGATCACGTGCACAGATTCCCTGCACTCAAGCCAGGTCTCCACAGAGTTTCCCGGCATGCCAGACGAAGCACCTCAGAGGTGCTGGCTTCACACTCGGAACCATCAGGTCTAGTGGCAGTTCGTAGAACAGTGGCTGACAGATGACACTGCTAAGCCAGATCGAATCTGCTCGGTCCCACATCAGACTGGCAGCTGGCACGGGGATTGTCACGGTATGGGCTGTAGTTGGATGTTCTGGATCTGGAACCAGTTGCATTACAAATACAAGTGCTGCTAATGGCTGCATGGTGAGCATTTACAGTCACTCTGTCTAGCTCTGTTGTGACAGGTGAGGCTCCAGTCAAGTAGGTGGCTATGGAAAGCAAATGAGACCCTCAAAAATGTTTAAGACTGGGCGGTATGTAATAAATTAACCTTGAATTTCAGGATAAGAAGGTATATTCTATTGCATTAATCACAGATGATAAACCTGTAGATTGTGTAGAAAACACAAAATTTTTAGGGATGGATATTGATTGGCTTTTAACATGAAATGAATACAGAAAATACTGGTGTAAAGAATGTCAGCAGCATGTAATCATCTTAGGTTTCTGTCATCAGTTTATAATGGCCAATATCTTGTGGTTACACAATTCCTTCATACACTCAGTTCTTAGTTAAAGGTTTCTTTTATGGGGAACCAAAGATACTATACATGCACACAGTTTTTAAACTGCAGAAAAGGGATTAAGAACATAACTAGAAGTAAGAGCTGGGCTTATTGTAAATAATTATTTAAAGAAATGAGTACTGTACTGCACGAAATTAAAAAAAAGATTGCTAAAACATCCTATCAACATTGTGGTCACTGCAGATGGAGCACAAACTTGGATTGTGTCAAGGATGCGAAAGGAAATCAGCCGTGACCTTTGAAAGGAAAGATCCTGACACGCTTGGGTGAAAAAGTGTTAATTTTTGATACACAAACTATAGCAAGTGTCCAAGCCTTTGTCAAACCAGGAACAGGCATTGCAGAAGTGACAAAAACAGTGGTAAAATTGTGTGAAAACCTTAACCCAAAAGACTGTGTCGTAATTTGTGCAGGTGCAAATGATGTTGCCAGAGATAAAGGTAGTGAACTCATCACTATTCTTGAAAGTGTGCCACCCAAATTAGGCAACACAAATGTAGCTGTTGTAAATCAAGCACACAGATACAACCTACCTCCTTGGTCATGCGTTAATAAATTAATAGAAAGAGTAAACAAAGAGATAGATGCTGTATGCAAAAAGTTTCTGTATGTGAACTTAATAAATGTAAGCACATTAGATAGGTCCATGCATACCAGCCATGGCCTTCATTTAAATCACAGTGGCAAACAATTTTTTGCTGAAGAAATCTGTCGTTTAGCAAATTTGAGTCACTTTGGACAAATGAGTCATAAAGAAAGATGCAATGTCTTATAAAAAGGGCGAAAGACATTTTTTAGGGAAGTAGACTGTATGACAAAAAAGTGTGATGCAGCATTAAATTGCAAATACACACTGAATATTGTGCACCAGAATGTACAGTAATTAACAAACAAAGTTGATGAAATAAATATACTCGTCAATTGTGAATGGAAAGCTGTTTCAGTGTTATGTTTTTGTGACCATTGGTTACAAAATGAGTATTTTCAATACTTCAAAATGTTGCATTTTGACCTTGCAAACTGCTTTTGTAGAATGGAATCAAAACATGGCGGAACTTGTATATATAAGAGTATAGCATCTGTTCAAACTTGGTTGTGAAAGAGACTTTGAAATCTCAGCTGTTGAATTAATGCCTGAAAAAAATATTATTTTATGTGTGTATAGATCTCATGTTAGCAGTATAAGTGTTTTTCAAAAAACTGGACCTTGCTTTAGGCAAACTTAAGACAACTGGGAAAACAGTGGTACTATGTGGTGATTTTAATATTGACTTTCTGAGCCACAGCCCTCACAGGGAAATGTTTTTAAATATTATAAAAGCCTACATTCTTTGTCTGACTGTTAGCTCTCCAACACATGTTACAAAAACTGGTGTCTCTCTCCTTGATTAGGTATGTGTAAACATGGACAAGTATACATCAGAAAACTTTGATACCGGCTGTAGTGACCACCTTTCGCAATTACTGACCATACTTGTAAATCACATTTTGACCAGTATACAAAATATTATCCATAAAAGGATTTATAGTAGGAAAAATATTGAATACTTCCAGTATCTAATCAGCGAACAATCTTGGAGAGAAGTATACTAACGAAAAGATGGAAAATTTTTTGAATGTTTTCAAGCATAACTTTGACATAGCTTTTCCACAAAGGAAAGTGATTTCCAAAAGCACAGATAGATTCAAAAACTGGATTACATCAGGCATTAGAGTATCTTGTAAAACGAAGCGGGAACTTTTTCTACAGTCAAAAACTCACAGCAGTCCAGAATTTATTAGTTCAAAAAATACAAGCTAGTTTTGAAATGTGTCATAAAAAAGGCAAAAATTATGGAAAATGATAAATATATTATGAAGTCATCCAATAAAGCTAAGTCCATGTGAAAAGCTGTGCAGGATCTTATGGGGAAAAAGAAAACTCACAAAAATATTGTGATATCACATGATGGCAAGAATGTCACTGACCCTAGGGCAGTTGCAAACAGTTTCAATTTTTATTATGCAAATGTTGCTGGAAAATTATTGAAGGAAAAATTTGGAAATCCACCTAATACAACATGGAAAGAACTTTCATCTATTGAAATAATTAATATATCCATGTTCCTCAGTCCAGTAAGCCCAACAGAGCTCCTAAATACCATTAATTCACTGAATAGTGATTATTCATCTGGTACTGATGATATTCCATATTATATTATGAAAATAACAGCAGGACAAATATTTTCGCCTTTACTGGACATATGCAATTCATCCTTATCATGTGGTGTCTTCCCTCAGTAACTGAAAATGGCAAAAGTAATACCGCTATACGAAAAAGGTGATCATCAATGAATAGGTAGCTAGAGGCCTATGTCTCTATTGTCAGGGTTTTCGAAAATTATTGAAAAAGTGTTCCTTCCAAAACTAACTACATTCTGTGACAAGAATAATATTATTTCTCGATGTCAACATGGCTTCAGACCACAGCAATAAATTGAAACAGCCACTTTCAATCTGATAAACATGTCTTAAATGCAGTGGACAACCACAAAAATATCTCAGGTTTATTCTTGGACCTAAAAAAAGCTTTTGATGTGATTGATCATTCTGTACTCCTGAGGAAGCTTGAATGGTATGGTGTAAGAGGTGTGCCAAATCAGTGGATTAAATCATATTTTGAAAATCGCTTTCAGGTATCTGAAATTAAGTACATGGAAGATAATGAACTTCAGGTACACCTTTCAGAACCATGTGGACTAAGTCATGGTGTTCCACAGGGCTCCATTTTAGGTCCCTTTCTTTTTTTGGTCTAAATTAATGATTTCCCATCACACGTTAGAGATTCTGAACCAGTACCATTTTCGGATGACACCAGTCTATTGATTGAAGGGAATAAAGAAGAAAATCTTACTGCATCTACAAAAGATATTACAAAAGCAGTGTCTGAATGGTTTACCAGAAACAGGCTAATAGCTAATCCCCAAAAAACGGTCCTAATGAATTTCCACACTGATCAAAATAAAAATCCAGCACAACCTGTATTATGTATAGATAACCAAAACATTAGTGCTATCAATGAAACTAAATTCCTTGGGATTCATATCCAGGAAAATCTTAAATGGAGCACTCATATCACATCCCTAAATTCAAAACTAGCAAAAATGAGCTGTGTAGTAAGAATTCTTTGCAACAATACTAGTGCAGAAACAGTTAGGGCTGTATACTTTGCTCATGTACATTCAATACTGAAGTACGGTATCATTTTTTGGGGAAATGTACACCAGGCCATAACAGTTTTCAGGAAACAAATGGCAATTATAAAAATAATGAAACAAGTGAGCAGCAGAAAACCATGCAAACCTTTCTTTAAAGATATAAAGATCCTACCCCTTCCCTACATTTGTATGCTGGAAGTAGTCACACATGTCAAAAAAAGCATACTGAGAAAAGAAAACCTTTTTCCTCAAAACAAAAGTGTCCATGATTACAGTACCAGGTCAGACAATGACATACATGTTAATCATTATAACACCACATTATGCCAAAAAGGTGTGTATCATGCAGGAACAAAACTTTGCAACAGATTACCAAGACATATAAAATCTCTTCCTGAACTACAAAGTCTGTGACAGCCTACCTTCTGAAAACCTGCTACTAATCAATCTCACAGTATCTTATGCAAGAAAAAAATGTAATTTGTATCTTTAATTGTAGAAATAAGTTATAAATATACAGTATTTCAAAAAATTTGTAATTATTAACTGTATAGATTTAATTTGTTATAAAAATTGCTATAGTTTAATTTAAATAAAGTATGTTTGATGTTTGAAAAACCAATAGCTAAAAAGGTTTTCTGTCCAATATCTTATGTACATTATATGTACTGAAAAAGAGATTTCTATGGGAAAATAAATAAATAAATAAATTCAGGGAAATCACAGAAAACCTAAATCTATGGCCAGACTGTCATCCTCTCAAATGCAAGTACACAGTTAAAGATTGTTTACAGGACTCATAGTAGATGATTATTAGGAATGGGGATTACTACAACACCCTGTCACATTATAGTACATGATAGCAATGTAATGCTTTTACTAGTGAATCATGTGTCAAGATATATAGCGCATGTTAGCAATATCTTGTCACTCTCCTGAGGTCAATATTTCACTCATCATGGGATGTACTGACTCAGTTTCTCAGGCAGACTGAGGAGAGACATAGGGATGTGCATGGGGCATAGTTATATGTTATGGGCATTGAATTAGTTTTCTGAACAGATTGGTGTTAGTGCAATGGGTGTAGCAGCATGTTTGTGGCCCAGGAGTCACCAGTAGATGTTCTTCGTATGTGCAGTGATGAAGTACAAAACTGTTTTATATTATAAGTAATCTGGAGCAAATTGTGTGTAAATCAAAGAACATTCTACAATAGGCACCACCCAAGTGAGACAGTGCAGTTTTAAAGACAGTAGCCTATTATTGGGATGGGTGGAGCTGTCTGCCATCCTGATTTAGGAGTTTCTAAGCCACTCCAGGCAAATGCTGGGGTAGTTCCTTCATCAAGGCCAGTTGCTGGTTGCCTATCTAATGGCTTTCATGGGAAACAAGAATTTGATTTTCACTCATAAAATTATTGACCAATTTTAAAAATTTAAAATGCTGTCCTTTTCTCTTCATTAAGAGCTATAATCGTATGTTGAATGTTTAACATAGTGAGACACGCATTACAGTTAGAAACTTTGTGCATGTGCTGAGGCAGCCCGGAAATCACTGCACACAAATACCCAGCGATATTCATCCAGTGCTTGAGAATGGGAGTAATTAGTGACCTGAAGCAAATTTTACACACATTTTTATTTTTTTAGAGAACATTAGTTTTGTCTCCTGAACTCTCCATACATTGGAAACCAGTAAAAATCTCATTCTGATTGTAAACTACAGTGTCCCATTTCCTATGATAGCTGGGAAGTGAATAATGTCTTCCCACAATAATGGAGTCACTGATGTATTCTCTTCTGTTTCTTAGATATCACAATGATAGAGAGCCCACAGGGGTGTGCATCATTCAGAATATACTTTCACATTTCTCAATAGATACACATGCACTAATTTCCTAAACAAACCACTCACACCAGACCAAATTTGGTTCATCACTTCTCCATTCCCAAACTCCTTGCATGTTTATTTTTCCTTTAATCACATTCTAAAAAAAATGTTTGCTCATGTTCAGTGATTCCACAGGTTCACTCTTTAATTGCTATCATCCTCACATTCTTCATTGATAATGGTGTACATTCTGTTGGGTGAAGGAACCATATACTAGTCCAGAAATCTGGCTGCAGTTTTATTGTGATGCATACACACCGCTATTAACAGCCTTCCTAAATAAAGAGAAGCCAATAAATGATTCACAGCATGAGTTAAGAACAAGAAAGTCAACACAGTTTGCAATTTTTATCTTTTTAAATCAATTATTAACAGTGGTAAATGAAACCAATGTGTATTTGGAACATTTATTGACCTTAGTAAAGCCACTGATGGTCTTGATCATAACATTCTCTTGCACGATGTAACTTCTTATTGAGGCCAATCTAATGTATGGACTCAATCATATTTCGACAATAGTCAACAGATTACAGACAATGTACGAAGACAGAGGAGCAGAGGAGCACACAGAGTTTTTAATGTCTACAGCAACAAGCAAAAAATTAAGTTGCAGAGTCTCTCTCAAGAGTCAGCTCCAGGATTTGTACTATTTTTGCTCTATGTACATTACTTGGAAGAAAAAAAACCTGATGATACAAATATTGCAATTAGATCACAGTGAGAAAGATCTGTTGGAATACTAAAACACTGGAAAGTAAATGTTAACATAATGGTTCAGAACTAACAAGTTTATCATAAATTATGAAAAAAATGCTATTGCAGTCAGTTTCCACAATATATATATTGTCCACTGTGTAAAGCCTTTTTTTATTGTTGAGGGAGAGACTGTCTCAAAAGTAACTGATATAAATATCCTATGCATATACAGTGGAACTTTGCTTAATGAGCAACCCTCATAACGCACAATTCACATAACAAGCAAAACACATTGTAAAAAGTGACTCGCTTAATGAGCAATGTTTCTTATAACGAATGACGATGATTTAGTGTGACATCATCAGCTGTTTGCAACCGTTCAACAACATGAATGTATATCATTGTTGGTAGCAGCATACGAACAATGTCTTCAGTATGTACTGCAGTCTGGGTTTAGTGATTTTTCTGCTACCATCTTAGTCTAGCTTGTGATCAGAAATTTTTCTAAGCTTACGTTCACATAGTGTTTTTCGTGTGTAAATTTTAATAACCTTCATAGAAATGTTCCCACAGATAAAGCCGTTAGAAGACAACCATAAGAGAATGCAAATGACTTTAGAAATGAAATGTAAAATTGTTGAAAAATGCGAATATGGTGTAAGTGTTGCTAATTTAGCATGCACATGCAATCAGTCTGTATCAACTATTTGCACTTTCCTCAACAATGAGGACAAGATTAAGGAAACAGATGCTTGAAAGGGAGTGAGAAGAGTGTCTAAACAATGGTTTTGTATTCTGCATGATGTCAAAAGGTTGCTCCTTATATGGAAAAATGAAAAGCAATTGCAAGGTGACATTATTAATGAGAACATCATTTGTGAGAAGGTGAGAATGATTTTCACTGACCATGTTAAGAACAGCCAAGATCATCAGCAGCCAAAGAAGTGTTTAAGGAAAGCCATGGGCGGTTCAAGGAGTTGAAGAGAAGAACTGGCTTCCACAGCACTGTTAGGCACAGTGAAGCAGCCAGCTCCAACACAAAGGCAGCAGAGAACTTCATCAGCAACTTCAAGATGCTCATAGATTCTGAGGGTTATCTGCCCCAACAGGTTTTCAATTGTGATGAGATGGGCCTGTTCTGGAAAAAGATGCCAAAGCATACCTTTATAACAGCAGAGCAGAATGCATTGTCCAGTCACAAGCCAATGAAAGGCCATCTCAAACTGCTGTTCTGTGCCAATTCAAGGGCAATTTTGAAAATTAAACCACTGCTTGTTTACCATTAAGAAACTCCATGAGCATTCAAGAAGTGTTAAGTTCAGAAGAGCAGGTTAAATGTGATGTGGAGGTCCACAAACAGGGCTTGGGTGACACATGACCTGTTTTGTGATTAGATCAATGAAGTGTTTAGTCCTTCAGTCAAAAAATATTTGCTTGAGATGAATCTGGTACTCCATGCCTTACTTGTTATGGAAAATGCTCCTGTCCATTCTCCAGGCCAACAAGACTACCTCCTTGAAGAATTTCTATTCATAAAGATCGAATTTCTACCTCCCAACACAACTCCATTACTCCAGCCTATGGACCAGCGGGTTATTTTTAAATTGAAGAAGCTCTACACTAAAGCACTCTTTGGTATCTTCAGTCAACTCAAAGCAATGCTCAATCTCACTCTCAGAGAATTTTGGAAATATCACTTCAGCATTGTTGCCCATGTCCAGATGTTCAAAAACGCTTGAAGGGGTTACCAAGAGAACTTGTGGCTAGGGGATGCCAAGGAATTGGGTCTGCTGATTGGTTGAGGCTCATGACGTCATCAGGGAGACAGAACGTGTGTAGCAGTCCTGCCTGGTGACAAGAACTGTAATGAGCTCCATTGACATTAGCAACGTCACTCACATGTTGTTTAAAAAGCCATTCATTACATGTAGATCTGTACACAGCTGTCATTTTGGAATGTCAAATAAGTCCAGATTATTCAATGGAGCTCAACTTATGGGAATTAAATGTAAAAACCTGGTTTGAATGCGAATAATTGCGAATGCGGTGACAGACTAACACGGTTGCAGCTGTAGCAAATGCGGAAAAGCAGACCAAATATAAGTGAAAGCTACATACATATTCCTTGCATTTTCTGTGGTTTATGTATGATATTGTTCAAAATATGTATCAAAATATTCTTTGAATGCTTATTCATTTACTTTATTTTCTGATGTTACCTTGTTCTTTTAGGTATTATTGCGAGAAGTGCGATAAATATGGTACCTTCAAATATAATGCAAATGTAAATATTAGGCAATGCCATATGTCCGTCTGTCACTGCAACAATTATTCCACACTCAAATCCCAATATTGTGCTCCTGGAAAAGTATGTGTTATGCTTCAATTTTGGTCGTTGTTGTGTAAACAAAGAACTATATGTCAATGTTATGCACGAACTGCATCTTCCTATACCTTATTTAGTTTTTCAGAATCCGGGTTATGTTCATATGGCATTGTGATAAACAAAGTTGAATGAGGAAATATTAATAGATTAATAGGTCTAGACAATACTCACATCTCCAAATCGTGAGACTGTTATAGGTGTAGGTCACAGGTAATCACGGTTTATCAGTTACAGTGAAATGTGTAACAAAACATTTAAAATAAATCACAAAGTTTCAGAGTGATCTCGTATGTTTTAATGTATTAGACATTCACTCATAGTTCTTTTCCATATTCTATATTACGAACATAGGGCCTAGTCTGCTAGCTACAATACGATATGTGGTGACGGATACCTTGTATGACATTTCTCTAAATTTTCTCAATAGTGTTCCATGTAAAGAACATGTTTGTCCAGGGTTTTCTCATTTGAGTTCATGAAGCATCTCCATAATACTTACATGTTGATTGAGCCTACCAGTAAGAAATCTAGAAGCCCACTTCTGAACTGCTTGGTTTCTTCCTTAAACTAACCTCGTGGGGATCCCAAAAATTCAAGTGAATTTATCAGTGGTCAATACTGATGGGTTTCTCTCAACTTGTGGTCTGAGTGACACTCCTCTCATTCCCAGTCTTCCCAAATGTATTCATATTCCCAGAGGAAGGAATTATGAGTACAGAAAGCTAGAAATAGTTTTTTGACTCAGCTTTTGTTTCCTCTAATAGTTCATACAAACCATTTTATAATTTTTAGAGAGCACCATCAGCTGTTCTTATAACTGTAAAGTTAAATATCTGTTTAATATCAACATTACTGTTATCCAGTACATGCATCCTTGAGTCCTAACATTATGATTAATCATAGGAGAGGAGGCTAATGAGATACTCTTTTAGTTTATATTTATTTTGGATAATTTACTTTAAATCATTATCAATCAAATTTGAATTTATTTGTGGTCATCTTCAGACCCATTGGCAGTTCCTGTCTGTGGAGCAGAACTCCTTATGGCAGTAAATCACTATTTCAAAAGTAATTACATTTATTTAATATCTGGGGTTTCCAGTTTTCTGTCTGATGCCTGCCAGTAACCTGTTAGACTACAGGGTGAACAATAAAGGAACAGTCATGAAGATCAGCACCATCCATCAGAGATAAAATTCTCATTTTGCACCAGAATGTAAATTTCTATTCTGAATCCCGGGCAGAGAAACATTCTGCACAAGAAATACTTACATCCACTGCGCAATATATATTGTCGTTGATGTGCTTCATAAGGAAAGAAAAATCCATCTTTAAGCTGAATAGTGCATATCACAGTCACAATACTAGAAGGAAATATGATATCCACTATGAACAGACAAATCTAAGTACGGTGCAGAAAGGAGTCCATTTCAGTGGCGGTAAGATTTTTAATGCCCTCCCTTCAAGAATTAAGTGTTTGGTAGATTATGATCTCCTGTTTATAAAAACCTTAAGGCAGTTCCTATTGCAAGGATCATTTTATACATTAGAAGAGTTCCTCAACTACAGTGTTTAACATTTCTTGTATTGTAAATTGCAAATGTATGCCCAAATTTGTATTTGTAATACCGAATATTTTTATTGTAAACATATATTTTGCAATATTTATTTCTCTGTAACACTTATTATTTTGTAATCTTTATCTATCTCTAAAATGTATTTTTGTAGTGGGACCTAAGTTACTGTTTACTGTTTTTTGTTTTGTAATCTCTATATATCTCTAAAATGTATTTTTTTGTAGTGGGACCTAAGTTACTGTTTACTGTTTTTGTTTTGTTTTATGTATTACTATAAATTCTGGCCAAAAGCTTGTAAAATTGACACATTTCATATCCTGTGATAGTGTCACAACATGGATCACCAGAACAAAATGGCATTTAATTTCACAAATAATCCTAAATTCACACTTCTTATTAACAACAAATAAAATTAGGGCATTAATATATTGACATGAGAGTGTAAAACTCAAGGACAATGAGGAGGCTTCTGTAAGATGTCAAACTATCACTTTTACACAATAATCTTACTCACGTGGATAAAAACTTCTCTCATAAGATTCAAAATCAAATCTGAATAGAATCCCATGATTTTGATTACTGCCTCCATCACCATTGTCACGAGCCAAGTCTGACTGTCATAAAATTAATGAGGTTCACACTTATGCCCAGTGGACACAATGCAATTGGATAAATTACATCATGGAGAAAGCATATGCTAAAACAACACCCTCTGCATCCACAGGCCACATTTTTGCAAGCTGTCCAGCATAGCTTGCAGTGCCATCACTTGTAATAGATGGTGAACTAAGTGAAGTTTTTCTCTGTAATTTTTCTTTCCGAAGTGCATGCTTCCATGCATTGGTTAATTATACTAATTAATTTGAAATTGTGTGAAAATATTGTTATATTCATATATACCGCCTCATGTGCAACATGTAGTCTGTTCTTGTATTAGAAAATAGCAAATAAATAAACTGATAATTACATAGCCAGCGTGTGTATTGTTGTGATCATACAGTCTAATTCCAGCTGCTTCCGTAATTACAGAGACCCAACAGCTAGAAATATGGGCCAGACCCTCATCTGCTTAAAGGCTATCTTGCATTTACTCACTAAACAGTTCTCAGAAACTGCTGATTTTCATTTTTTTATGCTTGAGGTTATGATCAACACAGCAATTAGCAGTAGTTTGTAAAGGCTGTTCCACACAACTGATACCATACTCACAAGGAATATCATAAATCCCTAGTACACTGAGCCTGAGAGTGTGTTTGTCAGGTCACAACCTTTCTTTGATTTTCCTTGGTGACAAAAAGACTCCTCTGATTCCTTGCCTGTTTACACTCTTACTTACCCATTGCACCACAGAATGGAAGCCATGCTGTCTTAGTCCTCATGACTTGGCTGATGATTCCTTCAACAGATTTGACCTAATTTCATATACAGAATGTTTGTTTGGAGGGAGGGGGGGTGGTTGGATTGTGCAAGAGCTATTGGAACGTGAGGAGGTATGGTCAAGGGTATAAGTAAGATAAATAGTGACTAAATGGTGGTGGCAAGGGGGCGGGGGATGGAGTCATAATAAATACAAAACCAGAAGAGATTATGTCACAGCATTATGACAAGACTATGGACTACAAGTCATAAGGCATGATCCCAATTTATACAGCAGTGTTCTATCTGAAGTAATAGCAAACTGACTTCCAACTGGGAATTTGCATAGATAGCCAATACATATATTACATACCGAATACTGCAAAGAATGCAAACATTATAAACAATATCATGCTTTGCTGATTATGCGAACACACACAAAAATTCAATAATAATCATGAGGATAAAAAACATTGTTTGTACTTATATATACATCAAAACAAGTGTAGAAGGAAAAATGCCTTCAGCTGATTCCAAAATCACAGGGCAGACTAGTATCACAAAGACCATCATACTACACCTAATGACTGCCAATACCAATCATTATAAGATGATATCCAAATTTACCTATTAGTGTTGACATTGATAGCCATCAAAACATATAGAGGGTATTTTCTGGAGTGTAGTTCCACAATCAAACAAAGATATTCCTCTCTTCCTCTCTTATTTTGTACACCTCCATGTCCCAACCCTCCTTCCACCGACCCTTTAATCCATGTTCTGCTTACATCTTTCCTTGATCATGAATTCTCACTTTATGATATGCAATCCAACCCCCCCACCCCCCAATGATCTGTCTCAACGTTGACCCTTTGCCTCAAGCGATGCAAATGTATTACCGACTGCCATTCACCTTATGGTCAGGGCAGACCCACCACATCAGATACACTAGAAGGTGCCTCAACAGCACAGCCCATGGTGAAACAAATGATACTGAGCTGTTCCAAGCAATGCCCCAATTTCTCTGCCACCACTACACCTGAATGCAGCAGCCTGAAGACAGCTGACCATCGTTAAAAGCACCTTCAGCCAATCATGAACTGCAGCCAGCTCCTCTTGTGTCCAACATACATCCTACCCTTTCTACCATTTCTAACTTAAGAATTAAACTATGAAAACAAACAAACAAGCTACATATGTAACTTACTACTGTTTGACAGAAGCTGATGGCTTCTCCCCGCTCTAATAACATTATATTGAATATATTGTGTGTTCTTACCTAAGTGCTGGAATAATTTAATAACCTGTTTATGCACTTTAAAGAAATTTCACCTTCAACTTATTATGTGTATGTGCAATACCTAATAGACTTACAGTAAGCTTCTATTCCCTATTTTAAGTTTATTAATACCAGAGATTGGTGGTTCTCATTAACAGAAGCTGAGATTAATTTGGAACCGTCTCACCACATCCCCCTTGTCCCTTCCCTTCCCTCCGTCTCTTGCACATACCAACGTTCTTAATACTGTACCTTTGTTCCAATGTGATCTTTGCACTCTCAATTGCGACTATTAGTTTTCCTAAAGGCATAAAAATCATTTAGCATGATGTACTGTTTTTATAGTTTTTCAGTTGATTTTTGTTAATTATCTGTCAAAATACGACAAACAAACTCAGCACTTCTACAACCAAGTCAGTTAGTGGTATGTTGCAACAGCTAATTATGTGATGGCAGAATGCTATGAGTTGAGAGCTTCAGTGTTATGATAGATAACATTTGGCATGATACTCTGAAGTTAAGTTTTTTTCTCTGGTATGTTAACTTATTTGCCAATGAATCTAAATACGCTTAATGTGTCATACATATTTTGTTATGTTTCTGGGCAGATATTCTGATGATGAGCAATGTCTGAAATGCATTACTAATTAGTGGTCAAAAGTGGCTAAAACATATACTGTTGTTTGCTTAACATTTTCTGGTGATTTACCCATAATAATTTAATCCTTCCACACTATTTCCTTTTGCATTTATTTTAAAAAATAAAAGTAACTTCCTATACAGATATAATGGTAAATTGTACCTGGAAATTCAATCTTTATTTATCGTTTCATGGTCCTGCTAGTGTTTCAGTTTGTATTTATTTTTAATTGAATTATTATAATATTTTTCTGTTTTCAGTGTGTTCACTTAAATTATGAATAATTTAAAAGTACATAAAACATTAATCATTTAACCTGCTGAAATACTAAGAAGCACTTCCAGAATTTCTGTAGAATGAGTTAACACCAATATTCCGATCACTTTATGGAAAACTATCGAAACAATCATTTTAACTCTTTCACTTTACAATTTATTACTGTATTTGGTGGGATGAATTTGTATAAGATACATTACTTCCTGAAAAGCTGCTGGCAACCAAAACTTTTTATTGAAAATGTATGTACAATATTATGTAAGTGTTTATTTAGGGAAATAGTAATATTATTTAAATAAACTGAAAGATAGTTGTTTCTGTACGCTGCAAGATTTTGAAATATATTCCAATTAATTCACAAAATTTACTTCCTTTATGCAATTTTCAAGTGCACGTTTACTTCAATGATACTTACTCTTTACTTTCACTTGCCTCTTTTTTTTCCATCACCTCAGTTAACTTCCTTCATTTCATTCTTTTACAAATGTCTACCAAGTCATCAGGTGTAGCCTATCTAACCCATAACCAGTGTGGTGGGGTCATATGGATGCCAGGGAATGTTGTTTATGTTTGGACTGAATGCTTGTAAAATTGTAGTGCTGTAGGTCTGCATACTTTGCACTCTGAAGTGTAAAACCAAGTGGTTGTGTTTAGAGCAGGTAAGTTTGGGGCCAGACTGACCCCACCATATTGCTTGTGGAATTTTTCTAATGAACTGTTTCCTGTTCCTACAGATTGAAACGATGTTATATTCTCGTAAAGAAATGAAAATAAGTGATCAACTCGATGAATGGCTACAGTCTATCCTTGACTAAGTACAGCTACACACACTGATTAACCATTTTGACCACCTAACTAATAGCCGGTATGTCTATCTTCAGCACGGATAACAGTGACGATGCATTTTTGCACGGAATCAATTAAGCGTTGATAGATCACTGGAGGGAGTTGGCACCACATTAGCACACACAAGTCACCTAGTTCTTGTAAATTCTGGGGAGTGAGCTGATGCCACGTTCAAGTTCAATCACATGCCAGTCTGTGTGATGGGCAAAATCAGGTATGTCTGTATGATCACCCTGTGTGAACGAGTTCTTAAATGCAAAATTTAGGACTTCTGCCTTTCTTTTGCCCTCTCCTGCAGAAAGTAAGCAGCTACAACTCTGAGTCACCTTTATCCGGATTATATAGCAGCCATGACAGTAATTCAGAGTTAGGTGAAGAAGAAGAAAATGAGGTAGAAAATGAAGAGGTGTTGGAAGAGGTCATATTTTGATCTAGTACTTATCAGGCACTGGTACTGCATAGGTCTCCAAAATTCTTGTTCTGAATGCAGCATCTGGTCATTCCATGTAATGGGTAATATTTTCAGAGAAATTCTTAGGGCAATGAATTATTTTTTCTTCTTTTTGTGAATCCATCAGAGTTTGGATATAGGACTGCAACAGGCTTCAAATTCTTGTGAAAAACCTTGTACTAAACAACTGTTTTTCTTTTTATAAATCCTTTACTATATGCAACTAGTTTCGGCATCCCATTAATCTCAAGGCTATATGTAAACCACTGGATAATTATATCACATAGTTGGTCTGCATTGTGCAGGTGCCACCAGTTTTTTTACTAGATTCCATGGACTTCTTCAGACTGACGTGGACACCTCAGTCGTAAGACAACTAGTTATACTTCTACAATTATATGCAAGGTATCCATTCTTTCAGACATCCAAAAGAACAGTCACCATGCATACAATTGTATCTATACATAGCCTAGCTTGGCATTGGGGAACTTTCTTCAGTTCAGATGCACTCATATACTCAGAGCCATTTGCAGGAATATCTCATGGATACGGTGAGTGAGATGGACTGCTGTAGTGAGGATACTACTGCAGTAGTAGTAACATGGAATTTTGGGAGATTTGCTGAGGTAATCCGCATAGTCGTGATGGGCACTGTGTCTAGGTAGTGAAGTAGTCAGTGCAACTGCCTTGAGAGCAGGAGAGACAGGTTCAAATCCCAATCAAGTAAAAATTTTCTTGTGTCACCACTGATATAGGTCAACACAGCAAGAAAGCATTTAATAAAAGTATCATAATACTTTTATGTCAGAGGCGTCCACATGGAACTGAAGGAGACATTCACGGAATCTAATAAAAAACTGCTGGGACCTGCACAATGCAGACCAACTATGTAGATATGTTTATCTGGTGGTTTGCATACAGTCCTAAGATGGCTGCCATTGGGTCACCAAAACTACATGCATGTAATAATGGATTGATTGTAGAAAAACAGCTGTTTGATACAAGGTTTTTCACAAGAACAAATGAAAAAATTCTGAAAAACCAGACTATTTCTCCAACAGGAAATACCTGATTGGTGATATATGTCATGCAATTTAAGGCACTCTTTAGATTATTATCCTATTCAGCTTTCTTAAAGTAAAAATGTATTTACAATGATGCCTGCACCCCAAGTTTATCTTGTTGTCCATCTTTTCTATAGCTTTTGCAAGTTTTGCAATAAAATTTATATGAAAAGTTTTCTGTACATGTTTACTTATCCTGTAACTACAGCTACTTGAAGCATAACATAGTGCTATTGTGATGGGTTTATATACGTTAATTCAGCCGACAGGTTTGGTTCTTAAGGTTTCAAGAAAATATAACATTTGCACATATTAAGCACATGGCAGAGCCATTTCAATGTAAACATTTAAATGTATATCTAAAAACAAAGATGATGTGACTTACCAAACGAAAGTGCTGGCAGGTCGATAGACACACAAACAAACACAAACATACACACAAAATTCAAGCTTTCGCAACAAACGGTTGCTTCATCAGGAAAGAGGGAAGTAGAGGGAAAGACGAAAGGATGTGGGTTTTAAGGGAGATGGTAAGGAGTCATTCCAATCCCGGGAGCGGAAAGACTTACCTTAGGGGGAAAAAAGGACAGGTATACACTCACACACACACACACACACACACACACACACACACACACACACACACACACACACACATATCCATCCGCACATACACAGACACAAGCAGTCTGCTTGTGTCTGTATATGTGCGGATGGATATGTGTGTGTGTGCGCGAGTGTATACCTGTCCTTTTTTCCCCCTAAGGTAAGTCTTTCCACTCCCGGGATTGGAATGACTCCTTACCCTCTCCCTTAAAACCCACATCCTTTCGTCTTTCCCTCTCCTTCGTTTGTGTGTCTATCGACCTGCCAGCACTTTCGTTTGGTAAGTCACATCATCTTTGTTTTTAGACATATTTTTCCCACGTGGAATGTTTCCCTCTATTATATTAAACATTTGAATGTAAACATTTAAATTATGGTGAGGAGTATGTGATTTTTAACATACTTCACAAGCTTGACTTTAATTGCTTTAACCAAAGAAAACTAGGTTGAACCTCTTGCACAGCCCACTTTTGTATATTATCCCTTAACTATCACAAAGTTGCCAGCAGTCATGGCAGATGGCTCTGCTGTGGCTGGTGTTGGCCTCACAGCACTTACCATGTCAAGTAATTAGCAGAAATTAACTGAATTATTGGGCAAAAACATTCCATTAAAGGAAAATTCCTTAGACATTAGAATTTTAGCTGTACTTTTTAAACAAGACTTCTAGATACATATACTTCATGCTCATGGTCCCAAAAAGCTGTTAACACATCAACTGCAGTATTGTCACTACAAACCACCCACCTGATGCCATATGCCTGGTGACAAAACATCAATCACCAAGCATGTTGTAACTGACATGTTAAATATAGAAAATTAGACCAAGAAAGTCTGCAAAATAAATTCTTGGGGACTGTTTTAAAATAAAAAAAAAATAATAACTAGAACTGAATAAACAATTTTCAGCTTGTCCAAGCAGATTTTGCTTTTTGACTTCATTCAGTTGTCAACTATAAAATATTCGTACTGGATGATTCTGGTGAATACTCATACTTTTCCTGTGAAAAATAGCAAAAACATTTGAAATGACTGTGTACATAGTTGAATTAATGTTATAGTTTAGTAGATATTTCAGTTACATTGTTAACTACATGCAATAGGATAAATGAGTCAAAAGAAACACACAAACAGTGACATTTTCTTTATTAAGAACACTTGGATTTCCACCTCACCCTGAGGTACTGAGTATGATGCGTTACTTATTCTTTTACATGGCGAGTTTCCCCAGTAGGACTATAAACCATGATACACAAACATGTGCACACAACTGTAGGACAGATAAATTTAATTCTTAGAGTATGTGTGATCAAAGCCAACATGTACACCCAACACTTCACTGTCAGGTTGCACCAAATCACTTGCAACATTTTTTTCACCCAGGATTGGTTTACCAAAGACACTTTTTCGACTGAAGTTCTGTTTATTAGATGTCCGTTGCACTAGCACCTTCTCATTGCAGGCACAGTGCTGATCTTCTTTCTTGGAGCGAGAGTTAACAAGTGACAGCAATTTCTCCTCACAGCTTCAGAATTTGCTCAATATCTCCCGGTGTAGTACAACATTGCACCAGATTACTGAATGCAGAAAGAACCAAGTGTTGAAGCATTGGCAGATGACTATAGATAGCTTCCTAGAAAAAAGAATTAGTTATGTATCTTGGATAACAAAGTACATAATACTGTAAGTATAATTTTCTTTGAATACATGGCATGAATAAGATAAAACTTTTAGTACTTTTTCTGCATGGAACCCATTATTGTATTTTACATTAATTTATATGGGATAAACTGTTTCGCTTAATGAGTGTTTCGCACCACAAGTAAGATTCTGGAATGAATTATGCTCGGTATGCAAGGTTCAGCTTTATATTCAGAGGACTTTAAGTGGCAGTTGCGCCTTAAACATATAGGTAGTAAGCTAACTACAATTACATAATTATCCTGTTAGATTTTCACTCAAAGTAGAAGCTTTTCATGAGTGACAACTGTGCTACTTTAGCAGTTTACACTTGCTGCTGATATACAGAAACATTTTTGGGTAGAACACACACAGAAAATGGTTGACAAAGTGATAAAACAAGCTAAATTTGGGAAACAACATGTTTTTTAGACCTCATTCATGTGAGCCCACCTTTTTGTTTTTGTGTATTTTTTGTTAATATAAATATATTTTACAGTATGTACATCGTACATTAGATATCGGAAGAAAAATCTTTGTATATGTTGGTTTCAGAGATTGCGAATATATGTCATTTAAATTTTTACTCACTATATAGCAAATATGCTGAGCGACAGAAAGGCACAACAATCAGACTGTCACTTTAAGCTAATGTAGCCTTTGTCAAAATTAGACAATACACACACACACACACACACACACACACACACACACACACACACACACGACCGCAGTCTCTGGCACCTGGAGCCAGACTGCGAGCAGCAGGGCACCGTGGGAGAGGCAATAGGCTCTGCGTAAGGACGAGGCTGGGGTGGGGATGGTAGGGGTCGGGGATGGTAGAGTGCTGAAGGGAGCATGCAGGGATTAGGTGGAGGGTGGGGCAACTAGTTGCAGTCGGGAGGTTAGACAGAGGACGGGGGAGAGGGGAGGGGGGGAGAAGGGGCGAGCGGAAAATGAGATAAGTGAAAAGACTGGATATGTTGGTGGAATAGAAGGCTGTGTAGTGTTGGAATGGGACCAGGGAAGGGGAGGGGGAAGGGTGAGTGGAAAGGAGATAAGTGAAAAGATTGGATGTGTTGGTGGAATAGAAAGTCGTGTAGCGCTGGAATGGGAACAGGGAAGGGGATAGATGGGTAAGGACAATGACTAACGAAATTTGAGGCATGGAGGGTTACGGGAACATAGGACATATTGCAAGCAGAGTTCGCACCTGCACAGTTCAGAATAGCTGGGTTAGTGGGAAGGATCCAGATGACACAGACTGGCAATCAGTCATTGAAATGAAACACATCATGTTGGGTAGCATGCTCAGCAACTTGGTAGTCCACTTGTTTCTTGGCCACAGTTTGTTGATGGCCATTCATGCAGATAAACAGCTTGTTGGTTGTCATGCCACTGTTTGCATTCTATGTGGGCATGACAGTGATACAATTCGCTGATGACATTGCTGTTCTCGGTGAAAGTGAAGAATAATTACATGATCTGCTGAATGGAATGAACAGTCTAATGAGTACAGAATATGGACCGAGAGTAAATCAAAGAAAGACAAAAGTAATGAGAAGTAGCAGAAATGAAAACAGTGAGAAACTTAACATCAGGATCGGTGATCGTGAAGTAAATGAAATGAAGGAATTGTGCTACCTAGGCAGCAAAATAACCAGTAATGGATGGAGCAAGGATGACATAAAAAGCAGACCAGCACTGGTAAAAAGGGCATTCCTGGCCAACAGAAGTCTACTAGTATCATACATAGGCCTTAATTTGAAGAAGAAATTTCTGAGAACGTACGTTTTGTGCACAGCATGTATGGTAGTGAAACATGGACTGTGGGAAAACTGGAACAGAAGAGAATTGGAGCGTTTGAGATGTGGACAGATGAACGTTGAAAAATAGGTGGACTGACAAGGAATGAGAAGGTTCTGCACAGAATCAGAGTGGAAAGGAATATGTGGAAAACACTGAAAAGAATATGGAACAGGAGGACAGAACATCTGTTAAGACATCAGGGACTAACTGTCATGGTACTAGAGGGAGCTGTAGAGGGCAAAAACTGTAGAGCACGACAGACATTGAAACACATCCAGCAAATAGATAGGTTGGCACAAGAGAGGAATTCGTGGTGGGCTCAAAAAGAAAAGTGATTTTGTTTCTTATTTAGGTCACCATACACTATAGTAAATCATTAACATTTCTTCAAAAAATATGTTGCCACATGAACTAATGATAATATTGCCATCAGAAAATTACACAGTTGATAATGAATTTTATGAATCCATATTTGAACAATAAATTGGACAATTATATAACTATTGTATATGTACTATTAACAAAATTAGATCAGGAAATAAAAAGGATACTATCAATGTCAGTAGTGGTATAAGAAAAAGTAAGACAAACAACTTGCTGAATTTTAGGCCACTCCCCTAAGCTAAATTTAATATCTGTTTGAAGTTAAAAGCCTATAAAACCTTATTTACGCAATTAAGCTACATGTCTTGCAGTACTGTTAGTATGATTCCAATAAATAAATCTTTCAGATCCAAAAAGGGAAATGTGTGGAATCAAATGAGTGCAAATTTTTATTTTTCAGAAAAGGACCTCTAATACTGTCTCTCCCCCCCCCCCCCCCCCTTCCACCTTCTTATTATCAACTCATTTATTTGATGAGAAAATTGGTTAAAATGATGTTAAGATCTCTTACAATAAATTTATTGAGATGAAAATATATGTATATGTATTTTTATATGGCATGTAAATCACAGGTGAAAATCACAACAATGCTTTTCACTTTAATTGACAATGAATGTATCTTATGACACCTCTTGAAGCATTTTGAACACTGTATATTTTTCCCCCTCGCATCCAATGAGAGTACGTGATGTGCCTTCATCATCTGATCTACCTTCATTTGAAGACAGCTACAGACCTTGTGTTTCATACCATACTCTGATCTTGAGTTGTATCTTTTTTTTATTTTTGGTGCTTTCATCTATGTGTTTCAGGTGGATCTTTATTATTAGAAGATTTGCCATAATGGAACTTCTGGAATTTTTCTTAGGCTGACCTTACTAACTGAAACAAGCTTTTGTGATCAGGAAAAGTAAAACACATCACAAGAAAAATGCATATCAGTTATTAAATCCATTCCCAGGATGGAGCTTAGAACACTTAAGGGTATGAACTTAGGACTCTGCCTGTAACATAAATGGCAACTGCTCCTATGAAACAAAGGTAGTTACACACCTGTGACAAATGGGCTACAATTTTCATATGACAATCATTAATTATGATTTGCTAAGTGTTTAAAAATCTTTAAGGTTGACAAAAAAACTAACAAATTACCACAAAAAATATTTTTGAAAATTAAAGTGCAAATGAATGGAGCAGAGCAACTACATCACTGCTAACAGTCAATTGAATGATTCTGAAGACTTTCCTATGCATTTCTCGAGATTACACTCACAGATTGTTGGGTGCTTAAGGGTATGTTGATATTGTAAAAACCTTTTTTCAAGGGGATCCCCTGTTTAGACTCCTCTGTGATCCATACCCTGTCTACTGAGCCATTGCCCTCATTAATTTAATGGTGGTGATGCTCATCCATACACCCAGCACTTGTCCTCTGTGACTAGCTAGCTAAAGCAGTAAAGTGGTTTGGTCTGACTCGCCTGCAACATTTCTGCTCTGTCTTGCTTCAGAAGGTCCCAGCTGTCAGTAGTCTCAGAACCCAGCAATCTATATTGTCTTCAAAATGTCGTATTGCTTCTCTGTCATTCAGACTCGTTTGATCACGCTGGTTGCGTCAGTGTCACCTGACTAACCATTGTGCCGCATGATGGTGCACTGTTACTGTACATTTCTACCAACTCAGCATTAGTTGTTGCAGCATTGTTCCCCTTCAAATTCAGATAACAAACCATATGATTATATACAACTTCATCAGTGCAGTGCTCCTTTTAGGTCTTCTACTGGCGTGCTATGGCCAGTGTCACCAGGATTCCAGTTTGTACTGCGACTGTAGGTGTGCACCTATAAATGAACAAACACAAAAAAACAGTAATTATCTAATAGTACGTATCTGAGATAACGATTACTACAATTTATGTAACATTCAATCATAGAAAGCCTGTTTGAGTTTATCAGAATTTTAGATCTTGCCCTAACAACTTACTGTACTTGCTAACTACGAGATTTAACACTTGCTTTACCTCATACAGATGCCTGTAAGAAGACAATAGGCGATTTGCTTCCTTGGGCATCTACGAGAAACAGGGGCAGGTCGGAATGGGGTGGGGGAGGGGGATGGAGGGGAGAGGGAGAAGTGTGGTTGCACAAGGAAGTACCCTTCGCTCCCCCTCTCTACACTGGAATTTGGAATGCAGTCTATTTGTCCATTACAGAATTCTCAAACACTTCTTTAAACATGGTCTATGATTCAGTTCTAGCGTAATGTGGAGGACCACAATGACTAGTACTATGGTTTTATTAACTGCTGCAAAACTCATAGTTCTTTAATTGTTACATTATTTGTGGGTAACTACACCAGTTGCTTCACCATAGCTGCGTTCTTCCACTGACCTAAACTCAATTCAGATATGAATCTTTATAGAACAGAGCTGAAACACAGCCCTCAATCTTTTTCCAGACGATTCAACATACCTGCTATTGCTACACTGGGACGCGGCGCTGAACTTCGAAAAACACATTCATGTTACACACCGTTACACACTAAGCTGACAAAAATCATGAGATACCTCCTGATATCGTGTCGGACCACCTCCTGTCGAGCGTAGTGCAGCAACTTGCCGTGGCATGGACTCAACAACTCGCTGGAAATCCCCTGCAGAAGTATTGAGCCACCGTGCCTCTATAGCCGTCCATAACTGCTAAAGTGTTGCTGGGGCAGGATTTTGTAGACGAACAGACCACTCGATTATGTAGCATAAATGTCTGATGGGATCCATGTCAGGCGATTTGGGTGGGCAAATTATTCACTTGAACTGTTCAGAATGTTCTTCAAACCAACTGCAAACAATTGGTGGCATGAGACATTCTCATCCATAAAAATTCCATCATTGTTTGGATACATGAAGTCCACGAATGGCTACTTGGAGACCATTTGCAACCAAATACAACCATTCCCAATGAATAACCGGTTCAGTTGGACCAGAGGAACCAGTTTATTCTATGTAAACACAGTGCACACCATTATGCAGCCACCACCAGCTTGCACAGTGCCTTGTCGACAACTTGGCTCCATGACTTCATGGGGTCTGTGCCACACATGAGCCCTAGCTTCAGCGTCTACAACTGAAATCACCTGATCAGGCCACAATTTTCCAGGTCCAACCGCTCCAGGCGATGTAGTGCTGTTGCCAAAGGTACTCGCATCGGTTGTCCGCTGATATTGCCCATTAATGCAAAATTTCGCCTAACGGATACGTTCGTCGTACATCCCACATTTATTTCTGAGGATATTGTCCACAGTGCTGCTTGTCTGTTAGCACTGAGGACTCTACACAAAAGCTGTTGCTCTTAGTCATAAAGTGAAGGCCGGCGGACACTGCGTTGTCTGTGGTGAGAGGTAATGCCTGAAATTTGGTATCTCGAGCACACTTTTGACACTGTGGACCGCGGAATATTTAATTGCAAAACGACAACCGAAATGGCATGTCCGATGCATCTAGCTCCAAATACCATTCCACGTACAAAGTCCGTTAATTCCCGTCGCGCTGCCATTATCACGTCGAACACCTTTTCACATTAATCAATAATCAACTTAATACAACTGACATCTCCGCCAATGCACTGCCCTCTTACACTTTGTGTACGCGATGCTACCGCCTTCTGTACGCGTGCATATCACTACCCCTTACAGGCGTCTAAAGCTAGCGAAATGAGGGATGCTCGACTACCGGACCTTCCGATAGATGGCTCTAGCGTCAAGCTACCATGATCCTTTGCGAGTCCAGGTGTCTCGGGTCACGTTCAACTACAGGATCAAACGATAGATGACTCCACGGGGGTTAAAGCTATATGGGCGAAGAGGCAACAAGCCACGTAGTTCCATTCCAGACCACTAGAGGCACTAGGGGTCAAACGGAGCCGGAATTGACCAATGAGAGCTGTCTAAACTACAATCACAGTCTAACATAACAGTCGCGACACTTCGCCTCGATTTTGTTGCCTACAGCGCCAGCAGCGCCCCAAGCGGCCGGTAGGTTGAACTGTGACCTCAGCGCGATCGTGAAAGCAAATAGTGATTGTTTATTTTGATTTATACAATGGTTTTTACCATCGGGAGCGTTTGTAGCTGCAACAAATTGCAGCAACAACAGGAAGAAGACACAACAGCTATCTTTTTTTAGGTTTCCTAAGGATCCTGAGGGGTATATACCATCATGATACTAAACTGTATCGTCAGGATTCACTTGCAAACTATATGTGTATAAATGATGAATGTTTCGTTTTAGGAGCAGAAAATGGCTAGTTAATAGCAGACGAGAAGACCTTATGAAGAAAGACTCAGTTTACCTGTACAATAATATTAGGTTTTGCCCGCTACATTTCGAACAAAATCAGTTCATGAACGCAGACAATAACAAACTCGTGTGGAATGCAGTACCCACACTGTTTGACATTCCAAATAAGCCACCTCAACTGACGATGAAGAGGAAACTGCCACAAAGATTCGACAGTCAATCTAAAGCTGTAAAACAGTCCTATGCCACAGAAGCAGCCAGTTCAACTCTTCATGTATCAGTGCCAGATTCGTGTGAACATCAACACAGACCTGCTTTGGCGATGAAGTGGTTAGATTGTGCAGCTGTTCGTGTCTTACAAAAGCGTGTGAAGTGCCAGAATGTGCAGATCGAGCGAAGCTATTACGGGACAAGTGCCTACAGACAGATTGTTTGAAAATTATTCAAATATTTGGTTTTTCGTGAAATGTAATGTAATCAGCTCATTATAATGTTTTCAGCATATTTCTTCCACTATTTGGCAGTTGCATGTCCCACTTAGAATAATACAGAGATGAAGGATGTACTTGTGGCAACAGGCGACAATGACAAACACAGTAGGCCTACAGAACTATAAATGAGCTGTCGATCGCTTTCGCATGTAGAGGTACATGTCTGTGCTTCTTACATGTGAATCTGTGTGTTTATATTCTTTTGATATCAACGTGGTAAGCTGCAATTCTGTCAAATATCACAAGTGTTTCTTCACGAATGTGTTGTAGCTTGCCACTATATTCATGGTTTTTGTCCATACTTGCGCTTATTTTAGAATCGTTTTTAGAAACATATATTCCTTCTGATACTACACAAACTCTTGGAGGCAAGAAACTAACTCGAATAATTCGGAAATTACATAGTAAATTGATGTAAACAAACATTCTGCTTACGACGCGTCTGACGTTCACCTTACCCGCCGCCTTGAGCGCTAGTGTCGCTCAATCTGTCAAAAGGCAACAACTTTCACAGCAGTGAGTGTCGCGACTGTTATGTTAGACTGTGCTACAATGGTGGTTGTTTTGAAATATTCTATCGTCTTGCTCAGGACTGAAGTCTGTGGTCCTCGGTTACAGTCGTCTTTGTATTTGTTTCATATTTACACACTACTCATCTTCATTATAAACAGATTTTTTTCCTTTAAATTCATAAGGTTCACCGTGGGATTGAAGAGATTTCCTGCTGAAAAATGTCCACAATTAATTGTAAGGTAAGACATTTAATTTTTCATTAAATAATCTCGTAGCCTATAAATGAAATGTATTCTCTTCTATCGTGAATTAGGCAGTGTGGTTTCCGTTAGTTTATTTAAATAACTTTGATATGTCTGTAGTAGTTTTATTTAATGAAGACTTTTATGTTTTTTTCAGAATATTCAACACAACAGATTGACGTTGAAATACTCCTGCAAGTTCCCCAGCTGTTCATCTGACAATTACGTGGGTTCAACGGAAGAAATTTGCAACAAGCATTTCTACAGGTTTCCAAAACAACCTCAAGAGTTGATTCTAAAGTGGAAGAGTGTTTGTAAACTGTCACCAGGTGTGAACTGTGCTTCTTATTTTGTTTGTGAAGATCATTTTTTCGAAGAAGATTTTATGAATAAAACTAGGCATAGGCTAAACAGGCGTGTGTTTCCAAAACATGTGACAGGTGTTCCTTGTGAAATTGCCAAAATAGGTAGTGAATCAGGTGACACTGTTATTAATAGTGAATTGGACCTACCAAGCACTAGTGGTGCTATGGCAACTGTTCATTTTACAGCTGCTAATACCAGAAGTGAAACTGGTGTTAATGAACTACAAAGCCTTAGTTGTGCTGTGGCAAGTAGTCCTCATGTAGGTGTTTGTACCAGAAGTGGATCAGGTGAAACTGGTGTTAATAGTGAATTAGACTTACCAAGCACTGGTGGTACCATGGAAAATCTTTATTATACAGGTGCCAATACCAGGGGTGAAACTGGTGTTAGAGAATTACCTAGCACTAGTTGTGCTGAGCAGAGTAATTCATTGAGTGATGCACCTCTTAAATTTTTTATCTCCCTTCAAAATGAATCTGCAGATAGTGAGTACACATTCTTATCTGAAACATTTGGTAATGAGGAAATCAAAAATGTACAAGATTCATAGGAATACTCTAACAAGGCTATTAAAACTAAAAGCAAAGCTACATAATGAAAAATCAGAACAGAAAGCACTTAAAGATTTATATGACAGCAATACTTTCTCTTTCACAGAATCTATTTTAAACTCTGTTACCAAAGATTTCATAAACAGCCAATTACAAAATGCTCATCGATCAGCAAATGCAAGGCGATGGACACCCGAGGACAAAGTATTTGCGTTATCCTTATAAAAACGAAGTCCCCGCGTATACAAATTTTTGTCAGTTCATTTTTATCTTCCTTCTTTGAGGCATCTGAAATGTCTGTTGTCTTCTATACCTTTTGAACTAGGATTGAATACTTCGGTCATGAAAGTAATGAAAGCAGAAGTTGAAGTAATGAACAACAGTGACAAATATTATGCTTTGTTGTTTGATGAAATGTCTTCAGAAAGAGGGTTGTATTATAATGCAAGCAAACAAGAAATTTCAGTGTTTAAAGATTTAGGGCATTTAGGGGGGGGGGGGGTCAAATGTTCATGCAAATCATGCATTTTCATGGTTAGAGGCACACATAAATGCTGGAAGCAGGTTGTTGCTTATTATTTCACTCACAACTCAGTTTCAAGTATCACTTTAAAAAGTCTTATTACCTATGTCATAAGGCAATTGTAAGAAATAGGGCTAAAGGTAGTTTTTACAGTTTGTGACCAGGGTGCAACCAACCAGAGAGCACTGAAGGAACTCTGCTGTGAGAAATCTACTGAGTCCAGTCCATTTTATTTTTTAGTCAGAGATGAACCTATTGCAGTCATTTTTGATGTCCCACATCTATTAAAAAATACTAGAAATGCTCTGCTAGGAAATAAAATACAGTTTGGGTTTAAAAAAGAGGCCAGTTTTGAATATATTCACAGGGCTTTTCTTCTGGATCAGCAGAAGATGTTTAAGACATTGCCAAAACTACATAGAAATACTTTTGAATTAATGGATTCTTTTACTAAAATGAAAGTCAAGGTAGCTGCAGCCCAGCTTAGTCATACAGTTGCTGCAGTTATTGAAACTTATGTGGCATTTAATATCTTACCTGCTGAGGCAATATACACTGCAGAATTTGTTGAAAAGATGGATTGTTTATTTGATTCACTGAACAGTTCCTATTGTTATCCACAAGATGGCAAGTCTTATAAGTGTGCCCTCTCTGCAGAGTCCCCACATATTGAAATGTGGTACAGTCTGTTAAAGGAAATGGAAAATTGGAAAGTGTTGGAGCTAGGCACAGGGAGAGATAAGACAAATATGTTCAGTTTCATAAGTGGGTGGCAAACTACAATAAGATCATGGATGTTCATGAGGAACAGATTAAAAAATTGCTTTAATTTTTGAAGCATGAGGGCTTTCAGTCAAGACCCAGTGGAGAATGTATTTTGTTGTGTGAGGCAGCATGGTGTTGCAAACACCAACCCAACTTGCTTTCACTTCAAAGCAGCATTGAAAACAGTTATAGTCAATAACATGCCCATACCTACAAATTCGCTAGGTAATTGTGAGGATTATAGATGCATGCCATTAAGCAAATTAAGGCAATTTTTGGGAGCTAGTGATGACAACTTTCTTGACTCCACAACAGACCATTCGATTATGGATCAATGTGCTTTATATTGTGCCCTTGCTGATAATGAAGCTGCTGCTGGTAGTGGTGGGGCTGATGTAAGAAATGACAGACAAGCACTAGCATATGTAGCTGGTTACATTCTACGAAATATGGGTGTAACACCTGAAACCAACTGTAGTGACTGTAAAACAACTCTGTTCTCACCAACGCCCACAGAGCATTTATTAACAAGTGTCAAAGAATATGATGCTTTAAACCCAAAATTATTGTGTGCTAGTGACAGCTTAATGTCGTTTTTTAGTGTCCGATGCCAGGCGTCGGCTTTGACCCGTGACGTAAGGGTGTTGTCGTGTGACATCATGACAGTGTGGAGTTGGGTTTGTGAGTGTGGCGTGTTTGTAGATGTCGTTGTGTTGTTGTTTGTTGTGCCCTCTGGTGGTATGTTCAGGGTTTTCGATTGTGTGGTGTGATGGGCTCAGTTTGCTTTTGCTCATTATCCAGAATTGTTCGAGTGTCGGCTGTGTTTGTAGTGGAATTCGTTGCAGTGAATTAACGATTTTGTGCGAAGGTTAATTTAGTGTTGTTCGCTGTACGTCGTGTGGTAATTTTAGTAAAATTAATCGGTTGTTGTTTTTGTTCAGGAATGGATCTGACGGATAAAATTAACAGTGCGCAGGTCAAGGGAAGTGTTTGATACCAATGTGTGGCTGTGTATGTTGGTATTGGTATCGGGAGATGTTTCTGAGCTATATAGGCCAAGGGAATTGTTTGATCCTAATTTATGGGATCTGGAGCTGCTGTTGAGCTGTATAGGTCAAGGGTAGTGTCCGATTCCAGATGATACTGTGTTTAGTGGTATTTGGGGAGTTTTGTGATGTCGGTTTTTTTCGTCGTTTTGTGTGGTTTTGTATGGGGGTGGGTGTCTAAATTTGTTTATATTTAGTTTGCCCCCACCCAAAAACACCCCATTTCCCGCGCTTGTTCCGTTACTTTTATTAGGTTTTTTGTGGAAAGTGTGTGTGTTTGTTTCTCGATGTATTTTCGTCCTCATAATGTGTACGTAACGACTTTATATGCGCCATATTGGAATCGTGGTTTATGGTTGTTTCCGCCATATTTGCGACGTCATGGGTCAAAGCAGACGGGCGGGATCGGATGCTTTCGTATTTCCAAATGTTCATAGTCAGTTGTATGCATTCTTAGATAAATGTGGACACCAGGAACAATTGGAGAATACGTTCTATTCACTGTTTAAGTTTCCAGAGGAAATAACTTTTTGCAAGGCCCATTTTTCTGAACAGTGTATTTTAAGATAAGTGTACCTCTATTGCTTTACAAGTATGTGAAAGATTGGAAACACACCATCAGTAATAAAAGACTTGATATTGTTAAAGACAAATTCAATAAAAGGTTTAAAGCTTTATAACAGTTAAAAGAAAATTTTTCTTGTGTGCTTGAGAAATAAAAAGTAAGTTTTGTTTTCATTTCACTGTTTTTACCCACCTTTCCTGCTTTTGGTACCTGTTATTGATGTATTCTTTTTTGTGTTGAAGCATTTACAGTCGTAAGATGTAGGAACCTTTTTTAAGGAATTAATGGTCAGTAGTGCAAGAACTTATAGTCCTGAAACATAGTTGTAACAAATTTTAGAAATCTTCATTAATTAATACTGTGACAAATATTTCTTAATTGAATCTCTTTAACTGCTTCTTATTCTCTTAATAATAGGCTTTTTTCCTCCATTGATCCAGCAGCTTGTATGACGTAAAAATTATGACATTATTGAGGAATATTTGTAGTCCATTTTAGCTGCTACAATGTTATTTTTCTTTTGCTCCAATTATTTACACTACAAGCTTGTTTTGACTTACTCTCAGTTTCAAGTGTTGCATCTAGTTCTTATGAACCATAAAACATGCTGGAGCTTTTACATATTGATAGATAACAATATAAGCATGTCAATTTAAAAGTCTGCTTTTGACGTTTGCGCCTGACAGTCGCTGCTCCTATCATGTTTTCTTGTCTGTCAGACGCAAACGTCAAAAATAGACTGAAAACATTACTGAATAGATTTCTCTCTGCTGTAGTACAGTGTGCTATAGCTGTGTTTCAATTATTTTGTTATGATGGCAACCAAAATAATTACATAGCACGCCCAGAAAATAAGGTAATAGAATTAAAATAAAAATAAAAACCTACAATGTAAGTAAACTAGGGGGGATGCAATCCGCAATGTTTTCATATTTTAGTTCATCTCCATACCACTTGAGGCGCTGCTGTCGGTCTGTGTTTCCCACTTTTAACACGGGGCTTGCGTTTCTCTTTTTTCTTGTTCTGTGCTCGTCTCTACAGCTCTACTTGGTGGGAAGCCTTAGCATTGAATGGTTGTGTTGTTGCAGTGTAAAGTATAGAACCCTGCGCAGACGGTTGGTCAATGCAATTTAACCAACGTGCAGTCATTGAATTCTTGACAGCAGGAAGTGTCACCCCAAAGGAGATTCATAAGAGAATGAAAGCAGTTTATGGTGATTGTGTTGATGTGAGTACTGTGCATCGTTGAGCAAGTAAGTTTAAAGACGTTGAGGCAGGAACATCTGACGTGCGTGACAAACAAAGTGTTGGACGTCCTGTGAGAGCAACCACGGAGTTTCAAAAACAAAATGTTGACAGATTGATTCGTGACAATCGTCGTATCACTCAGATAGAAATTGCAACCACAATGAGCATTTCACAAGAACGTGTGGGTCACATTATTGCTTAGCTTGGCTATCAGAAGATCTGTGCATGATGGGTACCGCAGATGCTGACTCCTGAAATGAAAGCATACAGACTTGAAATTTGCCAGGAACTCCTCTCATGTTACAAGAATGAAGGTGAAGCCTTTCTCCATTCAGTTGTGACAGGAGACGAACGTGGGTACACCATTACGACCTGGAGACGAAACGTCAGTCTATGGAATATTGCCACAAAGACTTGCCCCGGAAAAGGAAATTCAAGACCGGAAAAATCATAGCCACAGTGTTCTGTGACGCAGATGGTGCTATCCATATTGATTTCCTTGGTTGTGAAACAACAATAAATTCTCTGAACTTTGAAACGATGGCTAGCAAAGGTCCAAAAGGGAAATGTTTTCCTGCAGCATGACAATGCCAAATCACACACTTCACGTGCCACCACAGCAGAACTACAGAGACTGAATCTTACCACCGTACGACATCCTCCATACAGTCCAGATTTAACACCGTCTGACTTCCATCTGTTCCCGATAATGAAAGGTAATCTTTAGGGACATCATTATGCTTCTGGTGAAGAGGTTGAAAAAACTGTTAGACTGTGGTTGCAGAAACAGTGTGTCGACTTCTTCCGTGACAGCTTCAGAAAACTTGTTCACCGTTGGCAGAAATGTATCCAATTGGCTGGTGATTATGTGGAAAAGTGAATATTGGTAATTAAGGATACTGATTCTAAGGATTATTTCAGCGTTTGATTTATTAAAATGTTCCCATCAAAACCCAATTAACGAAGGTGGAGGCATTAATTTCATTCAACCCTCGGATTTCAGCAACTGTTAACTCAGCGAACCACTTCTGCTTTCGTAGATGTCGGTGCACTAAGCAGTATTGACTGCTAGTTCATGTTAGTAATGGTCATCAATCACTCAATACCGGTCAGTTCATTTGAGTGCTATAAATTCAAGTAGTCTCAACGGCCCCCAGACAGAAGTCTTCTTATACTGTGCATATAATACATACACAGCAAACAAATGTCACGTTAGAAAACATTTTAGGATGTCGACTGCAGAGTGGGATCATGATTTGCGCACAGAACTGAAATCCAAAGACATCAACGTAATTGTACTAACAAATAAATCGAAACTTTAAATTCTCTATAAGTTTGAAAATGGAATAGACTTTCAAAATATAATAGCACATTTGGAATCAACATGAACATTCCTCTAAGAGGAGACACTTTATACAAAATATCCTCAGTCCTTCCAAATATAAAAAAAATATTTCTTTTGTTTTGATAACATGGCAGACAGGATTCAAAACATAGTAGTGGCCTCAAGTATGGTTACAGATTTTATATGCAACAGAAAAATTCCTGCAGATCTCATATGCAACAGAAAGCTCAGTATGAAACAAATTGTTCATACCACAACTACAACACTAGAGGTAAAGATGATCTCCATTTTGAAATAAAAAATTTGTCACTTGTGCAGAAAGGCGTAAAGTATGCAGCTATTAAGACTTTTAATGAACTGCCTAATTATATTAAATGCGCAAGATAAAATGAAATGCTATTCAGACATACGTTAAAGTAATACCTGCTTGACCATCCACTGTACTCCTCAGATGATTTCTATCCAGAAATAATTAAAAGTTCTCACATACACTTCTAATGCACTTCTTGAATAAAAAGATAAATCTTGTTATTCAGTTATTAGATGAAAGATACAATACTACATTAATGTTAGACAACAAATTGCAATACCAGATAAATATTAGCTAGTGAACAAGATAAATCGTTACTTACTATTATTTGCTGTTATTATTATTATTCTGTAGTATTAGTTGTATTTGTATAATTGTATTGACATGTTCCATATCCGAGAGAATTACTCACACGTATAGATCCATAGAATACACATGTCAAATAATTAAATAAAAATAAAAAAAAATCTTCTAACAGAATGCTAATATAAAGGAAGAAAGATCTAGCATTAGGCAGCGTAATTATATTATTGTATACGTTTATATACATAGATTTGTGACGTAACAACCCTTAAACTAGTGGGGAGAGTGATGCCCTTAAATATATTTAGTGTAGACTCAAACTGTCAGTGACGAGTGAGATAATGTCGAGGTAGGTAAGGGAGGCCTGCTGTGCTTTTATTTCTGTGAAATCAAGCCAGATCTAGGTTGGCAACAGTGTCTAAAGATGCCTTATGACAGTCATATGCCACTTCGGAAGATAAGTGCTGAACTAAGAAGAAATATTTTATTTATCTTTCAGACAGCTATAAAACCCGACAGGATAAGTAAACTTTGGACTTCAGGACCACAGATCTGGAATCGACTAAAGCTATCAAAATAGTCATATTTTATGGATGAAATGCACAAGTGGAGTAAATAGTGCTATACTGACTGTGGCCTCAGAGTTATTAATGGACCTTGAGCAGAATTCACGCCAAGATCACGGGAACGAGAATGACTCCCAGGTGAAGGAAACTTGCTCTCCATGATCGAGTGCCTTCTGTTTTACCTCTTCACAACACTTTCTAACAGAGAAGATGGCGTTCTTTGTGCAGCGCACGGAAATTTCTGTTAATTGAAAGTGCACTATAAAAATGCATGATCTTCAGAATGCTTGGAACAGCCAGAGTCTCGCTGGTAGCCATCATTTCATTTGGGTGTAACAGGTTTTCTGTTGCGCAATAAAATTTAGTTGTTTTGGTATGGTGCCATGACACATATCCAAACTCACCAACCCAGTTACATAAAAAAGGCAATTTTAGGGTAACGAAAAGTGAAGCTGTATGGGATAATTGGCTGGGAGACCCCAAGATTCAACTTCAGCCACCTGATTGGAAAAATTTTTCTTATCTTTCACACACAGGCACCATTTATTCGCAAACTGTGAGAATTGTCTGTTAAGTGTATCTGATACATGTAGGCGACTCTAATGCGTGTATGTGTACTGTAGTGTCATGTGTGTGTGGTATAGAAAAAGGAAAGCGCGAGCGTGAAACCCAGTGCTGGCATATAGCCTAATACTCTCGGAAAGCACCAAAGGGGCCGCCAAGCTTAACGTTCCCATCCAACTGATGGATCACTACCAACAGTGTCGCATGTCTTCAGTCCATGAGAGATCTGGGATTTAAACCAGGACATTGGCACAAAGTCTGATAATCAGGAACTTTACGTCACTAACACTCCTCCCTTCTGCTGGAAAGGCAAAGAGAAAGCTGCCAACAGCGCATGGTGTATCCAGGCAGTTACCCATTCAAGTACCAGCCATGCCTGATGTTGCTTAACTTCAGTGATCTGGTGGAAACTGGTCCAATTTTAGTCTTGTTCCCCCATAGGAAAAGTTTTTGCAGTTGGGAATGTTTCCTTCCCTCATACTTGTCCAACTGAGCTAGTGCTGTATCTCTAATGACAACAAAGTATATGAGACGTTCACTCTCACCTTCTTCCTACATCAATGTTGTCGCTGAATTCCCTGCACTTTTAATCGGTTATTTAAATGTGTATACGACGGTGGTTTGAAATTTCTTGGAACGGAATAGAAAAAAAGTACTTACTTCATTGAAACTTTTTTTTATTTTCCAATGTAGTCTCCTTGTAGATTAATGCACTTGGTCCAATGATGTTCCAGTGCCTTGAGCCCATCTCAGAAATGAGTTTCCTGCAGGCCTGCAAAATAGTTGTCAACTCTGGTTATCAATTCTTCGTTTGAAGTGAATCTTCGTCCACCGAGTAAAATTTTCAGCTTTGGGAAGAGATGGAAGTCTGATGGAGCCATATCAGGCGAATAAGGCAGGTGTGGCAACAATTTGTACCTTAGTTCGTGTAATTTTGCCATGGCGACGGCACGTGTATGCGGGCGCGCTTTGTCTTGATGGAAGTTTACTTTCTTCCTTGCTAAACCTGGCCTTTTTTCTCGTATCTTCTGTTGCAATTTGTCCAGGAGGTTAGCACAGTATTGTCTAGAAATTGTTTGCCCAGTGGGGAGATAATCTACAAACAGAATCCCCTTCACATCCCAGAACACTGATGCCATGACGGACGGAATTGTCTTTGATTTCTTTGATGGCAGAGAATCAGCATGTTTCCATTGCTTTGACTGTTGTTTTGTTCCTGGGGTATAGTAGTGCACCCAAGTTTCATCTTTGGTCACAAACCGCCGCAAAAAATCTTGTTCGTTTCTCTTAAAATGGGCCAAACATTGTTCTGATATGTCAATTCTCATGCGTTTTTGATCCAGCATCAAGAGTCGTGGCTCCCATCTTGCAGATAATTTTTTCATTTCTAATTCTTCAGTTAAAATGTGATATACCCTTTCAGATGGCATCTGGCAACCGTGAGCAATTTCACGCTCTTTCAATCGGCGATCCCCATTCACCATTTTGTGCACTTTTGCAATGATTTTTGGAGTAGTGACACATCTTGGCCGACCACAGCGCGGATCATCATCTAAGCTCCACCGACCAAATTTAAGTTCATTTGTCCACTTGGCAACACTTGAATATGAAGGAGCAGAGTCATCCAGTGTATTCTGGAAATCGGCATGAATGTCCTTTGCTTTCATATTTTTCTTTACGATGTACTTAATCAGTGTTCGAATCTCGATTGTTTACATCTTCGCAAATCACTAAGCGGGAACAACAGAGCCATATAACCGCCATAGCTCTCTTGCAAGAGCACTGACGTGGCACGTGTTTACAGGCAACGGTCCAATAAATGAATAACTCGTTGCACTAGCGCTGACCTCTCGTGGACATTACGAGAACTTTTCAAACCACCCTCGTATAAAGGGACAATAAAATATCCTTTCTGATTCGGTTTAAGTGACGAACTTGGCCTGAAAACAAAAATTAGCTGGTTGGGCGCAGCTGGAGCTATTCTTATAAGGAAAATTTTGTGACAGGTGGAAATGTGTGTCACACTGGAAACAGAAACTAGACCCCCTACTTTTCGGGGGAACTCCCGTTCAATTAAATTCGCTGCGCAATTTGACTGGTTTTCTCTCCATTTACTCCACTTATTTCATTTCAGTGAGTTTAAATTAATGTGAGCAACAGAATTAAAGGACCGCTTTCTCGAAATGCTGCAAATGTCTCCCATTGCGAAGCATAAGTCTGATACTTGGCTCAAAGGCGCCCACAATCTTCCTCTGCTATGGCGCAAAAGCGTGGCTCTCCGCGATGTAAATCTCGGGCTGGACAACGCTTCAAATAGCGATGTGTCGACAAAAGCGAAAAAAGGCCACACCTTAGAAGTCCATGTGAGTTGTGAGGTGGGTTAATGATGTCACACCGGCACCAAATTTTTCCACAGTGGATGTGTCACACGACGGGAAGGTCGTCAGCCCCCTGTCAAAATTTCACCCCTTCTTTGGACACCTTTTCGATGGAAGTCAGAGCTGCGACATCCAGGGTTGAAACCGTCCGTTTTCTTATGGTTGGCTGTGGAAAATATTTCAGACACACCATCGCTCAGAATCGTCATGAAAAGATCTCAGGGGTTGGCGAAAAGGCGTCAATGAAACTACCCCCTTCCCCGTGGTCAAAAACGACAGTTTGCAGTACACCGAGCAACAGGATGACGTTCTTTACAACCTTTGACACTGTTCACATCACAGGACGTTTCAACCATTCTCTAAGGACACTGTGGGGCTGCATCCTCGCTGAACGTATCACACCCCTTTGGCGTGCATTGTGACCACAGTTTTTGCTGTCATGTACATGTTGGAGCCGCTAGTCATTGTTCAATACCATTCGACGAAACCTAAATGTGATCCGAAGCAGCAAAGGGTACTTCTGATTTTTCAGCCCTTCTGTTTTGCATCCTCCTGTGGCGTGATCATGGGGGTTTGTGACACTGACCTTTCTTGAATGAAATGACAAAGGGTGCCTCTAAGACCCCACAGCTTAGCATAACCTTGGCACACGCCCACCTTTACTGCGAATTTTAAAAATGAACCTGTAATGTAGTCCTAGGCGCCTGCAGGCAGGCAACTCCTTCACACAACCCCTATTCCAGTTGGATGCCTTCAGGCGCTTAGAGCTACACTGAAGCGCCAAACAAACTGGTATAAGCACGAGTATTCAAATACAGAGATATGTAAACAGGCAGAATACAGCGCTGCAGTCGGCAACATCTATATAAGATAACAAGTGTCTGACGCAGTTGTTAGATCGGTTACTGCTCCTACAATGATAGGTTATCAAGATTTAAGTGAGTTTGAACGTGGTATTATAGTCGCCGCACGAGAGATGGGACACAGCATCCCCGAGGTAGCGATGAAGTGGGGATCAAGAATCCGGGTAAAACATCAAATCTCCGCTGCGGCCGGAAAAAATCCTGCAAGAACGGGACCAACGACGACTGAGGAGAATCGTGCGACGTGAAATAAGTGCAACCCTTCCGCAAATTGCTCCAGATTTCAATGCTTGGCCAACAACAAGCGTCAGCGTGCGAACCATTCAACGAAACATCATCGATATGGGCTTTTGGAGCTGAAGGCCCACTCGTGTTCCCTTGATGCCTGCACGTCAGAAAACATTACGCCTCGCCAGGGCCCGTCAACACTGACATTGGACTGCTGATGACTGGAAGTATGTTGCCTGGTCGGGCGAGTCTCGTTTCAAATTGTATCGTGCAGATGGACGTGTAGAGGTATGGAGACAACCTTATTAACTCACGGACCCTGCATATCAGCAGGGGACTGTTCAAGCTGGAGGAGGCTCTGTAATGGTGTGGGCCGTGTGCAGTTGGAGTGATATGGGACCCTTGATACGTCTAGATACGACTCTGACAGGTGCGTAAGCATCCTGTCTAATCGCCTGCGTCCATTCATTTCCATTGTGCATTCCGACGGTCTTGAGCAATTCCAGCAGGACACTGCGACACCCCACACGCCTAGAATTGATACAGAGTGGTTTCAGGGACACTCTTCTGAGTTTAAACACTTCCGCTGGTCACCAAACTCCCCAGGCATTGACATTATTGAGCACATCTGGGATACCTTGCAACGTGCTGTACAGTACAGATCTCCATCGCCTCGTACTCTTACGGATTTACACCCCTGCAGGATTCATGGTGACAGTTCCCTCCAGCACCTCTTCAGACATTATTCGAGTCCACGCCACGTCGTGTTGCGGCGCTTCTGCGTGCTCGTGGAGGCCCTACACGATGTTAAGCAGACGTACCGGTTTCTTTGGCTCTTTAGTGTATTTCAAAAATTGTCTTCGTAGAAGTTCGTTTTTAAAATTGTCAATAAAGGTTGTTGGGTGCCGCCGAGTGTTTTGCTTAACTCGGGCACCTTAATCAAATCAAATCAAATCCTTTTATCTGTCTGAAGACAAAAACGCTGCTGTATGAGACATCGTTTGGTATAAGTTTTTTTTTACGGAATATAATGTTACAACAGAATATAGTGTTAAATATTTAATTTACATAAATATCGATTTACACTAGTATCTTACACAGCTTGTAATGTACAACATTGACTGCACATTATAATTAAATTATTGAATTACTTACACTGTTACATATGAATTCCTCCACACTATAAGGCCTTTCTTTTTAGCTGTGTTTCCATAACCATTTCAAATTTAGAGAGACCTTTTGCCGTTTCATTCACGCATGTTTGAATGTCCCAATCTGCAATGATCGGGCCACAAGAGAGTGAGAAATAGGAGGGCTGGAAAAGCTTGTGCATTCTTTGCTCTTTCGGATCACGTTTAATTTCGTCGAATGGTTTTGAACAGTGACGAGCGGCCCCAACCTGTACACGACAGCGAAAACTGTGGTCGTGATTCACTCCAAAGGGGTGCCATCGCGTTCAGTGGGGATAGTGCCCCACAATGTCCTTAGAGAAGGGTTGGAAATTCCGAGGACGTCAGCAGCATAAAATGTTGTCAGGAACATCTTTCTGTTGTTCATCGATCGCAAAATATGCTGAATCAGTGTCCCAAGAAAAAGGGTGGTTTCACTGACGCACTTTATGCCACCGCCAGCGGCATTTTCATGACTATTCTCAGCGACGGTGTGTCTGAAATGATTTCCGCGGCTAGTATTAAGAAAACCGCGTGATTTTAATGCTGGGCGTCGCGGAGGTGTCAGAAGAAGGGGTGAAATGTTAATAAACGCGAGTGTGACGACACGTCCCCATCGTGTGACACGTGCACAGGACGTTATTTACAAGGGAAATGCCCCATCATACCCACCTCAGGTTTAGTGGTAAGATGGCGCAGTGGACAGCCCGTCAAAAACTGAACACAGATCAAACACGAAAACTGTGAAAAAAAATCAAAATAGAAATAGTGAACAGCCGAAGAACAACAAGTCCAATAAACTGCAGCCTGTAACAGCAACGGCGTCGTGGGTAAGTGGTCGTGGTGTTGGACTGCTAAGCGGGCAAGCTGTGTTCAAAACTCTCTGCGGCCCTTTTTTTTTCACAACATTATGAGCTATCCCTTCAGTCGCTGAAATGTTTATTCTCTTTCTGTAGTCTTTACAGTTGTCATACTGTACATTGGCCGTAGAATAGGAGTCATGTTGATTAATCGGGTGCCGGTTATTCGCGTCTTTCCTGCACGATATTTCAACTGCGTGACTCGCAGTCTTCTTCAGGTGCTTTCCGATACTGATTCCGGTGTGGAACGAGTCCGGTATTTAAGGCTATGTTGTGAGACCGCCCGGTTAGCCGTGCGGTCTAACGCACTGCTTTCTAGGCGGGAAGGCGTGCCGGTCTCCGGCACGAATCCGCCCGGCGGATTAGTGTCGAGGGCCGGTGAGCCGGCCAGTCTGTGGATGGTGTTTAAAGCGGCTTTACATCTGCCTCGGGCTGCTTCCCCTTATACCGCCTCAGTTACACTATGTCGGCGATTGCTGCGCAAACGCTTTCTCCACATACGAGTACACCATAATTACGCTACCACACAAACAGTGCGGTTACACTCGTCTGGTGTGAGACGTTCTCGGGTGGGACCACTGGGGGCGGAACCGCACAATAAGCCTGGGTTCTGAGTGGGGCGGCGGTGGGGTGAGTGGCCTGCTGTAGCATGTTGTGGGGTTGTGTACCACTGAGGGCTACGGCGGGGACGAAGCCTCTGCGTCGTTTCTAGCTCCCCTGTTCCATACAATACAATACAAGCCTACGTTGTGCTAGCTAGGCGTTCCCACTGTAGTCCACGCTGCGTCTGGCGCCCTGTCCGTGGTGTGCGCCGACAAATAGCAACGGCTGTGGCGTTTTCTTCTAGCCGCGGCTGTTCTGAACGCTGTGCGCGTACTTTGTGGCTATTATTCGTTGTCAATATAGCCGAATAGAGATCTGAATGGCTTCCAAGCTGTGCTGGACGTTTTATCTCACGATTGTCATCATTTGAGTCCTTGCGTGAATTGAGACGTGCCGTGTTAGGTGTTCCGTCTGAAGTTCTTGTCCCCCAGGAGCGGCTCCTGTGTCATTTTCAGGCCGATTGTGCTCAAATTGTCGCTCGAGACTCGGAAGGACGCCCTCAGATATTGTGTCTATTGTCCGTTTCACGTACGTCCTTTGTTACATGTTCTGGGCTGTTACCCTAATTCCATCTTTATACATGTGTCCCTTGGGCTCTGGATGTTGCCTACGTTGGTGGGTTAATGAGATTCTGGGGAACGTTAATCCAATAGATTCTTTGATGACGCTGTCCCAGTATCTCGATGTTCGTGTTAAAATCTTGGCATCATTATACTTCATAGAATGATTGAGTTCTAAACAATGCTCGGCAATCGCTGACCTGGTCGCCTGTCTCAGTCTGGTGTGGCTTTGCACCTGATGTCAATGGTCTTGGTAGTCATGCCGACGTATGCCATCCCACTTTCACAGGCAATCCGTCTTCAGGCCACAAGTGGCCCATCGGGACCATCCGACCGCCGTGTCATCCTCAGTTGAGGATGCGGATAGGAGGGGCGTGTGGTCAGCACATCGCTCTCCTGGTCGTTATGATGGTTTTCTTTGACCGGAGCCGCTACTATTCGGTCGAGTAGCTCCTCAATTGGCATCACGAGGCTGAGTGCACCCCGAAAAATGGCAACAGCGCATGGCGGCTGGATGGTCACCCATCCAAGTGCCGGCCACGCCCGACAGCACTTAACTTCGGTGATCTCACTGGAACCGGTGTATCCACTGCGGCAAGGCCGATGCCGTCCATATTCACATGGCACGTGGTAAACACCCGGTGTCTGTAGGTGCAGGTCATCCTTCACACTCCCTAGCAGAACCTTGATGTTGGTGGGTTACGTTACCGTCGCAAGTAAATGTGATGAATAGTGACAGCAGGTGAGATACCACATACACGTCTCACAGAAATGAAAACAACAAGTAAACGGCTGCGAACTATGTTACAACAAAGGAATTCAATTGAGTCAAGACTTCCAAAACGGATCGGAACTTCAAATCCGCTAAAAACATATGTTTTGACAGAGCACAGAGAAATTGTGATTGTGAAACTGTTGCAGGTTATGTGACAAACTATTACGTTTTCATAATTTCCTTGGCAGTGATCACATCCACATCTATACGATCACCTATATCGACTCACTCACCAATCGTACAAAGTAGGTGTGTCGATGAGAGGTTCCTATCATATGACACACGTACTGTCGCTAATGCCGCTGTGACACATCAGACGTCTTTTCCGGTGGAACATTCGGTTGACTTGTCGCCTTGTCATCAAACGCTTGCGTTTCCCATTGTAAAGCCACTCCCATTCGGCTCTAATAGAGCAGTTGTGTAGAATCAACTGTCATTATAAGCCCCTACCTTATCTGCTCGCTGTTACAAATGGACGTTACATCACGACACACAAATTTAAATAAAGCGAACATCGAAAGAAAAATTAAAAAGAATTGGCTTGAGGGAGGTTTGTACACGGCTCGCGCGCTTGGCAGTCCAACAGCGTGGCCACTTTCTTTCTTTCTTTCTTTCTTTTTTTCCCAGTTTGTTCGCTGTATTTACATTATGTTCATCACAAGAATAAACCTGATGCAAACAAACACAGAGGCGATGGTTGGTCAGCAGCCGTAACTCTCATCCGCTCTTGCAACTATGTTCGACTTATGTATTAGATATCGTATTACCATTTCACTGTAAATGAAACTTTAAGGCATTCCGATGTATTAACAGCCGTCAACGTTTTTCTTAATCATACTTTAGCTACGTAATTTTTATTTCAAAAATCGTGTACAGTCAGTGTCTGTAAGTACCTGTGCTCTGATTGTTCCGCTGTTACACGTACCGCGAAAATGGATGACGCTGCTTCCTGCTTCGCAGTGATACGCGCTCTCGGACAACCGTTAATGGCTAGAAACAAGCTGTTCTTAATCTTTTTCTCAACATTTCAGAGAAAAATCAGCTTTTTCGTTTTTTGAGAAACACTACATAATAAATATACAACGTAGTATTTCAATTGCATTCGTAGCGTAAACGGTAGCATTGTACGCTGATAATCGAGTGGAGTGATGGTCGGCGATTCGAAATACGTTATGACCTCCAATTTCTTTTTGTTCGGTTTGAATGCCTAAATCATTTAAATATGAAATTTATGAATTATGTGGTAATTAACTCATACTTAACAATCACTTTTTCAAGAGAAATGCACGTCTTCTAGTTTCTAATTACATATCACACGCAGAATTCTGGTTTCCATTCCAAATACACATTCCTAATTATCGATATATTATAAAAGATTGTTAAAGATTTCGAAGTTAAGAAAACATTACACATTTAAATTTTTTGGAGAAAGATAAAAAATCAAATACTCTTTGTCTAAATATGCCCATTGTTTTATAGGACAGATGTAGTCTAACACGAACCGGAGTGATAAGCTTCGTAGAAAAATAGAAAACTAATTTTCACGGTGTCTAGCACACTCTACAAATGATGCATTTTTACAGTTATCACCTTAACAATGGAATCTGGACCCAATAGAATCTGGAGCCAAGTTAAGGGTTATGTCACGAGAAATAACAAGATATTTGGGCTGGCAAACTTTCTGGAACTAATGCACGAAGCTTTGCGACACGTCACTGCCGAGCGATGCCGAAATGAAGAACGACACATCATAAAAGAGGAGGATGAAATCGGGACTTTTTGGTGGCTTGAGATTCTATCGTTGATCACCTAGTTATCACCGTAGCAGCACATGTACTATATTCATCGGAGCCCGATAACGAAGAAGTTCTGAAGCTACCAGACGACTAACTGTAATACCTTCAGTGGCTTCAATATTTAACAACACGGTGAAATCCCAGCAGTGCGCTTTTCGCCACACATAGCTCATGCGGAAAAATTACCCTTGTTTAAAGTCAGGAATTTTCATCACTCTTGTTTTTAATTATAGTACTCTAAGATCGAGAGCTTGTTATATTTCCCTGCAGGTCACCTAAGAAGCGTGTCGCCGGAGTTTAACCATTATTTCCTTCTGTTCAAAAATTAAATGACATTCAAGGCTACATTGTTCTCTGCTCGCCTCTTTTTGTGTCTTTATTACAACTGCAGATTAACTGGACCAGGTGGCTGGCCATTGCTTTCCAAGTTAAAGCACCGGTAGAGCTGTTGCCCCATATTATCGCAGAGTCGATGTACGCGTAATGCACAGCATAAAACGTATCCTCACTGTCGTACTTGGTTGTGCTCGGAACAGCTTGGCTTCTGCTCCACGTGAAATGAAATCCAATGAAGTTCCAGCAAACGCGGAAGAGTACACAGTGTAATGTTTACATGAGGTTTACTCTTGTGATGAACAGAGTATAGTAGAAGCGGACGTCACATGACATCCGTTGAAGTCCGATGTTGATTCCTTCACTCAGTTTTTATTATTATTATTATTATTATTATTATAATTATTACAGAGACCACCCAGCTGACTGACCGTGATGGCTTTTAACCACGACTCCATTACTATTCCTGGTAGCTCTATATTGCATACTCGTTCTTGGCACGTTCGCTTTTTCTATTTTGCTTGTTTTTCGCAGTTCAGTGCACCTTCTTCCTGTTTTCATGCTTGATCTGTGTTCAGTTTTTGACGGGATGTCCACTGGGTCCTCTTACCACTAAATATGAGGCGGATGCTACGGGGAGTTTCCCTTGTTAGAACTGTGATGAAATTTGGCGCCAAGACGTCATGAGCTTCTGAACTGAACCTTCCTTTTCTTTCTTTCTTTTTTTTTTACGATAGTCGACACCTGGCTGTTTGAAGTGTCGCCAAGCCTGAGGGTGACTTTGTAGAGCGCCATATTTTTGCTCCATTACAGAGGAAGGTTGTAGGCAATTTTTGGGCCAAATTGATAACTTATGCATCGCCAAATTCCTGTGTGGATGAGTCAGGTTTTGTGAGGTCTCTCGAGGAAAGGACACTGTATGGGCATGAAACGTCCCCTTAGAAAAAATATGAATGAATGTGCTAGTAAGACTCTTACATTATTTGATTTTCAAACAGCTGAGAAAAACTGAACGTACTCAGACATTTCTCTCTTTACTTAGTCTGGCCATCACTACACTGATACATAATATTTTTAGCGCAACGCAGTCTGACTTTCAATAATCCCTACAAAAGAATGGCCCTCACTAGCAATAACCTATGTTGTTGTTGTTGTGATCTTCAGTCCTGAGACTGGTTTGATGCAGCTCTTCAGTCCTGAGACTGGTTTGATGTAGCTCTCCATGCTACTCTATCCTGTGCAAGCTTCTTCATCTCCCAGTACCTACTGCAGCCTAGATGCTTCTGAATCTGCTTAGTTTACTCATCTCTTGGTCTCCCTCTACGATTTTTACCCTCCACGCTGCCCTCCAGTACCAAATTGGTGATCCCTCGATGTCTCAGAACATGTCCTACCAACCGATCCCTTCTTGTAGTCAAGTTGTGCCACAAGCTCCTCTTCTCCCCAATTCTGTTCAATACCTCCTCATTAGTTATGTGATCTACCCATCTAATCTTCAGCATTCTTCTGTAACGCCACATTTCTAAAGCTTCTATTCTCTTCTTGTCTAAACTATTTATCGTCCACGTTTCACTTCCGTACATGGCTACACTCCATACAAATACTTTCAGAAACGACTTCCTGGCACTTAAATCTATACTCGAGGGTAACAAATTTTTCTTCTTCAGAAACGCTTTCCTTGCCATTGCCAGTCTACATTTTATATCCTCTCTACTTCGACCATCATCAGTTATTTTGCTCCCCAAATAGCAAAACTCATTAACTACTTTAAGAATCTCATTTCTTTATCTAATTCCCTCAGCATCACCCGACTTAATTCAACTACATTCCATTATCCTCGTTTTGCTTTTGTTGATGTTCATCATATACCCTCCTTTCAAGACACTGTACATTCCGTTCAACTGATCTTCCAAGTCCTTTTCTGTCTCTGACAGAATTACAATGTCATCGGCGAACCTCGAAGTTTTAATTTCTTCTCCATGGATTTTAATACCTACTCCGAACTTTTCTTTTGTTGCCTTTACTGCTTGCTCAATATACAGATTGAATAACATCTGGGATAGTCTACAACCCTGTCTCACTCCCTTCCAAACCACTGCTTCCCTTTCATACCCCTCGACTCTTATAACTGCCGTCTGGTTTCTGTACAAATTGTAAATAGCCTTTCGCTCCCTGTATTTTACCCCTGCCGCCTTCAGAATTTGAAAGAGAGTTTTTCCAATCAACATTGTCAAAAAGTTTCTTTAAGTCTACAAATGCTAGAAACGTAGGTTTCCCTTTCCTTAATCTTTCTTCTAAGATAAGTCGTAGGGTCAGTATTGCCTCACGTGTTCCAACATTTCTACGGAATCCAAACTGATCTTCCCCGAGGTCGGCTTCTATCAATTTTTCCATTCGTCTGTAAAGAATTCGCGTTAGTATTTTGCAGCTGTGAGTTATTAAACTGATAGTTCGGTAATTTTCACATCTGTCAACACCTGCTTTCTTTGGGATTGGCATTATTATATTTTTCTTGAAGTCTGAGAGTATTTTGCCAGTCACATACATCTTGCTCAACAGATGGTAGAGTTTTGTCAGGACTGGCTCTCTCAAGGCTGTCGGTAGTTCTAATGGAATGTTGCCTACTCTGGGGGCCTTGTTGCGAATCAGGCCTTTCAGTGCTCTGTCAAACTCTTCACTCAGTATCATATCTCCCATTTCAACTTCATCTACATCCTCTTCCATTTCCATAATATTGTCTTCAAGTATATCGCCCTTGTATAGACCCTCCATATACTCCTTCCACCTTTCTGCTTTCCCTTCTTTGCTTAGAACTGGGTTTCCATCAATAACCTATACCTTTCATGAATCACTTACTTCGCACAAATCTGCGTTTCTCGAACTACTGCAATACAGTGAGCGCCAATACTGCCAGCTAATTAAAAGATTCTAACTACTGAACGCACTAACTACTGATAGGCATAGTTAGCAAATGAAAGATTTTGATAGAGAACTATCAATGTATTTACCTTAATAATTCATGACATCCATCTTTACAACTTTCCTTTTTCTGGCGGACACACGTCCACATCTCTTATAGTAACTTCTCAAATCTCTGGCATCTCTCTGTCCACATCCACAACTGCTTGCGCCTCACCTCCAGCTGCGCAACGCTACGTGCTGTTCACATCTAACTGCTTAACGCAACAATAGCGAATATTTCAACAATGCCAACCAGCCACAGACTGCACACAGCACATAGTCAAGTGATTTTCATACAGAGCGCTACGTGGCATTACCAACGTAAAGACCTAAAGAGCCTACTTACAGGCAGTGTCCTCTGCACTTCCTAGTTGCTCCTGCAGCTGCCGTCGCTTAGGATTGCGTCAGTAGTTAACTACGCTCTTGGAACTCCCGAGGTGCAATGCGGCGATGCTACGGAAGTGAGAGCCACCGCGAGTCTGCCGTAGGCGTTGTCCGCCGTGTGGACTTGCGTAGACGTCGTGTTCCTGGATATCAGAAAACAAAACTGTGACTCCAAACCAAGCGGATAGTGCACCAAACTCTACCAGACTATTTACCTACGGAACAGATCGTAATGACGGTGACCATAACTGTTATCTTGACAATTTGAGGCGCTTCCTGGCAAAAAGTAGGCACTCAAAAAGAAAAGGATTAAGTTTCGTGTTATAGGGAAACAGTTAATTGTAGGCTATTGGCAAAAAGAAGGGCGATTCGCAGAATTTTTATATCTGTCGTAGCCTATCTGTATCACAATACTAAGAAAAGATGATCAAACGGTATGGGTGCTTTTTGAGACAGAAATTAGGATCAAGTCCCTTGCTGTTTTCTGAGAAACCGAAACTGACGACAGCGAAACGAATGTCAAACTACAGACATCTGGCTTGGAATGATTATTCTGAACGGAAATCAAGAAATGCGGCTGCCACAGAATTTTCACTCCACTCCAAGCATTGAAAAATAGCATTGAAAAATAAATGAAATTGCTAAAACTGAACAAATTTACAAAATTCCTATTCTACATGTAAGGTGGCTATAATTTCGCACCTTACAAGAACCCATCCACATACTTTGCCGTGATCTACAAACACAATTAGGTATCATGTGATAGGTTGTACATCGTATATATGAATATATAAAGGAGACTGACATTGTCACATTGTTGTTGTTGTGGTCTTCAGTCCTGAGACTGGTTTGATGCAGCTCTCCATGCTACTCTATCCTGTGCAAGCTTCTTCATCTCCCAGTACCTACTGCAGCCTACATCCTTCTGTATCTGCTTAATGTATTCATCTCTTCGTCTCCCTCTACGAGTTTTACCCTCCGCGCTGCCCTCCAATACTAAATTGGTGATCCCTCGATGTCTCAGAACATGAACTACCAACCGATCCCTTCTTCTAGTCAAGTTGTGCCACAAGCTCCTCTCCTCCCCAATTCTATTCCTCGCAAAAATCCCGCGCTGGACGACAAAAGATTAAAATATGGTTGGTCGGCTTTCGGAAGAATCTGTAGAGAGGGAAAATATTCCGTGGTTTCGGGAATATGATTCTTTTGCCGAATTACGAGGCGGGTAGCTGAGCCTTGCTGCGAGGCCAGCAGTGGAGAGACGAGGTCTTCCTTTGTGAGCGCCCGTGTGTGACAGTCGCACGATATCAGCTCTGTTGGTACAGACGGACTTGCTGTCTTTGCTCTCAGGAGAGTTTATAGTTAGAACAGTTGGGAACTGTGCTGTTGCGACCTTATACGATTCTGAACTTCACCTCCGGGCTGGAAGTCGACGTTGAGTACGCAGCGTTCAGTAATTGAGAGCACTTCCTCTGCCTATACTTACGTTGAGACGTTATCTGAACTCCGTCTTTGTGGCTGGGAGTTTGCGTTTCTTGTCTGTGGAACACAGAGAGGAGAAGACAGTATCAGAGTATTTAGTCAGAGGACCGCCTTCAGCCGTCCTAGTGTTTGAAAGAGTTTATTTGTGGCTGGAGTTCTTCCATCGTCGCAGACGTGTACGAGAACGAGCACGCCGACGCACCAGACGCAGTACATACGGTGATATTTCTAATTGCTTCGGCTTATTAGGGCTATAAAGCTAAACAGCTGTGATCACGTTAGTGTATTTCCACTGAGGTTCCACACCACCGTAGATCATCTTTGAAAGTAGTGTCTTCTAGTGTCTGGTACGTAGATGGTGTCAGTCATTTCGCGTTATTGATATTAGATCGCGCACTCATAATAAGGGGCAGAGTTGGGCAGTTTATTAGTAATTTTACTTAGGAAATATAAACTTTGTAATATAAAAAGGTTTCTTTAACCTACAATAAATATATAAGCAGGAACAACGTTTATCATTAAGCAGTATTAGTTGCCTTAATCATTCATTTATATTTAGATTGTAATTTATAAAATTAAGAGATCCTACGATATGCTTAGGGGGTAGTCAGACAGCGGCAAATCACCATTTTAGCGTTTATTATTTTCCGTTGCACACATTCATCTTTACACCCGCCTGGAGTAGCATCTTGGAAACGTCATGCGAAATTTATCCGCGAATTACCTCCATTTTTAACTTTAGTACACCGAAAATCTATTGAGCAGAGAAATGGAGGGTTCTTGTCTCTTGAGTGTAAGACAAAGCAAGGCACATAGTTCACTCGGAAAGATAAAATAGCTATCGGAATGAACTATCGCATTGATTAACCATCTTTCACAATTTTAAATTAGGTAGTCAGTTGCATGTACCACGGACTACCCTGGACGAGATATACACTGAAGAGCTAAATAAACTGGTGCACCTGTCTAATAACTTGTAGAGCACCCGACAGCACGCAGAGTGCCGAAACACGGCGTGACATGGACTCAACTAATGCCTGAATTAGTGCTGGAGGAAACTGACACCATGAATCTTGCAGGGCTGTCCATACATCCGTAAGAGTACAAGAGGGTGGAGATCTCTTCTGAACATCGCGTTCCAAATATGCTTAATAACGTTCATGTCTGGGGAGTTTGGTGGCCAGTGGAAGTGTTTAAACTCAGAAGAATGTTCCTGGATCCACTCGTGTAGAGCCCCCGCGAGCACGGAGAAGTGCCGCAACACGGGGTGGCACGGACTCGACGAGTCTCTGGTGTAGTGCTGGAGGGAATCGACACTATGAATCCTGCAGGACTGTCCATAAATCCGTAAGATTACGAAAGGGTGGAGATTTCTTCCGAACAGCAAGTTGCAAGGCTTCCCAAATATGTTCAATAATGTTCATGTCTGGGGAGTTTGATGGCCAGTGGAAGTGTTTAAACTCAGAAGAGTGGAGCCACTCTGTAGTAATTCTGGACGTGTGGGATGTCCCATTGCCCTGTTGGAATTGCCCGTCGGAATGCACAATGGACATGAAGTGATGCAGGTGATCAGACAGGATGCTTACGTACGTGTCACCTGTCAGAGTCATATCTAGATGTATCAGGGATCCCAAATCACCCAAACTGCACACACCCCACATCATTACAGAGCCTCCACTAGCTTGAACAGTCCCCTGTTGACATGCAGGGTCCATGGATTCATGAGGTTGTCTCCACACCCGTACACGTCCTTCCGCTCTAAACAATTTGAAACGAGACTCGTCCAATCAGGCAACAGGTTTCCAGTCATCAAAAGTCCAACGTCGGTGTTCATGGGCCCAGGCGGGGTGTAAAGCTTTGTGTCGTGTAGTTATCCTGCCCGAGGCAGGATTCGAACTGCGACTGTAGTGGTCGCGCGGTTCCAGACTGAAGCGCCTAGAACCGCTTGGACACATCGGCCGGCCCTCCATGAATACTGCAGGGCTGTCCACAAATCTGTAAGAGTACGAGGAGGCGGAGATCTCTTCTGAACAGCACGTTGCAAGGCGTCCCAGATATGCTCAATGCTGTTCACGTCTGTGAAGTTTGGTGACCAGCGGAAGTGCTTAAGTCTGTCGGAATGCAGAATGGACATGAATGGATGCAAGCGATCGGACAGAATGCTTATGTACGTGTCATCTCTTCAGAGTCGTATCTAGACGTATCAGGGGTCCCATATCACTCCAAATGTACACACCCCATACCAGTCCCTACTGAAATGCAGGGTCCATGGATTCGTGAGGTTGTCTCCATATCCGTCCGCTCGATACAATTTGAAACGAGAATCGTCCGACGAGGCAAGATGTTTGCAGTCATCAAGAGTCCAAAGTTGGTGTTGACAGGCCCAGGCGAGGCGTAAAGCTTAATCTTGTGCAGTCATCAAGGGTACACGAGTGGGCCTTCGGCTCCGAAGGCCCATATCGATGATGTTTTGTTGAATGGTTCACACGCGGACACTTGTTGATGGCCCAGCATTAAATTCTGCAGGAATTTGTGAAAGGATTGCACTTCTGTCACGTCGAACGATTCTCTTCAGTCATCGTTGGTCCAGTTCTTGCAGGATCTTTTTCCGGTCGCAGCGATGTCGCAGATCTGATATTTTACCGGATTCCTGGTATTGACGGTACAATCGTGAAACGGTCGTACGGGAAAATCCCCGCTTCTTTGCTGTGTCCCATCGTTCGTGCGCCGACTACTGTTCCGTGTTCAAACTCAGTTAAATCTTGATAACTAGCCATTGTAGCAGCAATAACCGATCTAACAACTGCGCCAGACACTTGATGTCTTGTATAGACTTGCTGACCGCAGCGCCGTATTCTGCCTATTTATATTTGAATACGCATGCCTATACGAGTTTCTTTGGCGCGTCAGTGTAAATGTAATTATTTTAAGGAAATTTTGACTTACTACGTATCCATGGGTATGCTGTGTTTGAAATATCTCTTTACTTTGTGAATATGTATTGTTGATTTTATGACATGTTCTACACGCCTGAAGATATCCTCAAAGAGATATACGGAGTGAAAAGTATACGAAATCAAATCACAGAAGCGTGGACGATACGACATCAGTGCCTCTCACGGTGACAAGTTGAGGGTCAGAACGAGGAAGATTCCCTGCGGCTGAAACGGGATCCGGAGCTAGCTAGCTGCCTGGTTGTATATTTTTGTGCAACGTCTTCCTGCCGGCCTGACCGCAGAGTTCCTGGTGCGTGTGCACAAGCGACAGCACAGCAGATAACAACCGGCAGCGTCTGGTGTGGACTGCGCTCTTACCCTGCAGTGACTGTCGACTTTACGTCCTGAGCCGGCAGCCAGTCTAGCGACGTCTACAGCTGACTACACGGGGGAATCTGGACATGCAGGTAAGGGCACCAGGCAGCGCGGGAGGGCGGTTGCTCGGTCGCTTGTAGGCTAACCTGCAGTCCACAACACTTCGTGCAAACGTGACGTCACTGTGACGTCACACGCTGCATCGAAGACGAAAGGAGCCGTCTATCGACTATCCCGTGATCGTTCGTTTCACAACAGATGAGGGCGCTACGTGAACATGACGTTCAAAACAATAACATCCTCTTCAACCAGAGAGACGTGGAGGTACGGTTTATCCTTACTACAGGGTCCGTTAACCCCGAAATTTCTTCGTTTATAGTCCTGTAAAGTTCCGCTTTCATGTCGACTGGGCAATGGTTAACGGAGAGATTACAGTGTTTGCGAGAATTACGCCCGAATCTTAATGAAAAAGTTTTGTTTATTTATTTATTTACACGTCTAGTTCAAAATGGCTCTGAGTACTATGGGACTTAACTTCTGAGTTCATCAGTCCCCTAGAACTTAGAACTACTTAAACCTAACTAACCTAAGGACATCACACACATCCATGACCGAGGCAGGATTCGAAACAGCGCCCGTAGCGGTCTCGCGGTTCCAGACTGTAGCGCCTAGAACCGCTCCGCCACCCCGGCCGGCACACGTCTAGTTCCGTAGGACCAAATTGAGGAGCGAATCTCCAAGGTCATGGGACGTGTCAGTACATGAAACTACAACATAAATCTAATAAGAGATAAAATTAAATGTTTATGAATAAAAAAAGCGTCAAACCATAAGTTTAAGTAAACGCAATCGACACTATAGCCTAGGAATCAGCTCAATTTTTCATGGAACTCCTCGAAAGAAAAGAAGGAGTGACTCATGAGGAAACTCTGCAGTTTTGATTTGAAAGTGCGTGGATTACTGCTAAAATTTTTGAATTCTCGTGGTAGCTTATTGAAAATGGATGCAGCAGCATACTGCACACCTTTCTGCACAAGAGGTAAGGAAGTGCGATCCAAATGCAAATTGGATTTGTGCGTAGAATTAACTGAGTGAAATCTGCTGATTCTTGGGAATAAGGTGATATTCAAATGGTTCAAATGGCTCTAAGCACTGTGGGAAATAACATGTCATCAGTCCCCTAGACTTAGAACTATTTAAACCTAACCTAAGGACAGCAAACACATCCATGCCCCAGGCAGGATTCGAACCTGCGACCGCAGCAACCGCGTGGTTCCGGACTGAAGCGCCTAGAATCGCTCGGCCACTGCGGCCGGCTAAGCTGATATTGTTAACAAGGAACGACAGTAAAGAGTATATATATTGAGGGCCAATATCAAAGTCCCCAGACTAGTGAAGAGGGGTCGACAAGAGGTTCGCGAGCTTACACCACTTATTGCACGAACTGCCCGTTTCTGAGCCAAAATTAACCTTTGCGAATGGGAAGAGTTACCCAAAATATAATACCGTATGACATAAATGAATGCAAATAAGCAAAGTAGACTTCTTTTCGTGTCGAACGATCACTTACTTCAGGTACCGTTCGAATAGTAAAAATTCCAGCATTAAGTCTTTGAACAAGATCCTGGGCTTTCCACGACAGTTTTTCGTAATATGCGTTCATGAACCCCACAATGAGACGACTTGCTGGTTTACAATCCCAAGGCAGCCAGCATTGGATCCAGTAATGTATACAGGGTGAACGTTAATGAAACCGGCAAACTGCACGGACTGATTACTAACTGGAAATAGAGGAAAGAAGGTCCTATGGGCACGTGTCCGGGAATGGGAGGTGTGCGTGCAACGACAACAAATCGTCCCGGAACACAGTACAGACCTGCATCGCATCCACGTCACAACTGATGTTAAAGTGGCCTCCATGGGATTGCAGGTGGCAGAGGTAGTAGTAGTCATGCAGGATACACACAATCGTACTTTAGCTTACACCATGTTGGCAGGCCACTTGCCTGGAGCTTGTACTAGGGTTCGTCTCAGTATCCTGCAGAACCCGGTCCTCCAAATGTGGTGTATGCATAGTCAGCCGCCTCCCAGCAGGTTCATCTGTCTGAAAGTACCTACGATCACACAAACGCCAAGAAAGGGCTTGAAACGTTATGTCATGTGGTTGGTGTCTGTGAAGTACTCATTTTGGTACAGCCGTGCTGCCTCTCGACCGTTTGCATCTGCTTGGCCGTATTCAGACACCATCTCGGCTTGTTCCCGAGATGAATAGAGGGCCATTCTGCTGCCTACAGTAAGTTGGGTCAGTCACACAGCCTGCAACACACGATGATCACACGGCACGTGGTCAGAGGAGCTTTCATTCGTCAGCGCCATCTACCACGGCAACAATGCATTTCCGGAGGCATGTTCATAGGACATTTTTTCCTCCATTTCTAGTCAGGAATCCGACCCAGCAGTTTGTCGGTTTTATTAATATTCACCCTGTTTATTCAACTGTGTTCTTTAAGGTGGCTCAACAATATAAATTTATGTTTAGCGATTCTGAAAAGTAGTTTTAGGCGTTTGTCTGTAATTAGATGAATTAAAGCCGCAGCTCATTTAACTTGTGTCCTGTGAATAAATGCTCTTTGAAAACACCAGCACATTTTTTCTCTCGAAAACGCGTAGATATTGGTAAAATTTGCTGTAATAATTGACGAAACACGTAAGATTGGTCTTCCAAGATGTCCTTTAATTCATGACGTTCATATTTTGCTCTTTGAAAACACCAGCACATTTTTTTCTCTCGAAAACGCGTCGATATTGGTAAAATTTGCTGTAATAATTGACGAAAAACGTAAGATTGGTCTTCAAAGATGTCCTTTAATTCATAACGTTCATATTTGGAAAAGAAGTGTCCTGAAAGAACTAGCTCGTAAATTTTCTTTTATACCTTATAGATGGCAGAGACTTAGTTACCCTACCTTTTACGTAATTCTCATGCAAACGTGTCATTCTTTTTCTGTGATTTTTATAGCGAGAAGAAGTTTGTTTTACCAGGCCATCGTCGTGTCTTGGATATTTATTCGCATTTGCCAATTTCATGCTTCATTTGTAAATGATTGATAATGGCAACTTACTCCTGTGTGTGTGAGAGAGAGAGAGAGAGAGAGAGAGAGAGAGAGAGAGAGAGGGGGGGGGAGGGAGAGAGAGAGAGAGAGAGAGAGCCGCATTCTCGTATGTACATAAAATTGAATATTACAGAACATACTTCTAATACAATAATAAGAGAGTCCCAGAACCTTTTACAAAGGCGAAAGCGGAAAAAAATTAGACATGGCAGGAGTCGAACCAGCCACTGTGCTATTTTGCTTCGTAACTGCACGCTCATTGCCTCCACACTAGGATAAAGTTGCGGAATTTTGGCCTTCGTGCTGTAAGTCACAAATCAGAACCGCTGCTAAGCCATTATGTGATGTTTAATTATGACAAATCACAACGAAAATGACGTGTTTATGTAAGACTTCAATGTGGCGTTTCCTTGAAACAGCATGCTTTCATTAAGACACAAGTTACGATACGAAAACTATCAAAATCGCAATCCAATACAATGTCTCTGTCTCAAAAGCACCCCAAATTGAACGCTAACGAAAGTCGGCAGCAGTTCCTGTGTGCTTCGATAAATGCGTGTGTCGTGAAAATGACGTCACCTTTGCACAAAGTCTTGTGTACTATTGGTTGCCCGTTTAGTTTTTAGTTTAGTTTGGTTATGTCATGTTCCGTAGATCATTTTCACGATTATTTGATCGATATGATTTGGAATAAGTCAGATTACAAGATATATATACACACATAAATAGTGCTAATATTAATATTACTGAAATTTTTAATTCTACACATGCAACTACATTTAGAGGTACAAGTTTTTTTACCAGTTTTGAAACAGAAACTCGTCCATGGAATAGAAGGCGTTGTCCAAAAGAAATGATTTTAAGCTAGATTTTAAACTTGACCTGCTTGCTGCTAGACACTTTATGTTGTTGGGCAAATGATCAAAGATTTTTATTGCTGAATAATGTACTCCTTTTTGAGCAACTGACAGTTTCAATAACGGATAGGAAATGTCATTTTTCCCTCTAGTGTTGTACGTATGAACATCACTGTTCTTCGAGAATTGACATGGATTGTTTATAACGAATTTCATTATCGAATATATGTAATCTCATGGTGCAGTCAAAATACCTAACTCCTTGAATAGGGGCCTACATGAGTCCTTGCGTGAACACCACTAATTATTTTCACTGCTCTTTTTTGTGCAATCAATACTTATGTCTAAGTGGTGAGTTATCCCAAAAATTATTCCATAAAGCATTATTGAGTGGAAATATGTAAAGTACGTTAGGAGGCTCATCTGTTTATTACCAAGACTTGCGATTGTACAAAGAGCGAAAGAAGCTGAACTTAACTGTTTGAGAAGCTCAGTAATATGCTTCTTCCAGTTCAAGTTGTCATCAATGTGAACACCCAAAAATTTGGAGAAATCTGCCCTGTTAACTGAGCCCTGTTCATATGCTACTTCAATTGTTGGTATGAATCTATTCTGTGTACAGAACTGGATATAGTGAGTGTTTTTCAAAATTAAGGGAGAATCCATTTTCTGAGAACCACTTAATAATTCTTTGAAAGACTTTCTTAACAATATCTTCAGCTGCTTTTTCTGGAATGGGATTTATTATAACACTCGTGTCATCTGCAAAAAGTACTAGTTCTGCTTGCTGAACGTTAAGTGAGAGGTCATTCACATGAATAAGGAACAGCAGAGGACCCAAAATTGAACCCTGCGGGGCTCTCTTTGTGATAACTCCCCAATCACTAGAATTTACCACCCTCCCAACATTATTTGTGTTATTCTGCACAACGTTTTGCTTTATGTTCGTTAAGTATGATTCAAATCAGCCTTCAATTCCATAAAACCTGAGTTTTTCTAAGAGTGACATGATCCATACAGTCAAATGCCTTGGAAAGATCACAAAAAAATACCAACTGGCGATAATTTTTTATTTAGGGCTTGTACTATTTGATGGGTAAATGTGTAGATAGCATTCTCAGTCGAGTAACCCTTCTGGAATCTTAACTGTGGCATGCTGAGTAAATTATTTTCACTTAAATGTGGAACTACTCTTGAATACATCACTTTTTCGAATATTTTAGAAAATGAAGTCGGCAATGAGATTGGTCTATAACTATTTAAGTCACTCTTGTCCCCTTTCTTATGAGGAGGTTTGACAACTGCGTATTTCAATCTGTCTGGAAAAATTCCATGTGCCAGTGAAGCATTACATATATCACAAAGGACTCCACTTATTATATTAGAACAACACTTCCAAATTCTATTAGAGACTCCATCAACACCACATGAGCTCTTGTTTTTCAGAATATTTATAATTCCCTTGATTTCAGTGGGGGATGATGGTGCTATATCTAAATGCCTAAAGTCCTTTGGGACTGACAATTTTAACATATTTTTTGCTTCTTAAACTGAACCTGATCTACACAAAAACTATTTGTTTCAATATTTTTGACTTCGTTTCCAGTTTTTATATAAGTAGCAACTCCTCCTTTTTCCATGTTGACTCTACATGAATAAGATGCTAATTTGTAATCCCTTAAATTTAACTTCTCCATCCCTGCCGTTACATGGTGTTCAGAGAGACACAAAACATCTATACCTTCAGAATTTACCTCATTTTCTAGGCATACAAGAAGCTCATCTATCTTATTTTTCAACCTTCTAATGTTCTGATGAAACACTCAAATTTTATTTCTTTAGATACTGCTACAGACATTATGGCACTGTTCTGTTTTAATCTCTTTCAATACTCTCTGTCTGTAACCTGACTCTAACCTAAAACATTTGTCCCTCTGACTCCAGTAATCACAGGTATTTTGTCTTGTGTGCATGTGGCTTTCTGCAAGAAGATCAACTAATCTATCCTTCCCCCTCCTATCCAGGGGAAGGCCATGACTAGTGTAACCCTACCTCCCAATTGCATCAATAGGTACAGATTTAGTTTCTGCCAACAACAACCCCCCCCCCCTTCCCCCCCACCCACCCCTCCCACCCAGCTCTCTGTTAACACGGTTGACAGCCGTAATAACCCAGGGTGTTCATGGCGCTGCAAAAACACCCACAAACCCCACACGAGTGTGAGCTGTTGCTGATCCTATTACTTCCAGGTCATATCTAATACTATAGTCCGAATTGCAAGCCAGGCTGTTTCGTGCTCTTCCTACTATAAGAACATGATCCTCACCCATTCGCGTGGCGTTAGCGTGTGCGCCATCTAGCGATCCAGATGAAAACTTGTCAACTGGCCCTTAAGGGCTGTACTTTCCTCAACAGTCATTCACATTCTATTCCCTGTAACCCCCTTTCCATTAGATGGGTAGATCACACAGCTAATGAGGAGGCATTGAATAGAATTGGGGAGAGGAGAAATTTGTGGGACAACTTAACTAGAAGAAGGGATCGGTTGGTAGGACATGTTCTGAGGCATCAAGGGATCACCAGTTTAGCATTGGAGGGCAGTGTGGAGGGTAAAAATCGTAGAGGGAGACCAAGAGATGAATACACTAAGCAGATTCAGAAGGACGTAAGTTGCAGTAGGTACTGGGAGATGAAGAAGCTTGCACAGGATAGAGCAGCATGGAGAGCTGCATGAAACCAGTCTCTGGACTGAAGACCACAACAAAACAACACTCCCCTTTCCAGTAAAGGCATGTTTCAAACGAGCAAATTCTAGCGGTTATAACAGAAGGACTAAAATTCAGTGGCCGAGCGGTTCTAGGCGCTTCAGTCTGGAACCGCGCTGCTGCTACGGTCGCAGGTTCGAATCCTGCCTCGGGCATGGATGTGTGTGATGTCCTTAGGTTAGTTAGGTTTAAGTAGTTCTACGTTCTAGGGGACTGATGACCTCAGATGTTGAGTCCCATAGTGCTCAGAGCCATTTGAACCAATTATTGAACTATATGAAATAAAATCGTCATTACTTCTGAACGATTCAAACTGCACGGTTCGCCGCGGGGCATGATAGGAATTAGTATGCGCATCACTACGTGCAATGTTGTTGTTGGCCACTTTCATTTGAATGGGTTCGTAAGTAAGCAAAATTGGCGCATTTCGGGAACCGAGAATCCGCATTTCGTGATCGAGAAGTCTCTTCGCCCCCAACGGGTAACTCTGTGGTGTGCGATGTCCAGTGACGGAATAATCGGTGCGATATTCCTTGATGGCACAGTGAATACCGAAATGTACGCGAAGATTTTGGAAGATGATTTCATCCCCATTATCCAAAGTGACCATGATTTCGACAAGGTGTAGTTCATGCAAGACGGAGCTCGACCCCATAGAAGCAGGGGTGGGGTTTGCTGTCCTTGAGGAGTACTTTGGGGACCACTTTCTGGCTCTGAGGTACCCACAGGCCACTCGAATGGGCCTCGATTGGCCGCCATATTCTCCAGATCTGAACACATGAGACTCCTTTTTGCGGGGCTATATTAAAGACAAGATATACAGCAATGACCCCAAAACCATTGCTGAACTGAAAACAGTCGTTCAGAAGGTCATCGACATTTCAGCGGACCATGCAGAATTTCGCTATTCGTCTGCGCTACATCATCGCCAATGATGGCAGGCATATCGAACATGTCATAACCTAAATTGGAATATTTGCAGTGACTTTTGCATGTTGAATAAAGTGTTTGCAAGCCACAGTTTGTAACTAATTTACTTTTTTTGTTCATATAGTTCAATAATCCTCCCTCCATGAACCATGGACCTTGCCGTTGGTGGGGAGGCTTGCGTGCCTCAGTGATACAGATAGCCGTACCGTAGGTGCAACCACAACGGAGGGGTATCTGTTGAGAGGCCAGACAAACGTGTGGTTCCTGAAGAGGGGCAGCAGCCTTTTCAGTAGTTGCAAGGGCAACAGTCTGGATGATTGACTGATCTGGCCCTGTAACAATAACCAAAACAGCCTTGCTGTGCTGGTACTGCGAACGGCTGAAAGCAAGGGGAAACTACGGCCGTAATTTTTCCCGAGGGCATGCAGCTTTACTGTATGATTAAATGATGATGGCGTCCTCTTGGGTAAAATATTCCGGAGGTAAAATAGTCTCCCATTCGGATCTCCGGGCGGGGACTACTCAAGAGGACGTCGTTATCAGGAGAAAGAAAACTGGCGTTCTACAGATTGGAGCGGGAAATGTCAGATCACTTAATCGGGCAGGTAGGTTAGAAAATTTAAAAGGGAAATGGATAGGTTAAAGTTAGATATAGTGGGAATTAGTGAAGTTCGGTGGCAGGAGGAACAAGACTTCTGGTCAGGTGACTACAGGGTTATAAACACAAAATCAATTAGGGGTAATGCAGGAGTAGGTTTAATAATGAATAGGAAAATAGGAATGCGTGTAAGCTACTACAAACAGCATAGTGAACGCATTATTGTGGCCAAGATAGATACGAAGCCCACACCTACTACAGTAGTACAAGTTTATATGCCAACTACCTCTGCAGATGACAAAGAAATTGAAGAAATGTATGATGAAATAACAGAAATTATTAAGATAGTGAAGGGTGACGAAAATTTCATAGTCATGAGTGACTGGAATTCGGTAGTAGGAAAAGGGAGAGAAGGAAACGTAGTAGGTGAATATGGATTGGGGCTAAGAAATGAAAGAGGAAGCCGCCCGGTAGAATTTTGCACAGAGCACAACTTAATCATAGCTAACACTTGGTTTAAGAATCATGAAAGAAGGTTGTATGCATGGAAGAACCATGGAGATACTAAAAGATATCAGATAGATTATATAATGGTAAGACAGAGATTTAGGAACCAGGTTTTAAATTGTAAGACATTTCCAGGGGCAGATGTGGACTCTGACCACAATCTATTGGTTATGACCTGTAGATTAAATCTGAAGAAACTGCAAAAAGGTGGGAACTTAAGGAGATGGGACCTGGATAAACTGAAAGAACCAGAGGTTGTACATAGTTTCAGGGAGAGCATAAGGGAACAATGGACAGGAATGGGGGAAAGAAATACAGTAGAAGAAGAATGGGTAGCTTTGAGGGATGAAGTAGTCAAGGCAGCAGAGGACCTAGTAGGTAAAAAGATGAGGGCTAGTAGAAATCCTTGGGTAACAGAAGAAATATTGAACTTAATTTATGAAAGGAGAAAATATAAAAATATAAAAAAGTCTCAAAAATGAGATCGAGAGGAAGTGCAAAATGGCTAAGCAGGGATGGCTAGAGGACAAATGTAAGGCTGTAGAGGCTTATCTCAGTAGGGGTAAGATAGATACTGCCTACAGGAAAATTAAAGAGACCTTTGGAGATAAGAGAACCACTAGTATGAACATCAAGAGCTCAGATGGAAACCCAGTTCTAAGCAAAGAAGGGAAAGCAGAAAGGTGGGAGGAGTATATAGAGGGTCTATACAAGGGCGATGTACTTGAGGACAATATTATGGAAATGGAAGAGGATGTTGATGAAGATGAAATGGGAGATAAGATACTGCGTGAAGAGTTTGACAGAGCACTGAAAGAGCTGAGTCGAAACAAGGCTTCCGGAGTAGACAACATTCCATTGGAACTACTGACGACCTTGGGAGAGCCAGTCCTGACAAAACTCTACCATCTGGTGAGCAAGATGAATGAAACAGGCGAAATACCCTCAGACTTCAAGAAGAATATAATAATTCCAATCCCAAAGAAAGCAGGTGTACACAGATGTGAAAATTACCGAACAATCAGTTTAATAAGCCACAGCTGCAAAATACTAACACGAATTCTTTACAGACGAATGGAAAAACTAGTAGAAGCCGACCTCGGGGAAGATCAGTTTGGATTCCGTAGAAATACTGGAACACGTGAGGCAATACTGACCTTACGACTTATCTTAGAAGAAAGATTAAGGAAAGGCAATCCTACGTTTCTAGCGTTTGTAGACTTAGAGAAAGCTTTTGACAATGTTGACTGGAATACTCTCTTTCAAATTCTAAAGGTGGCAGGTGTAAAATACAGGGAGCGAAAGGCTATTTACAATTTGTACAGAAACCAGTTATAAGAGTTGAGGGGTATGAAAGGGAAGCAGTTGTTGGGAAGGGAGTAAGACAGGGTTGCAGCCTCTCCCCGATGTTATTCAATCTGTATATTGAGCAAGCAGTAAAGGAAACAAAAGAAAAATTCGGAGTAGGTATTAAAATCCATGGAGAAGAAATAAAAACTTTGAGGTTCGCCGATGACATTGTAATTCTGTCAGAGACAGCAAAGGACTTGGAAGAGCAGTTGAATGGAATGGATAGCGTCTTGAAAGGAGGATATAAGATGAACATCAACAAAAGCAAAACGAGGATAATGGAATGTAGTCGAATTAAGTCGGGAGATGCTGAGGGTATTAGATTAGGAAATGAGACACTTAAAGTAGTAAAGGAGTTTTGCTATTTGGGGAGCAAAGTAACTGATGATGGTCGAAGTAGAGAGGATATAAAATGTAGACTGGCAATGGCAAGGAAAGCGTTTCTGAAGAAGTGAAATTTGTTAAAATCGAGTATAGATTTAAGTGTCTGGAAGTCATTTCTGAAAGTATTTGTATGGAGTGTAGCCGTGTATGGAAGTGAAACATGGACGGTAAATAGTTTGGACAAGAAGATAATAGGAGCTTTCGAAATGTGGTGCTACAGAAGAATGCTGAAGATTAGATGGGTAGATCACATAACTAATGAGGAAGTATTGAATAGGATTGGGGAGAAGAGAAGTTTGTGGCACAACTTGTCTAGAAGAAGGGATCGGTTGGCAGGGCATATTCTGAGGCATCAAGGAATCACAAATTTAGCATTGGAGGGCAGCGTGGAGGGTAAAAATCGTAGACGGAGTCCAAGAGATGAATACACTAAGCAGATTGAGAAGGATGTAGGTTGCAGTAGGTACTGGGAGATGAAGAAGCTTGCACAGGATGGAGTAGGATGGAGAGCTGCATCAAACCAGTCTCAGGACTGAAGACCACAACAACAACAGTTCAATAATTGTCACTCCGTATGTGTAAGGTCACAGGTGAAATCTGCACAAAAATGTAAATGCTCGTTTGTTAAAAGTCTTAAATCTCTGAAAAGTCTTCATCGATTGCTTCGAAATTGTGATACAACGCTGCATTCGAATAAGCGCGTGTTTATATATAGGCCTACCTATTGATAAATATATTTAGCATATATATAAATATGTAACATTTAAAGAGGAAAACTTATTACCAAAAATCTTTTACACGTAACTCTAACGGAGAATTGGATGGACATAGGCTATATACTTTTAATATCGTATATACAGGGTGATCCATTGATCGTGGCGGTGCCAAATATCTCACGAAATAAGCGTCAAACGAAAAAACTACAAAGAACAAAAATTGTCTAGCTTGAAGGGGGAAACCAGATGGCGCTATGGTTGGCCCGCTAGATGGCGCTGCCATAGGTCAAACGGATAGCAACTGCGTTTTTTTAAATAGGAACTCCCATTTTTTATTACATATTCGTGTAGCACGTAAAGAAATATGAATGTTTTAGTTGGACCACTTTTTTCGCATTGTGATAGATGGCGCTGTAACAGACACAAACATATGGCTCAGAATTTTAGACAAACAGTTGGTAACAGGTGATGAGGTCCCATACTCCGAGGAGCGTAGGGGACGATGCGGGAGACCCGCAGCGCTGTATTAGGCAAGGTCCTAGTGGAGGTAGTTTGCCATTGCCTTCATCCGACCGTAAATGAGGATGAATGATGATGATGAAGATGAGACAATAACACCCAGTCATCACGAGGCAGGAAAAATCCCTGACCCCTCCGGGAATAGAACCCGGGACCCCGTGCGCGGGAAGCGAGAACGCTACCGCAAGACCACGAGACACGGACAGATAGGCTTTTTATATTAAAATACAGAACGTAGGTACGTTTGAACATTTTATTTCGGTTGTTCCAATGTGATACATGTACCTTTGTGAACATATCATTTCTGAGAACGCATGCTGTTACAGCGTGATTACCTGTAAATACCACATTAATGCAATAAATGCTCAAAATGATGTCCGTCAACCTCAGTGCATTTGGCAATACGTGTAACGACATTCCTTTGAACAGCGAGTAGTTCGCCTTCCGTAATGTTCGCACATGCATTGACAATGCGCTGACGCATGTTGTCAGGCGTTGTCGGTGGATCACGATAGCAAAGATCCTTCAACTTTCCCCACAGAAAGAAATCCGGGGACGTCAGATCCGGTGAACGTGCGGGCCATGGTATGGTGCTTCGACGACCAATCCACCTGTCATGAAATATGCTATTCAATACCGCTTCAACCGCACGCGAGCTATGTGCCGGACATTCATCATGTTGGAAGTACATCGCCATTTTGCCATGCAGTGAAACATCTTGTAGTAACATCGGTAGAACATTACGTAGGAAATCAGCATACATTGCACCATTTAGATTGCCATCGATAAAATGGGGGCCAATTATCCTTCCTCCCATAATGCTGCACCATACATTAACCCGCCAAGGTCGCTGATGTTCCACTTGTCGCAGCCATCGTGGATTTTCCGTTGCCCAACAGTGCATATTATAGAACTGTACACGACGTTCAAAGTCGTCGCCATGCAATTCCTGGTGCATAGAAATATGGTACGGGAGCAATCGATGTTGATGTAGCATTCTCAACACCGACGTTTTTGAGATTCCCGATTCTCGCGCAATTTGTCTGCTACTGATGTGCGGATTAGCCGTGACGGCAGCTAAAACACTTACTTGGGCATCATAATTTGTTCTAGGTCGTGGTCGACGTTTCACATGTGGCTGAACACTTCCTGTTTCCTTAAATAACGTAACTATCCGGCGAACGGTCCGGATACTTGGATGATGTTGTCCAGGATACCAAGCAGCATACATAGCACACGCCAGTTGGGCATTTTGACCGCAATGGTCATACATCAACATGATATCGACCCTTCCTGCAGTTGGTAAACGGTCCAATTTAACACGGGAAATGTATCAGGAAGCAAATACCGTCCGCATTGGCGGAATGTTACGTGATACCACGTACTTATACGTTTGTGACTATTACAGCGCCATCTATCACAAAGCGAAAAATGTGGTCCAACTAAAACATTCATTTTTCTTTACGTACTACCCGAATATGTAATAAAAATGGGGTTTCCTATTTTAAAAAACGCAGTTGCTATCCGTTTGACCTATGGCAGCGCCATCTAGCGGGCCAACCATAGCGCCATCTGGTTTCCCCCTTCAAGCTAGACAATTTTTGTTCTTTGTAGTTTTTTCGTTTGACGCTTATTTCGTGAGATATTTGGCACCGCCACGATCAATGGATCACCCTGTATATACGATATTAAAAGTATATAGCCTATGTCTGTTTGACCTATGGCAGCGCCATCTGGTTTCCCTCTTCAAGCTAGACAATTTTCGTTCTTTGTAGTTTTTTCGTTTGACGCTTATTTCGTGAGATATTTGGCCCGGTCACAATCAATGGACCACCGTGTATATACGGTATTAAAAATACCTGGCCGACTTCAATTTCGCCAGTTCGCACCGCCACCGTTTTTCTGCCCTGGACCCAGAGAGAATGCCGACGCTTCTGTAGATCTAATGAAACAGGATCCTCCAGCCTCTTTGCCCTGTAGAGGTGACTCTTTGTCACTTGGCAGCCGCTGAGGTAACTGCCCCTCATTTGTTTCCTCCTTCCCATTCCCCTTTATGACTCTTCTCCAATGGAACGTTCGTGGCAAGGATCCATCAAGGAGGAACTATGGATGCTCTTGGAATCAATGCGTCCAGTTGTTTGCTGCCTCCAACAAAAGAAATTGCGTCCTTGTGATCATTTTGACCTTTCGCATTTCCTTCCAGGCCACTTTCACCTGCCCTCCGAGGACGGCACTCCATCTCATGGGGGAGTCATGCTGCTCATTCGGAATGACGTCCATAGCCAAACCATCTCACTGAACAGCTGGCTGGAAGCTGTTGCAGTCTGCGTTTCCCTTCCTTGTTTCACCTTTTCTCTTTGAAATATCTACATCCCTTCGCCAATCGCTGCTGTCGCTAGGGCAGTCTTCTTCCAGCTTACTGGTCAGCTCCCTCACCCCTTTTTGTTGCTCAGTGACTTTAATGCCCACCATTCCCTGTGGAACTCTTCGAGAACCTGTCTGAGAGGTTCCCTCTTGGCTGACCTTCTCAGTTTCATCTAACACTGGTGCACCCACGTTCCTTTCAGACTCCACGACTGGACTCGCATTCGGGAGGACGACGGTTCAATCCCGCGTCCGGCCATCCTGATTTAGGTTTTCCGTGATTTCCCTAAATCACTCCAGGCAAATGCCGGGATGGTTCCTTTGAAAGGGCACGGCCGACTTCGTTCCCCGTCCTTCCCGAATCCTATGAGACCGATGACCTCGCTGTCTGGTCTCCTCCCCCAAAAGCAACCAATCAGACTCCATGCAAGCCTATTTCCATTTGGATCTATTGTTTTGCACTTCCCAGCTTGTCCATCGTCTCTGGCATGTACTCGAGCGACCATTTACCGTTAGCTGTCCATTTGCTGACTCCTGCCCCACCTATGTGTAAACGCAACTGGCAGCTTTCTAAGGCCGACTGGAGGGTTTACTTCTCCCTGATGACCTTTGATGAACAGCATTTCCCCAGTTGTGATGATCGATCAGAGTACCTTATGGACGCTATCCTTACCGCCATAGAATGTTCCGTACCTCACAGTTCTTCTGTACTACGCCATGTCCCGGTCCCTTGGTGGACTGAGGCGTGCCACGACGCGATTTGCACTCGGTGCGCGTTTAACCGTCATCCTTCGATAGTGAACTGTTCACGTTATAAACAGTTGCATGCGCAGTGTCGTTCGCGTTCTTCGGGATAGCAAAAAAGCGAGCTGTATTTTCTTTACTAATTCTTTTAACAGTTCCACTCCCTCTTCCATCGTGTGGGTCAACATCCGTCGGCTGTATGGGACCAAGTTTCATTCCCGGATTTCTGACTTGACTGTAGCAGATGGCGTCATTGTGGACCCTATTGCTACCTCCAACACCTTGGGCCGCTATTTTGCGGAGATTTCGAGCTCCACCCGCTATCATCCCCCACCTTCTTCCGTCGGAAAAGAGTGGAGGAGGCTCTGCTGATATCCTTCTCCTCTCAGAATCGAGACTGCTTTAATGCCGCCTTTATTATGACGGGCATGACTATGCTTCCACCTTCGATCTACCTCCCCAGGGCCGGACAATGTTTACATTCAGATTTTGCAGCGCCTTTCTCTTGCGGGCAAGCACTTTTTCCTTCGTAAGTACAATCGCATTTTGGCAGATGGGACGTCTCCCAGACGCTTCGTGAAGCCACTTTCATACCCATACCCAAGCCCAGTGAGCTCAAACACCTACCTTCTAGCTACCGCCCTGTTTCTCACACGAGCTGTGTTTCCAAGGTGATTGAATGTTTGATTTATGGCTGGCTGGCATGCTGGCTCGAGTCTCGCAATCTGCTCACTACTGCACAGTATGGCTTTTGTGCTCTCTGTTCTGCAGTTGACCGTCAAGTCACTTTGTCAGCCGATGTCACGAACGATTTGGAGAAAGCCTACACCTACTGGGGGACTGGTATCCTCCGTACTCTACACACGCGAGCTTCCAAGGTCGCCTGTCCAATTTCCTTCAGCAATTTTTAAAAGACCGAGTTTTCAAGATACATGTGGGATCTGCCTTGTTGGACACCTCTATCCAGGAGTGCCCCAAGGCTCCACCCCTTAGCATCGTCCTCTTTGCTAAAGCCACGAACCCTGTTACGGACTGTCTCCCATCCCTGGCTCCCTTTTCGTCGACGACTTTGCCATCCACTGCAGTTCTCCACGGACGTGTCTCCTTGAGCGGCGTCTTCAGCGATGTCTCGACCGTGTTTACTCGTTGAGCATCGACAATGGCTTTCGCTTTTCCACTGACAAAACCGTTCTTATGAATTTCTGGCGGTGCAAATGGGTTTCTTCTTTCGTCTTTGCTCTTCTGTTCGCTGGCACAACTGAGTTCCTGAGGATCATGCTTGAAAGGAAATTTTCTTGGTTCTCCGACCTGTCTTATATGCTGCACGCTGTACCCAGTCCCTCAATGTCCTGTGTATCCTACGGGATACATCCTAGGTAGAAGATCGGACCACTCTCCTCTGTCTATACAGAGCCCTTGTCTGTTCGAAACCAGACTATGGGTGTTTCGTTTATTCATCTGCATATCCTTCCATCTTACGCCATCTCAACACAATCGACCACCATGGAATTCATTTGGCCCCTGGCGCCTTTTACACTAGCGTGATTCAGAGTCTCTATGCAGAAGCTGCCGGATTACCTCTGTCATACCCTTGTGACCCACCCACCCCCCATCATCGGATACGCATGCCGTTTATCCGCCATGCCCAGTTATTCCATAAACAAAAATGGCTCTGACCACTATCGTACTTAACAGCTATGGTCATCAGTCCCCTAGAACTTAGAACTACTTAAACCTAACTAACCTAAGGACATCACACAACACCCAGTCATCACGAGGCAGAGAAAATCCCCACCGGGAATCGAACCCGCAACCCGGGCGCGGGAAGCGAGAACACTACCGCACGACCACGAGATGCGGACAGTTATCCATCCTTTTTTTTTAATCATCAGTCTAGTGACTGGTTTGATGCGGCCCGCCGCAGCACTTGCAACCTACGTCCTCAATTATTTGCTTGACGTATTCCAATCTCTGTCTTCCTCTACAGTTTTTGCCCTCTATAGCTCCCTCTAGTACCATGGAAGTCATTCCCTCATGACTTAGCAGATGTCCCATCATCCTGTCCCTTCTCCTTATCAGTGTTTTCCACATATTCCTTTCCTCTCCGATTCTGCGTAGTACCTCCTCATTCCTTACCTTATCAGTCCACCTAATTTTCAACATTCGTCTATAGCACCACATCTCAAATGCTTCGATTCTCTTCTGTTCCGGTTTTCCCACAGTCCATGTTTCACTACCATACAATGCTGTACTCCAGACGTACATCCTCAGAAATTTCTTCCTCAAATTAAGGTCGGTATTTGATATTAGTAGACTTCTCTTGCCCAGAAATGCCTTTTTTGCCATAGCGAGTCTGCTTTTGATGTCCTCCTTGCTCCGTCCGTCATTGGTATTTTACTGCCTAGGTAGCAGAATTCCTTAACTTCATTGACTTCGTGACCATCAATCCTGATGTTAAGTTTCTCGCTGTTCTAATTTCTACTACTTCCCATTACCTTCGTCTTTCTCCGATTTACTCTCAAACCATACTGTGTACTAATTAGACTGTTCATTCCGTTCAGCAGATCATTTAATTCTTCTTCACTTTTCACTCAGGATAGCAATGTCATCAGCGAATCGTATCATTGATATCCTTTCACCTTATATTTTAATTCCACTCTTGAACCTTTCTTTTATTTCCATCACTGCTTCCTTGATATACAGACTGAAGAGTAGGGGCGAAAGGCAACAGCCTTGTTTTACACCCTTCTTAATACGAGCACTTCGTTCTTGATCGTCCACTCTTGTTATTCCCTCTTGGTTGTCGTACATATTGTATATGACACGTCTCTCCCTATAGCTTACCCCTACTTTTTTCAGAATCTCGAACAGCTTGCACCATTTTATATTGTCGAACGCTTTTTCCAGGTCGACTAATCCTATGAAAGTGTCTTCATTTTTCTTTAGCCTTGCTTCCATTATTAGCCGTAATGTCAGAATTGCCTCTCTCGTCCCTTTACTTTTCCTAAAGCCAGACTGATCGTCACCTAGCGCATTCTCAATTTTCTTTTCCATTCTTCTGTATATTATTCTTGTAAGCAGCTTCGTTGCATGAGCTGTTAAGCTGATTGTGCGGTAATTCTCGCACTTGTCAACTCTTGGCGTCTTCGGAATTGTGTGGATGATGCTTTTCCGAAAGTCAGATGGTATGTCGCCCGACTCATATATTCTACACACCAACGTGAAAAGTCGTTTTGTTGCACTTCCCCCAATAATTTTAGAAAGTCTGATGGAATGTTATCTACCCCTTCTGCCTTATTTGACCGCAAGTCCTCCAAAGCTCTTTTAAATTCCGATTCTAATACTGGATCCCCTATCTCTTCTAAATCGACTCCTGTTTCTTCTTCTATCACATCCGCTAAATCTTCACCCTCATAGAGGCTTTCAGTGTATTGTTTCCACCTATCTGCTCTCTCCTCTGCATTTAACAGTGGAATTCCCGTTGCACTCTTAAGGTTACCACCGTTGCTTTTAATGTCACCAAAGGTTGTTTTGACTTTCCTGTATGCTGAGTCAGTCCTTCCGACAATCATATCTTTTTCGATGTCTTCACATTTTTCCTGCAGCCATTTCGTCTTAGCTTCCCTGCACTTCCTATTTATTTCATTCCTCAGCGACTTGTATTTCTGTATTCCTGATTTTTCAGGAACATGTTTGTACTTCCTCCTTTCATCAATCAACTGAAGTATTTCTTCTGTTACCCATGGTTTCTGCGCAGCTACCTTCTTTGTACCTGTGTTTTCCTTCCCAACTTCTGTGATGGCCCTTTTTAGAGATGTCCATTCCTCTTCAACTGTACTGCCTACTGCGCTATTCCTTATTGCTGTATCTATAGCGTTAGAGAACTTCAAACGTATCTCGTCATTCCTTAGTACTTCCGTATCCCACTTCTTTGCGTATTGATTCTTCCTGACTAATGTCTTGAACTTCAGCTTACTCTTCATCACTACTACATTGTGATCTGAGTCTATATCTGCTCCTGGGTACACCTTACAATCCAGTATCTGATTTCGGAATCTCTGTCTGACCATGATGTAATCTAATTGAAATCTTTCCATATCTCCCGGCCTTTTCCAAGTATACCTCCTCCTCTTGTGATTCTTGAACAGGGTATTCGCTATTACTAGCTGAAACTTGTTACAGAACTCAATTAGTCTTTCTCCTCTTTCATTCCTTGTTCCAAGCCCATATTCTCCTGTAACCTTTTCTTCTACTCCTTCCCTTACAACTGCATTCCAGTCGCCCATGACTATTAGATTTTCGTCCCCCTTTACATACTGCATTACCCTTTCAGTATCCTCATACACTTTCTCTATATGTTAATCTTCAGCTTCCGACGTCGGCATGTATACCTGAACTATCGTTGTCGGTGTTGGTCTGCTGTCGATTCTGATTAGAACAACCCGGACAAGAGAGTGCCCTGAACCTCTATCCGCTCCTCCGCGCTCTTTGACAAGGCCGTTGGCAGAATGAGGCTGACTTCTTATGCCGGAAGTCTTCGGCCGCGAATGCTGATTATTTATCAAAATTTAGGCAGTGGCGGGGATCGAAACCGGGACCGAAGACGTTTTGATTATGAATCAAAGACGCTACCCCTAGACCACAGGTACATAGCCCAGCCTATACCTCCTATTTCAATGACTCCCTTGACCACCAGTATGGAGCGCGCTCTTCTCTGTTACCTCCCGGAGTTCGTTATCGGCTACTGCTCCAGCAGCTTAACTTCACGCTACCTGCCAGCGCCTTGGCTTTGTGCGGTGGCCCTTGTTCATCGTGGACTTCATTCACTTCCCAAGGACATTTCTCGACCTTCGCACTTTTGCGTACACTCATCAGTGTAAGATCAGTGTGGTGTCGGGTGTGACTTCGTCATTGGTACTGACCATTTTCAGTATCGGCTTCCAGAACGCCGCTCGTTTTTTATAGCAGAGCTCCTCGCCCTCTTATCACGCCACCCAGCATATCTGGCTACACAGCCTTTTTAATTGTGTCATATGCCTCGTATGCCTCGATCGCCCATGGTCTAGGGGTAGCGTCTTTGATTCATAATCAAAACGTCTTCGGTCCCGGGTTCGATCCCCGCCACTGCCTAAGTTTTGATAAATAATCAGCATTCGCGGCCGAAGACTTCCGGCATAAGAAGTCAGCCTCATTCTGCCAACGGCCTTGTCAACGAGCGCGGATGAGCGGATAGAGGTTCAGGGCACTCTCTTGTCCTAGCGGTGGGAAATTGCCCCTAAAGGCGGAAGAATCAGCAATGATCAACGACATGAGGATGCAGAAGGCAATGAAAACCACTGCATTAAAGACACGTAACGTTTATCCACAGAACATGTGGCCTGTAATCGAAGAAGTGTCATGATGATCTCTCCATTGGCAAAAGATTCCGGAATAGTCCCCCATTCGGATCTCCGGGAGGGGACTGCAGAGGGGGAGGTTACCATGAGAAAAAGTTTGAATAATCAACGAAACGATAACGTTCTACGAGTCGGGGCGTGGAATGTCAGAAGCTTGAACGTGGTAGGGAAACTAGTAAATCTGAAAAGGGAAATGCAAAGGCTCAATCTAGATATAGTAGGGGTCAGTGAAGTGAAGTGAAGGAAGACATGGATTTCTGGTCAGATGAGTATTGGGTAATGTCAACATCAGCAGAAAATGGTATAACAGGTGTAGGATTCGTTATGAATAGGAAGGTAGGGCAGAGGGTGTGTTACTGTGAACAGTTCAGTGACCGGGTTGTTCTAATCAGAATCGACAGCAGACCAACACCGACAACGATAGTTCAGGTATACATGCCGACGTCGGAAGCTGAAGATTAACAGATAGAGAAAGTATATGAGGATATTGAAAGGGTAATGCAGTATGTAAAGGGGGACGAAAATCTAATAGTCATGGGCGACTGGAATGCAGTTGTAGGGGAAGGAGTAGAAGAAAAGGTTACAGGAGAATATGGGCTTGGGACAAGGAATGAAAGAGGAAAAAGACTAATTGAGTTCTGTAACAAGTTTCAGCTAGTAATAGCGAATACCCTGTTCAAGAATAACAAGAGGAGGAGGTATACCTGGAAAAGGCCGGGAGATATGGAAAGATTTCAATTACATCTACATCTACATCTATACTCCGCGAGCCACCTTACGGTGTGTGGCGGAGGGTACTTATTGTACCACTATCTGATCCCCCCTTCCCTGTTCCATTCACGAATTGTGCGTGGGAAGAACGACTGCTTGTAAGTCTCCGTATTTGCTCTAATTTCTCGGATCTTTTCGTTGTGATCATTACGCGAGATATATGTGGGCGGTAGTAATATGTTGCCCATCTCTTCCCGGAATGTGCTCTCTCGTAATTTCGATAATAAACCTCTCCGTATTGCGTAACGCCTTTCTTGAAGTGTCCGCCACTGGAGCTTGTTCAGCATCTCCGTAACGCTCTCGCGCTGACTAAATGTCCCCATGACGAATCGCGCTGCTTTTCGCTGGATCATGTCTATCTCTTCTATTAATCCAACCTGGTAAGGGTCCCATACTGATGAGCAATACTCAAGAATCGGACGAACAAGCGTTTTGTAAGCTACTTCTTTCGTCGATGAGTCACATTTTCTTAGAATTCTTCCTATGAATCTCAACCTGGCGCCTGCTTTTCCCACTATTTGTTTTATGTGATCATTCCACTTCAGATCGCTCCGGATAGTAACTCCTAAGTATTTTACGGTCGTTACCGCTTCCAATGATTTACCACCTATGGCATAATCGTACTGGAATGGATTTCTGCCCCTATGTATGCGCATTATATTACATTTATCTACGTTTAGGGAAAGCTGCCAGCTGTCGCACCATTCATTAATCCTCTGCAGGTCTTCCTGGAGTACGTACGAGTCTTCTGATGTTGCTACTTTCTTGTAGACAACCGTGTCATCTGCAAATAGCCTCACGGAGCTACCGATGTTGTCAACTAAGTCATTTATGTATATTGTAAACAATAAAGGTCCTATCACGCTTCCTTGCGGTACTCCCGAAATTACCTCTACATCTGCAGATTTTGAACCGTTAAGAATGACATGTTGTGTTCTTTCTTCTAGGAAATCCTGAATCCAATCACAAACCTGGTCCGATATTCCGTAAGCTCGTATTTTTTTCACTAAACGTAAGTGCGGAACCGTATCAAATGCCTTCCTGAAGTCCAGGAATACGGCATCAATCTGCTCGCCAGTGTCTACGGCACTGCGAATTTCTTGGACAAATAGGGCGAGCTGAGTTTCACATGATCTCTGTTTGCGGAATCCATGTTGCTTTTGATGAAGGAGATTTGTATTATCTAAGAACGTCATAATACGAGAACATAAAACATGTTCCATTATTCTACAACAGATTGACGTAAGCGAAATAGGCCTATAATTATTCGCATCTGATTTATGACCCTTCTTGAAAATGGGAACGACCTGCGCTTTCTTCCAGTCGCTAGGTACTTTACGTTCTTCCAGAGATCTACGATAAATTGCTGATAGAAAGGGGGCAAGTTCTTTAGCATAATCACTGTAGAATCTTAAGGGTATCTCGTCTGGTCCGGATGCTTTTCCGCTACTAAGTGATAGCAGTTGTTTTTCAATTCCGATATCGTTTATTTCAATATTTTCCATTTTGGCGTCCGTGCGACGGCTGAAGTCAGGGACCGTGTTACGATTTTCCGCAGTGAAACAGTTTCGGAACACTGAATTCAGTATTTCTGCCTTTCTTCGGTCGTCCTCTGTTTCGGTGCCATCGTGGTCAACGAGTGACTGAATAGGGGATTTAGATCCGCTTACCGATTTTACATATGACCAAAACTTTTTAGGGTTCTTGTTTAGATTGTTTGCCAATGTTTTATGTTCGAATTCGTTGAATGCTTCTCTCATTGCTCTCTTTACGCTCTTTTTCGCTTCGTTCAGCTTTTCCTTATCAGCTATGATTCGACTACTCTTAAACCTATGATGAAGCTTTCTTTGTTTCCGTAGCACCTTTCGTACATGATTGTTATACCACGGTGGATCTTTCCCCTCGCTTTGGACCTTAGTCGGCACGAACTTATCCAAGGCGTACTGGACGATGTTTCTGAATTTTTTCCATTTTTGTTCCACATCCTCTTCCTCAGAAATGAACGTTTGATGGTGGTCACTCAGATATTCTGCGATTTGTGCCCTATCACTCTTGTTAAGCAAATATATTTTCCTTCCTTTCTTGGCATTTCTTATTAAACTTGTAGTCATTGATGCAACCACTGACTTATGATCACTGATACCCTCTTCTACATTCACGGAGTCGAAAAGTTCCGGTCTATTTGTTGCTATGAGGTCTAAAACGTTAGCTTCACGAGTTGGTTCTCTAACTATCTGCTCGAAGTAATTCTCGGACAAGGCAGTCAGGATAATGTCACAAGAGTCTCTGTCCCTGGCTCCAGTTCTGATTGTGTGACTATCCCATTCTATACCTGGTAGATTGAAGTCTCCCCCTATTACAATAGTATGATCACGAAACTTCTTCACGACGTTCTGCAGGTTCTCTCTGAGGCGCTCAACTACTACGGTTGCTGATGCAGGTGGTCTATAGAAGCATCCGACTATCATATCTGACCCACCTTTGATACTTAACCCAGATTATTTCACATTCGCATTCGCTAATAACTTCACTGGATATTATTGAATTCTTTACTGCTATAAATACTCCTCCACCATTGGCGTTTATCCTATCCTTGCGGTATATATTCCATTCTGTGTCTAGGATTTCGTTGCTGTTCGCTTCCGGTTTTAACCAACTTTCCGTTCCTAATACTATATGCGCACTATTTCCTTCAATAAGAGATACTAATTCAGGAACCTTGCCCTGGATACTCCTGCAGTTTACCAATATTACGTTAACTTTTCCTGTTTTTGGTCTCTGAGGACGGACGTTCTTTATCAACGATGATGATGTTCTCTCTGGTAAGCCGTCAGGTATTTTATCGTTTCGCCCAAGGGGGGGGTCCCTCTAACCTAAAAAAACCCCTAAAAAAATTAGATTACATCATGGTCAGACAGAGATTCCGAAATCAGATACTGGATTGTAAGGTGTACCCAGGAGCAGATATAGACTCAGATCACAATGTAGTAGTGATGAAGAGTAGGCTGAAGTTCAAGACATTAGTCAGGAAGAATCAATACGCAAAGAAGTGGGATACGGAAGTACTAAGGAATGACGAGATACGTTTGAAGTTCTCTGACGCTATAGATACAGCAATAAGGAATAGCGCAGTAGGCAGTACAGTTGAAGAGGAATGGACATCTCTAAAAAGGGCCATCACAGAAGTTGGGAAGTAAAACACAGGTACAAAGAAGGTAGCTGCGAAGAAACCATGGGTAACAGAAGAAATACTTCAGTTGATTGATGAAAGGAGGAAGTTCAAACATGTTCCGGGAAAATCAGGAATACAGAAATACAAGTCGCTGAGGAATGAAATAAATAGGAAGTGCAGGGAAGCTAAGACGAAATGGCTGCAGGAAAAATGTGAAGACATCGAAAAAGATATGATTGTCGGAAGGACTGACTCAGCATACAGGAAAATCAAAACAACCTTTGGTGACATTAAAAGCAACGGTGGTAACATTAAGAGTGCAACGGGAATTCCACTGTTAAATGCAGAGGAGAGAGCAGATAGGTGGAAAGAATACATTGAAAGCCTCTATGAGGGTGAAGATTTGGCGGATGTGATAGAAGAAGAAACAGGAGTCGATTTAGAAGAGATAGGGGATCCAGTATTAGAATCGGAATTTAAAAGCGCTTTGGAGGACTTGCGGTCAAATAAGGCAGAAGGGATAGATAACATTCCATCAGACTTTCTAAAATCATTGGGAGAAGTGGCAACGAAACGACTATTCACGTTGGTGTGTAGAATATATGAGTCTGGCGACATACCATCTGACTTTCGCAAAAGCATCATCCACACAATTCCGAAGACGGCAAGAGCTGACAAGTGCGAGAATTATCGCACAATCAGCTTAACAGCTCATGCATCGAAGCTGCTTACAAGAATAATACACAGAAGAATGGAAAAGAAAATTGAGAATGCACTAGGTGACGATCAGTTTGGCTTTAGGAAAAGTAAAGGGGCGAGAGAGGCAATTCTGACATTACGGCTAATAATGGAAGGAAGGCTAAAGAAAAATGAATTCATAGGATTTGTCGACCTGGAAAAAGCATTCGACAATATAAAATGGTGCAAGCTGTTCGAGATTCTGAAAAAGTAGGGGTAAGCTATAGGGAGAGACGGGTCATATACAATATGTAGGAGGTGCATTCAAGTTCTAAGGCCTCCGATTTTTTTTCTCTTGATTGGAAAGAGATAGAAACATGCGCATTGTTTTAAAATGAGGCCACGTTCATTGTCAATACGTCCCAGAGATGGCAGCACCGAACAGCAGATGGAATTTTACCGCCAGCGGCGAGAATGAGAACTGTTTTAAATACTTAAAATGGCGACGTTTTCCTTACTTGAACAGTGTGCAATCATTCGTTTTCTGAATTTGCGTGGTGTGAAACCAATTGAAATAATCGACAGTTGAAGGAGACATGTGGTGATGAAGTTATGGATGTGTCGAAAGTGCGTTCGTGGGTGTGACAGTTTAATGAACGCAGAACATCGTGTGACAACAAACCGAAACAACCTCGGGCTCACACAAGCCGGTCTGACGACATGATCGAGAAAGTGGAGAGAATTGTTTTGGGGGACCGCCGAATAACTGTTGAACAGTTCGCCTCCAGAGTTGGCATTTCTGTGGGTTCTGTGCACACAATCCTGCATGACGACCTGAAAATGCGCAATGTCAGCATGAATGGGACTTTCTTTTCGTCGGTTGTGACAATGGATGAGATGTGGATGCCATTTTTCAATCCAGAAACAAAGCGCCAGTCAGCTCAATTGAAGCACACAGATTAACCGCCACCAAAAAAATCCAGGTGGGTGCCACGAATGCTGACGGACGGCCACATGGCTGCCCGTGTGGCATGTTGCCAAGCAATGTTGACGCGCAATGTCAGCATGAATGGGACTTTCTTTTCGTCGGTTGTGACAATGGATGAGATGTGGATGCCATTTTTCAATCCAGAAACAAAGCGCCAGTCAGCTCAATTGAAGCACACAGATTAACCGCCACCAAAAAAATTTCGGGTAACCGCCAGTGCTGAAAAATTGATGGTGTCCATGTTCTGGGACAGCGAGGGCGTAATCCTTACCCATAGCGTTCCAAAGGGCACTACGGTAACAGGTGCATCCTACGAAAATGTTTTGAAGAACAAATTCCTTCCTGCACAGCAACAAAAACGCCCGGGAAGGGCTGCGCATGTGCTGTTTCACCAAGACAACGCACCCGCATATCGAGCTAACGTTACGCAACAGTTTCTTCGTGATAACAACTTTGAAGTGATTGGTCATGCCCTACACACCTGACCTGGCTCCTAGTGACTTTTGGCTTTTTCCAACAATGAAAGACATTCTCTGTGGCCGCACATTCACCAGCCGTGCTGCTATTGCCTCAGCGATTTTCCAGTGGTCAAAACAGACTCCTAAGAAGCCTTCGCCGCTGCCATGGAATCATGGCGTCAGCGTTGTGAAAAATGTGTACGTCTGCAGGGCGATTACGTCGAGAAGTAACGCCAGTTTCATAGATTTCGGGTGAGTAGTTAATTAGAAAAAAAATCGGAGGCCTTAGAACTTGAATGCACCTCGTACAACAACCAAGAGGGAATAATAAGAGTGGACGATCAAGAACGAAGTGTTCGTATTAAGAAGGGTGTAAGACAAGGCTGTAGCCTTTCGCCCCTACTCTTCAATCTGTACATCGAGGATGCAATGATGGAAATAAAAGAAAGGTTCAGGAGTGGAATTAAAATACAAGGTGAAAGGATATCAATGATACGATTCGCTGATGACATTGCTATCCTGAGTGAAAGTGAAGAAGAATTAAATGATCTGCTGAACCGAATGAACAGTCTAATGAGTACACAGTATGGTTTGAGAGTAAATCGGAGAAAGACGAAGGTAATGAGAAGTAGTAGAAATGAGAACAGCGAGAAAACATCAGGATTGATGGTCACGAAGTCAATGAAGTTAAGGAATTCTGCTACCTAGGCAGTAAAATAACCAATGACGGACGGAGCAAGGAGGACATCAAAAGCAGACTCGCTATGGCAAAAAAGGCATTTCTGACCAAGAGAAGTCTACTAATATCAAATACCGGCCTTAATTTGAGGAAGAAATTTCTGAGGATGTACGTCTGGAGTACAGCATTGTATGGTAGTGAAACATGGACTGTGGGAAAACCGGAACAGAAGAGAATCGAAGCATTTGAGATGTGGTGCTATAGACGAATGTTGAAAATTAGGTGGACTGATAAGGTAAGGAATGAGGAGGTTCTACGCAGAATTGGAGAGGAAAGGAATATGTGGAAAACACTGATAAGGAGGAGGGACAGGATGATGGGACATCTGCTAAGACATGAGGGAATGACTTCCATGGTACTAGAGGGAGCTGTAGAGGGCAAAAACTGTAGAGGAAGACAGAGATTGGAATACGTCAAGCAAATAATTGAGGACGTCGGTTGCAAGTGCTGCTCTGAGATGAAGAGGTTAGCACAGGAGAGGAATTCGTGGCGGGCCGCATCAAACCAGTCAGTAGACTGACGAAAAATAAAAAATAATGCCTCGTTTCTCTCAGTGCCATTCAGGGCCTCTGTGGGCTAAGTGCAATAAGCTTCTGAAACGTCCCCTTAGAAAAATTCATGAATTAGTGTACTGGTTAACCCCTTACGTTATTTGATTTTGAGACAGCTGAGCAGATCTGAACGTACTCAGACATTTCTCCCTTTACTTATTCTTATCAACACTAAACTGACACACAATATTTCTGGCGCAACGCAATCTGAATTTCAATAATCCCTACAAAAGAATGGCCCTGACTAACAATAACCTATACCTTTCATGAATCACTTACCTCACAAAAATCTTCGTTACTCGAACTACTCCAATACAGCGAGCGCCAATACTGCCGGCTAAATAAAAGATTCTAACTACTGTTATGCAAATGAAAGATTTTGATAGAGAACAAACAATGTATTTACCTCAATAATGTTCAAAAGTCATTATATATATATATATATATATATATATATATATATATATATATATATATATATATATATATATATATATATATATATATAAGTTCATGATCTCCAGTCTTACAAATTTACTCTTTCTGATGGACAGACGTCCAGATCATCCGCACTCAAAACTCTGCCATCTCTCTCCCCACATCCACCACTGCTGGCGGCTCACCTCCAACTGCGCAACGCTACGCGCTGTTCTCATCCAACTGCCCAACACTACAATAGCGAATATTCCAGCAATGCCAACCAGCCACAGACTGCACATAGCACAGCCAGTGATTTTCATACAGAGCGCTACGTGACGTTACCAAGATAAAAACCTAAGCAGCCTACTTACACTTACAGTTGCTCGCTGTTGAGGGAACCGCCATGTTGTTCATGTGGGGTCCTGGTCACGTCGGTCTGAAGGGAAATGAGGCTGCTGACGCTGCTGTAGTCCTCCTATCTCGGTCTGTTAGCGCTTTTATTCCTTAGGATGATCTTCGTATTGCTGTCTGCTGGCAGATGGTGTCGCTTTGGCATCGCCACTGCTGTTCTCTTCACGGTAACAAGTTCTGGGGTATTAAACCTCTCCCAATGGCTTGGCCGACCTCCTCTCGCCCCTCTCGTCGTGAGTAAATCATTTTAACTAGTTGCCGCCGTCCGCTATGGCCGAGCCGTTCTAGGTGCTTCAGTCCGGAACCGCGCTGCTGCTACGGTCGCAGGCTAGAATCCTGCCTCGGGCATGGATATGTGTGATGCCCTTAGTAGTTCTAAGTCTAGAGGACTGATTACCTCAGATGTTTAGTCCCATAGTGCTTAGACCCATTTTTTTAACTAGTTGCCTATTGGACACTGCTTTTTAGCAGACGCCATTTGATAAGTGGTGATCGTCCCCCGCTTTGTGCACATTGTCACCAACCTTTGACGGTTCGCCATTTCCTGACCCATTGCCCTTTTTTTAACTGCATACGCTGCAGTGTATGCCGTCTCAGTTATCGGCCGTTTTTCCGACCGACGCACGAGCTGTATACCGCATTTTACATCTATCGTAGCAATATGGCGACGGACATTTAGTCGTTGGTTCGGGACCTGCGCTGTCTCTACGTCATATTTTGTGGACCTTTCTCCACGAAGAAGCCCTTGTTTTAGCTGTCTTTCATTCCGTTGATTGGGCTTAACGAACAGTCGCTTTTAACTACTTTTACGTGTTAGTGTTCTAAGATTATGACATGGGCGCTTATGACCTTAGTTGATTTTACACCCTGAAACGAAACAAAAAAAAGTCGTTACTGGATTCTCGTGCGAGCCATCCTCATATACTGCTCAAATGCTTGGGACCAATACCACATGGAAATCAAAGGGGATACAGAGCGTTTACAGAGAAGAGCAGCACGAGTGCTGACTGGTTCGTTTGACTCGCGCAAGAACGTTATCGAAATGCTAAACAGCAAGATGTGGTAGTTGGTTGAAGACCGACACCTTGAAAAACTACTTCCTAAGTTTAAAGAGAAGACTCTGGGAACTTACTACAACCCCCTACGTATCGCTCCCATACGGGACACGAAGACAACATTAGAATAATTGCAGCCCACGCAGAGTTATCTAAGGAGACAATGGCGCAAATGAAGCAAAGCGTGTTCATATCATATGATTGAATCGTCATTGTTTTGGGGATGACATTGCAATGGTTGCTTGTAGTGTAGATAAAGTACCACATCGAATGCAGTAACTTAATAGAGCCAGTTTGAAAGTACGCCAGAGAGTCAGTAAGTTTAATAGGAAATATAACCAGCATATTGTAAAGTAAATAATGCAGACTGAAGTGTAGCCGTAGATTCGGTTGATGAGTTTTATTTACACTACTGGGCTTTAAAATTGCTACACCAAGAAGAAATGCAGATGATAAACGTGTATTCATTGGACAAATATATTATACGAGAACTGAAATGTGATTACATTTTCACGCAATTTGGGTGCATAGATCCTGAGAAATCAGTACCCAGAACAACCACCTCTGGCCGTAATAAAGGACTTGATGCGCCTGGGCATTGAGTCAAACAGAGCTTGAATGGCGTGTTCAGGTACAGCTGTCCACGCACCTTCAACACGATACCACGGTTCATCAAGAGTAGTGACTGGCGTATTGTGACGAGCCAGTTGCTCGGAAACCATTGACCACACGTTTTCAATTGGTGAGAGATCTGGGGAACGTGCTGGCCAGGGCAGCAGTTGAACATTTTCTGTATCCAGAAAGGCCCGTACAGAGCCTGCAACATGCGGTCGTGCATTATCCTGCTGAAATGTCGGGTTTCGCAGGGATCGAATGAAGGGTAGAGCCACGGGTCGTAATACATCTGAAATGTAACGTCCACTGGTCAAAGTGCTGTCAATGCGAACAAGAGGTGACCGAGGCGTGTAACCAATGGCATCCCATACCAACACACCGGGTGATACGCCAGTATGGCGAAGACGAATACATGCTTCCAATGTCGCCAAACACGGACAGAACCTGGATTAATCCGAAAAAAATGATGTTTTGCCATTCGTGCACCCAGGTTCGTCGTTGAGTACACCATCGCAAGCGCTCCTGTCTTTGATACAGTGTCAAGGGTAACCGCAGCCATGGTCTCCGAGCTGATAGTCCATGCTGCTGCAAACGTCGTCGAACTGTTCGTGTAGATGGTTGTTGTCTTGCAAACGTCCCCATTCTGTTGACTCAGGGATCGAGTCGTGGCTGCACGATCCGTTACAGCCATGCGTATAAGATGCCTGTCATCTCGACTGCTAGTGATACGAGGCCGTTGGGATCCAGCACGGCGTTCCGTATTACCTTCCTGAACCCACCGATTCCATATTCTGCTAACAGTCATTGGATCTCGACCAACGCGAGCAGCAATGTCGCGATACGATAAACCGGAATCGCGATAGGCCACAATCCGACGTTTATCAAAGTCGGAAACGTGATGGTACGCATTTCTCCTCCTTATACGAGACATCACAACAACGTTTCACCAGGCAACGCCGGTCAACTGGTGTATGTGTATGAGAAATTGGTTGGGAACTTTGCTCATGTCAGTACGTTGTAGGTGTCGCCACCGGCGCCAACCTTGTGTGAATGCTCTGAAAAGCTAATCATTTGCATATCACAGCATCTACTTCCTGTCGGTTAAATTTCGCGTCTGTACCACGTCATCTTCGTCGTGTAGCAATTTTAATGGCCAGTCGTGTATTTTGGGTGGCTGAAGATGATGACTGTAGAGGTAGAGAAACAAATAAACAGCAGAGTACAAATCCTATTGCGAACAAAAACAGAGTTTTCAAAATTGCGCTTGCTTTGTGCCTGATACGGTAAGTAGCGATCGGGTTTTAGTTACGGCTATTTTTTACGGGACACGAACTTTCAATGCGAAAATCGTTCACAACCTGTGACTTGCCCAGCAGGTGATTGGGAACGGATGTTAGCAATTTAGTAGCGGAGACACTGGAACAAACGCATGTATAAGGGAAAGGGATGTGATGGGAGGTGTCAAGTGTGAAAAATTGGCTAGATGCGAATAGGACCCGCACACTGAGGGTTCCGTAGAAATTTAATTATGTGTACAGACAATTTATCCATACCGGGAATTGACGACGATTTTTGCCTGCTATCGACATTGCTACTGACAGGATATCGGTCGCGGGAATTCCAAGATGTTCGACATTGTATTCATTTTAATTTTGAACTCTGATGGTAAATGACAAAAAAAATTTGTCGGTCGATATAATTGCAAATTGACAATTTGTTGATTTTTTCTTTGCTTCTTGCCAAATTTCATGATTCTACATCAACGGCAAGTACCTTACAGGTTGTAATGAGTGAGTTTGCGGGTATGAAATTATGTGACACATATGGGCGTATCTTGTGATTGACTTAGAAGTTTCAATGTTTTACACCTTAGTATGTGACACAAATTTCAAGTTGATACGTCTACTCGTTGTTGAGAAAAAGGTTTAATAGATGGACAACAGATAGTCGGATAACAAATGACAATAATTTTTCTTCGTTCGATGTAATTACAAATTCACAGATTTCGGACTTTTTGCCCTACTTGTACTGTGAAACCTTGCTTCTTGCAAAATTTCAGCATTGCAGACTAGCGGGAAGGACTCAACAGGTTTTGAGGAATGAATTCGTGAGTATCAAAATATGCGACATAAAGGGCCTTATCCTTTGACTGCATTGGTTTAGAAACTTCATTTTTTTACACTGCCAAGGGACACCGTAGATCTTAGTAGGTGACCTGAATGTTAACTTGATACACCGTCCCGTTCCTGAGAAAATAGTCTTTTAACAGTCGGACAGACAAACAGACAGACAACAAAGTGTTTCTATAATAGCTCCTTTTTTACCGATTGAGGTAAGAAACCCAAAAAATGAAGTGGAGAAAAGCGGAATAGGTAGTCAGACCAGTGGTGGGTGCACGGAGCAAAGAAGCACTTTTCCAGAGTCAAAGAAGTAAGAAAAACAACGAAATGCGACCTACTGGGAAGTGACTAAATAACACTAGAAAACATGCTGGTGGAACAGTGATGGAAAAGTCTAGAGGAGCCTTTATTCAGCACTGAATACAAAATGCCAAATAATGACGACGATGATGATTATAGTGTGAAAGAGGTACATTATTTAGGCTTAAGTAATACGTCTAATTTTTTCTGAAAGTTGTCATTTTCTAGCAGCGCTGATACATGCATTTTAGACTTAGTTGGATATCAGTTAATATCCTTCACTTATTGTTTTAATCTTTGTTCAGGTAGTACACTTGTACTTAAACAAGGACTACATTCCTGATTATAACTTTAGTGTGCCTGTGGAGAAATGACTACGTGGCAGAGAGACAGACAGAGAGAGAGAGAGAGATTATCGATCTGACTTAACAGTCGTACTCTGAAAGTTTGCATTTTAAATATACAGGGTGAACGAAAATTCGCGCTTTATGTCACCACAGCGCGATTCCTTGCATACGAACAGTGCAAAAATATCTCTAGTCAAAGTTTTTCCTGAACGTACGAGAGTTGGAACTTCAATAGTGGCAACTATTGATTTACAGCACGGGTTATGCACAATAATGGCGACTACTTTGAAGGTGAGTAAAACTTTGAAACACGTGTTTCAAAGTTTTACTGACCGTCAAAGTAGTCACCAGCATTGTTTATAACCCGTTGCCAGCGAAGTGGAAGTGGAAGGATAGCTTAGCAATGCCAGTTGTGTTGTAAGTTCGAGCGGTGCGCTCTATTTCCCGACGAATTTGTAGCAGTCCTGAAGCGAATGCCGTGAAGTGTTTCCTTCAGTTCAGAAATCGAGTTGAACTCACGAGGGCTTAAGTCAGGGGAGTGCAGTAGGTGGTATAGCACATAGCAGCCCCATCAGTCAAACAAATCAGTAGCAGCTTGCACTGTACGTGCTTGAGCATTGTCCTGCAAAATGATGGTCAGGTCGTGCAGAAAGTGTCATCACTTCTGTCTCTATGCTTAGAGACAGAAGTAATGACACTTTCTGCACGACCTGACCATCATTTTGCAGGGCAATTTTCAAGCACGTTCAGTGCAAGCTGTTACTGATTTGTTTGACTGATGGGGTTGCTAAGTGCTATACCATGTACTGCATTCCCCTGACTTGAGCCCTCGTAAGTTCAACTCGATTTCTAAACTGAAGGAAACACTTCACGGCATTCGCTTCAGAACTGCTACAAATTCGTCGGACAACAGACCGCGCCGCTCGAACTGTCAACACATCGGGCACTGCTAAGAGTATCCTACGACTTCCACATCGCTAGCAACGGGTTATAACCAATAATGGCGACTACTTTGAAGGTGAGTAAAACTTTGAAACACGTATCTATTTTGTACGAGCTGTAAATAGATAGTTGCCACTATTAAAGTTCCAATACTCGCATTTTCGGTAGAGAACAGACGTCAAACAAAGGCAATTTTGTACCCTCGTCAGTAGACTATAGGTGTGTTGCGAGGTTAGTGCAGCAGGCATAGTTTTGCATTAGACTACTCGAGTTCGATTCCGTGTCTATATGTAAATTTTTCATTTTAATTTTATAATTTTTATATGACCAGTGATGCTGTAGTACACTATTCGTTAAACTATACATATCCTACAGTTACAGTTTGTTTTAACACCTAGCATACCAATTACTGGTCACACGTCAGACATATTCACAATGAATTAAAGAAGTATTATTTGTCATACTATACAAATAAATACAAATCAACAAGGGGAAATTAAACGTACTTACTTCATTAACGCAACCGCCTGGTGTGCATTATTTCCCCCTCCAGGCAGCCAGCCCGGTGTATTTCCACTCTGCTGCGGGCCGGTCGGTGTGGCCGAGCGGTTCTAGGCGCTTCAGTCTGGAACCGCGCGACCGCTACGGTCGCAGGTTCGAATCCTGCCTCGGGCATGGATGTGTATGATGTTCTTAGGTTAGTTAGGTTTAAGTAGTTCTAAATTCTAGGTGACTGATGACCTCAGATGTAAGTCCCATGGTGCTCAGAGCCATTTGAACCATTTGAACCGCTCTGCTGCGAGGCCGTTGTTTGTGTAGAAACCTTGCGCAGGCTTGCACGTGTTTGTTACGCGACGGAATAGAGTTTACTGAGTGAAAGTGTTTCACGTGAAGTGGAGCAATACAAGAATTATATTCGCCAAAGCGTATTCATGAACAGTCAGGTAACAAAAGTCATGGGATACCTCCTAATATCGTGTCGGACCTCCTTTCGCCTGGTGCAGTGCAGTAGCTCGACAAGACATGGGCTCAAGAAGTCGTTGGAAGTCCCCTGCAGAAATATTGAGCCATGTTGGCTCTGTAGGCATCCTTAATTGAGAACGTGCTGCCGGCGTAGGATTTTCTGCGCGTACTTGTCTCTCGATATTGTCCCATAAATGTTCAATGGGTGGCCAAATTATTCGCTCGAATCGAATGTTCTTCAAACCAATCCTGGCGACACAACGCATCCATAAAAAAAAAAATCCAACGCCATCGTTGTTTGGAAACATGGATTCCAGGAATGGCTGCAAATGGTCTTCAAGTACCCTAACATAACGATTTCAAGTCAATGTACGGTTCAGTTGCACCAGAAGAACTAGTCTACTCCATTTGAACATAGACCGCAGCATTATGGAGCAACCACCAGCTTGCACAGTGTCTTTGACAACTTGAGTCAATGGCTTCGTGGGGTCTGTGCCACAGTCGAACCCTATCAGCACCTCCTACCAACTGAAAAAAAAAGTTCAAATGTGTGTGAAATCTTATGGGACTTAACTGCTAAGGTCATCAGTCCCTAAGCTTACACACTACTTAACCTACGAACAAACACACACACCCATGCCCGAGGGAGGACTCGAACCTCCGCCGGGACCAACCGTTACCAACTGAAATCGGGACTCATCTTACCAGGCAACTGTATTCCAATCGTCTAGGGTCCAACAGATATGGTCACGAGCCCAGGAAAGAAGCTGCAGGCGATGTCGTACCGTTAACTAAGGCACCCGCGTCTGCTGCATCAACCCAGTAACGCCAACATCGCCGCACCGACCTACCCTCCACATTGATTTCTATGGTTGTTTCGCACTGACAACTTTACCGTAACTCCCCTGCTCTCGGTCGTTAAGTGAAGGCCGTCGGCCACAGCGCTGTCCGTGGCCAGAGGTAATGCCTGAAATTTGGTGTTCCCGCCACACCCTTGACGCAATGAGTCTCGGAATATTGATTTCCCAAACGATTTCCCTTTCGTAGCTCCAATTACTGTTCCGCGTCCAGAGTCTGTTAATTCTCGTCGTGCGTTCATAATCACGTCGGAAACCTTTGCACATGAATCACTTGTCTCCAAATGGCAACTCCATTAACGTGCTGTCCTTTTATACCTCGTGTACCCGCCACCAACGCCATCAGTATATGTGCATTCGCTATTCTATGACTTTTGTCACCTGAGTGTATGATTCATACGCACAGAATCAGCACATGAAGTATGGACATTATTTCAAGAAGAATTTCGTGATGTTAAGCTTCCTAATTGGAATACGATTCACCGATCGATAAGTATACTTTCGTGAAGCGGGAAGTGTTCTTGGTAGGAAAAACAGACAATCAGTTACAGTACTCACACAGGGAACTCTGGATAACATTCGGAATGTCCGGAAAAGTCTCCTAGAAAATCAGTTTGACGTCTTTCTCAACAAATGGAAATTTTCTGTGGCTCTATTCAAACGGCTGCTATTTATTCAAATTACAGGCCTAAAAATACCTGCAGTGGAAAATCTTAAACCAGGTGACTCTGCAAAGGAGGTCACTGTTTTATAAATGGGTTTAGCACTGAGTGCATGACGGAAAAATTGACCATCACCTAACTTTCTTTTCGGACGAATTATGATTCAGCCCAGGTGGATACGTTACTTCACAAAATTACCGTTATTGGAATTCTGAAAAACCTAACGTAATACACGAGGTATCCCAGCATGATCAAAAAATAGGAGGGTGGCTCGGTATTAGCAGTGGTAGAATAATGGGCCCTACTTTTTTAGAGGACACAATTGACAGCGAGAGATATGTGGAAAGCCGGCCGGTGTGGCCGAGCGGTTCTAGGCGCCTCAGTGTGGAACCGCGCGACCGCTACGCTCGCAGGTTCGAATCATGCCTCGGGCATGGATGTGTGTGATGTCCTTAGGTTAGTTAGGTTTAAGTAGTTCTAAGTTCTAGGGGACTGATGACCTCAGCAGTTAAGTCCCATAGTGCTCAGAGGCATTTGAACCATTTGATATGTGGAAAGCATTTTGCGGCCTTTCTGTGATCAATTAACTGAAAGAGGACGTGGGTTCGCTATCTTTCAGCAGGACTCTCTGACGGCACATGTAGCCAACTTTTCACTACAGGAAATTCATGACGTGTTTGAAGATAGAGTTATCACTAACAACATTCGGCCTCTGACTCTTCAAGTTTGTGGCAGAATAGGTTAAGCGAGGAAATGTGCGGACATGTTGAATGACGGTACAGTGTGTGGCACGTATGGTTTTTTGATTCGTTTTATGTTTGTTTTGTGTGAAATATAGGACAACTGAATAATCCGCTGATTCGATGACAATTTATGTATGTATATTCGATAACAGAGCTGTCATAACATTGGACTACTACGGTTTTTTAGTAAGTAACGTCTGGCTGCACTGTTAATAAACATAGCGTACAGCCACGCGCAGCATGGCCGCTCTGCGATTTTCGCCAGAGATCGCTTGAGTATGGCGCCATCTATCTGCAAATCATTGCGCACACGTGATTTTCGCGCCTGTGCATTCTTCGCACGCGTGTTCTAAATACAGGGGCGTCGACGTGCACATACCGTCAGTCGTACCTAGCTCTCGCCAAGTTTCATCCACATGAAGATGTCGTCGGGCAGTTGCTCCGAGGAAATGTTGCGGAATTTTCACAACGTCATCCGGCGGCAAACACTTGAAGACGATTTACAACATATAACCTCCTCATTCCCCTGAAAAATCCACTGCGACTTTTTTTTTATCTCTGGGAAGAATTACGGTAGAAAGTGAGCAAATCAATTTTACACACTTTAGATGAACATACACTATCATCCGTCAATTACTTCCATTTCTCAGAGTGAAGTGCAGAGTGTAATGAGCATTTTTTTACGCAGGTGTCAGAAATGCTTGAATAATGAAGTAAGGCAGTTCCAGCATCTTGCTTAATATAGGTGAATAATTTACTTCTACTTTTAAGTGTTTGTGTTATGGATGTTAGAAATAACTGGCGCGACAAACTGTACTGCATTTGCTGTTGACCTCTTGACACCCGCATCTGTCCTCACTGACCGGTCGAATGGGGCTAAAGTGAATGCGCTAACAATTGATCACAATTTTTTTTAGTTTGGGGAAATGGTACAAGTAAAAAAAGGAGATCTGCTGACAAAAAAATGTTCAAATGTGTGTGAAATCTTATGGGACTTAACTGCTAAGGTCATCAGTCCCTAAGCTTACACACTATTTAACCTAAATTATTCTAAGGACAAACACACACACCCATGCCCGTGGGAGGACTCGAACCTCCGCCGGGACCAGCCGCACAGTCTATGACTGCAGCGCCCTAGACCGCTCGGCTGCTGACAAAGGACCAGAATGCATGGAGGGATGTAACTGCATGGAAGAGAATAGAGGAAATACTTCAAGGCAGGATGCGTCCCGCTTTTAAAGTGGAATAATAAAAACATATGTATTCTCATTTCTCTGTTAGTATTGAACAATCGCACGTGTTTTGTATAAGACCTACTGTAATTGCCATACAACGATTAAGAAACAAGATACCATATAAAGCAACCTCAAATCAGAAAATAAAGAAAGTACACCTAGATCTGGTATCAAACCGCCGGAATGGAGTATTCTAACTGAAAACTCTACCTTCTGCACTAACTTACCGGCGTATTGACTGAAGACACTTCTCACGCATATAATTACGGTGTTGCCAAATTGCATTTCTTTGACGTGCATTTTGTACCGAATGTATGTATGGGACGATATTTTATTACAGACGTTTTTGTAATGTTGGTGTTTAAGGAATTGTACTGCGGCGTCCGAGCGTGCAAATTTTGCTACATACACGGTGACAATGATCGAACTATGTGAAATAAAACCGTCGTAACTTCCGAACCGTTTGCGTTAGGACGGCCAAACTGCATGGTTGGCCGTGGCGCTTGATGGTATTAGTATGCACCTTGTTGGTTTAACGATGAAGTCCACATTCATTTCGATGGGGTGGTCAATAAGCAAAATTGGCACATTTTGTGGATTGAGAATCCGTATTTCGCGATCGAGAAGTCTCTTCACCCTCATCGAGTGACTGTGTGGTGTGCAACGTCCAGTCGCGGAATAATCGGTGCGATATTCCTTGATGGCACAGTGAATACCGAACGATATCCAAAACGACCCTCATTTGGACAAGATGTGGTTCATGCAAGACCCCATCGAAGCAGGAGAGTGTTTGATGTCCTGGAGGAGCACGTTGGGGACCGCATTCTGGTTCTAGGGTACCTAGAGGCCATTTGCACGGGTCTCGGATGACCACCATATTCTGCAGATCTGGACACATGCGACTCCTTTCTGTGGGGCTATATTAAAGACAAGGTATACAGCAATAACCCTAAAATCATTGCTGAGCTGAAAACAGCCATTCAAGAGATCATAGACAGCATCGAGGTTCCAATACTTCAGCAGGTCATGCAGAATTTCGCCATTCGTCTGCGCCACATCATCGCCATTGATGGCAGGCATATCCAAGTCTCATAACCTAAATCCGAATATCTGTATTAACGCTTACACGTTGAATAAAGGGTGTTCACGCCGTTGTTTGTAACTAATTTACGTTTTTTTCATACAGTTCAATAAGTATCACCCTGTATGTGTCGCAATGCTTTATGAAGAACACTATTGAACACACTTAAACACCCATGTAACCAGTATGTAGCGTGTGATTGTGGATTTGCTTTGATTTCTAGAGGCTGCTGCCATGGCTGGTTATAATGGTGACTGTTTCACACGAGATGGCGTATGTCTCAACACAAAGCCTCTCTGGAATGGCAAGAGAGGTGTCCAATGTGCATGCCCCAGATGGAGTTCATCTTCCCAACACCTATCTTGTCCAGCAGTTTCCATGGATGGTGGATAGAAGTAAGATTCGGCAGGATGCACAACTCCTTCAAGAGGCTCAGTACAATTTCGAGTCAGCTCCTGTGAAACGAGAGGCAGCTCCTCAGTATAACTGCCACCAGGACTCACAGGCGAGAGTTGTCTGCCACCAGGTAGTTGCAGGTCTCGAACACTCATATGGCCAGCAAGCGCTTCGGCAAAGGCTATTTGTGGACGTGCAAGAAGAAGATGTCCACCAGAAGAATAATCACAAGAGAGTAGTGCGCCAAGATGATGCAAACCACCAGACTGGAGACCAACAAGATGGACACCAAAAGGATCCACCCCAGGCAAATGGGGCACAACAACAAGACCAACCCCAGTCAAATGGGGCACAACAAGACCAACCCCAGTCAAATGGGGCACAACAAGACCAACCCCAGTCAAATGGGGCCCAGCAGCAGGATCTACCCCAGCAACGGCAGGCGGACCTGCCTCTGTGTCCAGAGGACAGCAGCTGCTCCTGTGAGACTGTAAGTGGGGTCGTCAGGGTCGACTGCTCCAGCTCTGGGCTGGACCAGCTGCCAGCCGGGCTGCACCCCAACACCACGCGGCTCTCACTGTCTGGAAACAGCCTGCAGCAGCTAGGCAACGACTCACTGGCAGGTCTCCACAGGTACGCATTTCATCCTTTACTCTGCTTCTCAGCCTATGATATTTTTGAGCTTGCTTGATAGGTTAAAACTGAGAACCAGACAACAGTTCGAACCTTCACTCTTGCGAACTGAGAATATTTTTTTTATGTTATGTTGTTAGACCAAAGACGCTGCTGTGCTTGATTATATTGTTTCTTACAATAGGCGTATTTTGGCGTGATTGCCATCCTCCAGTAATCGGGGAAAAGTACAATATTTCAAATTTTTCGGTGGATCATTTAGCCTATTGTAGAATTATGGTTTGTGCTCTTGATATACGTATGTATAATAAGATGTCTCAGTTGCAGTCACACTATTTTATAAGTTTGCTCCTTCCATGCTGTTTGAGCTATGGTAGATGTTAAATCTTTTAATCAAGTGAAACAATGGTTCCAGAGACCTTCTCAGGTATCAAACATCTGTGATGTACATACGCAGACTCAAGTCACGAATTTATTCCGGCCGTTTGGCTGAGCGGTTCTAGGCGCTTCAGTCTGGATCCACGTGACCGCTACGGTCGCAGGTTCGAATCCTGCCTCGGGCATGGATGTGTGTTATGTCCATAGGTTAGTGAGGTTTAAGTAGTTCTAAGTTCTAGGGGACTGATGACCTCAGATGTTAAGTCCCATAGCGCTCAGAGCCATTTGAACCGTTTGAAAATTTATAGCAAACCCAGGATTCGAACGTGGGTCTCCTGCTCACTAGACAGACGCGCTAACCACTACACAACCCTGGCAGAGTTGTTTTACACAACAGCATGTCTCCCTCCTCGATTGAAATTCCGGTTCACCCATCTGCCCACTTGGTATTCCCCCTAAACTCTAACAGCATTGTAGAGGCTCTCCAACTGTACTGCAGTAGCTGCAGTCTGCAAATAACAACATAGATGTTTGAGGCTTGGTAAGGTCTCTGGAACCATAGTTTCATTTGATTAAAGCACCTAAGCCTCGGTTTCAGGCAGGATCCTCTGTTTCGTTCGGTGGTGAGATCCTATTCCAATACAGTTGGAGAGCCTCTGCATCCTAGTTCGAGATAAGGGCAGCCCTTGCAGGGTTGTGTAGTGGTTAGGATATCTGTCTAGTTATCAGGGGACCTGGGTTAGAATCTCGGCCTTGGTACAAATTTTCATTAATACCTTCAGTTTGCATATAAAAGTCGTTAAATTTTTTTGTTGGAATAGTCATTTATGTAACTGTCGAATTATGAACGTTTATTGCATAATGGTGTTGCTTGACAGCTATACAGACAGTTGAGTCAGGGATGTTATATCGTTGCAGGCAGCATGCTTCTTTGGTATTATATAGTTATATGGTTGTTCTTATCAGCTGTATTATGTTGCTTGCATGATTTGAGTTTATGTTGTTCTATGATCATATGTATTTTAATCCTATTGTTTTTATGGAACTGGTTACACCAGACAGCGTTGTGATGAGCGAGGATTGTAACAATTTTCTGATGAGTTTGCGTAAATGCATGCTTTCTAGTGCTTACTTTTAATTTCGTGGTAACATGATCTCTGATGCATTCGCAGATTTTGTTTTTCTACTAATTTGCTGTTTGGATGGATAATTTCAGTAAAATTTCCGATGTAATGTTTATATTTCAAACGGATCTGTTCACTTAGAATTTCTTGAGGGTAATTTTATTTGCGTGAATATATTTCGATTTCTTCAAGAATACTCTTTAGTAGTCCTTTTTGTGCAATGTGTAAAACCTCTATGTTGTCTGCTGTATGTTATTCTGTTATCAAGTGATGGAAGAACTCAGCTGTCAATATAGCTGCCACGAAATATTATCATGAAATAAACCTTGATAATTCGACAATTTCATAAATAACTGTTCCAACAAAACATTTAATTTCAATATATCCATAGGCGATGAGGAACTGCGATTGTGGTTTACATTGGCAATTTATCTGGTAATAAACATGCAGCCAGTCAATTTTTTACGATTTCTTCGACCATGAACATGTTTTAGAGCCAGTGCAGACTCATAATCAGAGGGAGGTGTTGCAAGGACATTATGTTGTGGACCGAGTGTAGCTAGATGCAGTGCTGATACTGCTGCTGGAAATGACGGAAATTTAATAATCGGTGACGAAACGCTTACGAAACGGAAAGCTTTTATGTTTTAGGTACTTACAGTGCACTGATTTGTGGTATCCATATCAGATCTCTTCCTGTGATGTACATTATTAAGCTGTGTACACAAATATACTGTGTATACTATGTATATTCGTGTATACTGTGCGTATTTGTTTATATAGCTTAATGATGTACATCACAGGAATAGATGTGATGTGGATACCACAAGTCAGTGCACTGTAACTACCTAAAACATAAAAGCTTTCCGTTTCGTAAGCGTTTCGTCACCGATTACTAAACTTCCGTCATTTCCACCAGCAGCGCCAGCACAGCATCTGATGATGAGTCTGCAGTGGATCGAAAACACGTTCATGGTCGAAGAAATCGTGAAAAGGCGACTGGCTTCATGTTTATTACCAGATAAATTGCCAAAAATTTAATTATAGCTCCAACAGCATCAAAGAAGCCAATTTATAAAGTAGTGTGACAGCAACTGAGACATCGATGTCATATGGATATCAAGACTACATGATGTACATTGCAAGCATACTTCTGCAATAAGTTAAATTACCTACTGAAAAATTTGAAATATTGTACGGAACTATGTTATTTTGACAGATAATCTGAGGATGAAAACACGCCGAAATAGGCCTTCTGTAATCAATAACATAATTAAGCAAAGCAGCGTCTTTTGTCTCACAACATAATACAATAATGGTCCAGAGGAGTGGGTGGGGGGGGGGAAGGGGGGGGGGGGGACTTGAACACTGAATACTTTAAATCATGTAGCCGACAGGTGCACATTTGTGTTTCACAGTTCTTTACTTTCACTGTTCAAAAAACCCTCCAATAATACACAGTTATATGGACAGTTAACTATTGGCAAATTTTGATAAGTCTCATTAATAGTTTGCAGGCATACGTCAGCATACTGCTACAATAGTTTACTGTTGAATATCTATGAGCAGTAAAAACCGCACCACACAGTTCATAGTTCCTGCAGAATAATACGGTAGGTATTGATCAGACACTGTCATTGTTTTAACACACGGCCTATTTGTGTTACACTTTTTTCACTGTTAAGTTGATGTATTGTTGTTGATCTAGCAAATATGGGTTCCTAGTCTGAAACTCGGCCGTGGACTGACTGTCTCGAGACCAAAAATCGGGCTTTTATATATCATCACAATAATAGGCACTGATATTATACACTGTTTGATGTTTAAGTTACAGAAATTGCAATTGAAACATACTTCATTCAGTTAACTGAATATATAGAAAAATTCCGTCTTTTTAACAGTTTCTTCTACTAAAAGGGTTAAGCCGTATTATTTGTTTAAATCATGAAATTAAGATATAGTTACGCAAACAATACTTTTGACAAATTTGGTAATTACTTTGGAACTAATTAAGGACTAGCTTTGCTAAATGTTTTCCAATAGAGCGAAATAAATACTTGAAGAATGCCGGTGTTTCGTCTTCCATATGTTTATATACGTAATCTCCTTCATTGATTTCAAAAAAGCATATGATTCGATTGATAGAGAATCTCTATTATCAGTCCTTGGAGAAATGGGTTTGGATAAGAAAACAACTAATATTATAAAAGCGATACTTGCAAATACATTTTCGAAAGTTAAAGTTATGGGCGAATTATCGAAACCCTTTGAAATAAGAACGGGAGTGCGACAGAGGGATGGGCTATCACCGTTGCTGTTCCATTGTGCGCTTGAGAAAGTAGTCAGAGAATGGAACACAAATATTAAGAGTGGTATAAGACTGGGTTGCAAAAAGAAGAACCTTAAAGTAAATTGCATTACTTTTGCAGACGATATGGCCCTGTTTGCTGAAACAATGGAAGAAGCAAGGGAGCAAATCCTTGAACTAAAGAAACAAGCAGCTAAAATAAGTCTTCACATCTCCTTTGAAAAAACTTAAGATATTGACAAACATCAAGCACTCATGTAAATACCGCAAAGTTCAAGAACAGAAGATTAAAATAGTAAAAGAATTCAAATATATCGGAGAACGGATTAGTTGGAATGCTGGGGAAAGCAAAGCAATGAAATCCAGAAAAAATAAACTTGAGTTGGCCTTCCAACTAACAAAATATACATACAACAAAAAATCCCTTTCATGGGGGTCCAAAATTACACATTACAAGGCAGTGATTAAGCCAGAAGCACTGTCTGCAGCAGAAACACTAAACATGAATTTCAAAGGCCAAATGGAGAAATTTTAAGAAAAATCATTGGGCCAAAATTTCAAGACAATAAGATTATATACATCAAAAATGAAACTCTCTACAAGAAAATTGAAAAACTTTCAGATACAATGCGGAAAAGGAGAATAAATTTTTATGGTCATCTTCTCAGAATGAATTCCTACAGATTAACTAAACAAATCTTTGAATTTTTCCATAACCGCAAAACGAAACCCAACTGGTTTAAAGAAACTGAGAAAGACCTAGTAGAATTAAAGATTTCAGAAAATTCACTTATTGATCGAACAGCTAAATTAATTACTAAAGATGAAAACATAAGGTTCCAAGACAAATCTACTCAAAAGTCCAAACCCTTCATCTCAGAAGAAGAGAGGAAAAGAAGATCAGAAAGAATGAAGAAATACTGGGTCCTAAGAAAAGAACAACGCACAAAGAAATGACAGATCCAGCGTACCCCAAAGAGGGTGAAACGAAAGAAGAAGAATTTAAGTTACGAAACAATTACTGATTTCACCCTATAAGAAAAGATATTAACTATGAATAGTCTAAATAAACTAGAAAATCAATTACATACATAAAACTAAGCACAAAATTAGATCTGGTGGTATATTCTTTAAGACTGAGGGCCGAACTTTCCCTTTTATGAAAATGCTGATTATACTCACGTATGTCAATGGTAATTAGTCAGACACGAAAAAATGAATTTTAAGGAGGCAGGTGGCAAAACAAGAGGGGACGTAAAAATATCCCAGATTGCTTCGTCACAGATTCTCCTATGAAAATAAATGACACTCCAGACCATGACTCCTCATTGTTAGTCCGTATGGCGGCGACAGTCAGGTTGGAATCCCACCGCTCTCCGGGGCGTCTCCAGACACACCTTCGGCCTGGAATCTCATTGACTGAAGTATAATAATTGCCTTCAGTGATGAGTCCCGCTTCGAATTGAGCCCCTATGTCCAGCAAAGACGTGTAGAGACACTACAGACAGTGGTAGAATAGTAACCTAAATGCCGCTCGTGCACAATTTTAGTTTTTACAAGCTGTGCCATGTGGGCAAAAAAAATTTCAAAAGAATTTTGTTTTCCACTGACAGTTCGCCTTCCTAGAACACAGTGTAATGGGAAGTCAGTCGCTGATATGGATCTCTGTGTCCCTCAAGAGGCGAAGCAGCTGCATTTTTGTTCTGGAATTCTTTTCTGTCTTTGTAAAAGCGATGGGCTGATATTCCGGCACCACTGCATGAGAGGTGAACACCGCCCTGTCTAGAGTGTTGTAAGAGGGCACTACACTGGCTAATCTTTAAAAAAAATCAGAGGAAAAGAAGTCATGGTGCCAGTTTCCGAGACATTGAGACAGGGACACAAGCTTACTGGGTTGAGTGGAAAAACTGAAGAGAGAGAGTGTAACACCCAATTGTATAAGAATTGTGTACATGGGTGTTAGATGGTTGGTTAACATTGTAAAACTTTCGCCAGGTGGTGAGTTAGTTATTTTGTTAACAATAGTATCACTGGCCAGCATTTTGCACAGCCTTTTCATAGGCAAGAAGATACTGCGCGATCATTGTAGACAGGAGAGAGTTGTCTTCTGTCCGTGAAGCACTTCAGCTAGTTATTCCGAATGAAACACTTCGTCTGGATACTTGAGAAGGAAACTTGGTCCTCAGAGGTTGAGAATAACTCTTCGCCCGCAGATGGAGGAAAGAGACTTTGCCACAGTCGGCACGTGATGTGTTGCAGAGAGTAACAGACCACAGAAATTGCAGCTTTTCACTGTATGAGGAATTGCAGCTTAGACGAGTGGGGTATAAGAGTTACCGATCGTTTGTATGCACGTTTTTGGGGTCAAATTTGTTCCGAAAATCTTATATTTGTATTGAGTGATAGAGGGCTCAATTATGACTCGACCTGTGATGTTGTTTTTGCATATAATGGTCGGCTGGTATGGCCGAGCGGTTCTAAGCGCTTCAATTTGGAACCGCGCGACCGCTACAGTCGCAGGTTCGAATCCTGCCTCGGGCATGGATGTGTGTGATGTCCTTAGGTTAGTTAGGTTTAAGAAGTTCTAAGTTCTAGGGGACTGATGACATCAGATGTAAGTTCCATAGAGCTCAGATCCATTTGAACCATTTTGCATGTAATGGTTTTCCATTCTTCTGGCGTGATAAGGCAATCACTGTGTGCCCACCGCGAATTTGTCTGTGCATAATATACTGAAGCGCCAGAGGAACGGGTATAGGCATGCGTATTCAAATTCAGAGATATGTTAACAGGCAGAATGAGGCGCAGTGGTCGGAACGTCTATATAAGACTACAAGTGACGGTGCAGTTTTTCGATCGGTTACTGCTGCTACAATGGCAGGTTATCATTGATTTAAGCGAGTCTGAAAGTGGTGTTGTAGTCGGCGCAAGAGCGATGGGGCGCAGCATCTCCGAGGTAGCGATGAAGCGGCGATTTTCCCATACGGCAATTACATGAGTGTAGCGTAAATATCAGGAATGCGGTGAAACATCAAATCTTCGACATCGCTGCGGCCGGAAAAAGATCCTGCAAGAACGGGACCTACGACGACTGCAGAGAATCGTTCAACATGACTGAACAATTCTTCCACAAATTGCTGCAGATTTGAATTATGGGCCATCAGCAAGGTCAGCGTGCGAATGATTCAACAAAACATCGTCGATATGGGCTGTCGGAGCCGAATGCACACTCGTGTACCCTTGATAACCGCACAAGCTTTGCGCCTCGCTTGGGCCCGTAAACGACGACGTGGACCTTTGACGACAGGAACCATGTTACCTGGTCGGACGAGTCTCGTTTCAAATTGTAGCGAGCGGATAGGCGTGTACAGGTACGGAGACAACCTCATGAATCCATGCATCCTGCATATCACCAGGATACTGTTCAGGCTGGTGTGGCTCTGTAATGGCGTGGGGCGCGTGTAGTTGGAGTGATATGGGATCCCTGATACATCTGGGTACGACTCTGACAGATACACCCACATAAGCATCCTGTCTCATCACCTGCATCCATTCATGTCCACCTTGTACATTCCGCTGGATTTGGGCAATTCCAACAGGACAATGCGACACCTTATACGTCCAGAATTGCTACAGTGTGGCTCCAGGAACACTCTTCCGAGTTTAAACACTTTCGCTGGCCACCAGACTCCCCAGGCATGAACAATATTGAGCATCTCAGACGCCTTGCAACGTGCTGTTCATAAGAGATCTCCACCTCCTCGTACTCTTACGGATTTATGGACAGCCCCGCACGATTCATTGTGTCAGTTCTCTCCAGCACTAGTTCAGATATTAGTCGACTTCATGCGTGCTCGTGGGGGCCCTACACGGTATTTGGCAGGTGTACCAGTTACTTTGGCTCTTCGCTGTACATTTTTAAGGTTCTAGTCTGTCCCATTCACCTAACCTGTCCGGTCTGTGCCTGGTCATTACGTGTTAGATTAGAACTACGACGAGCGTGCAATAAATAACGCAACATTTTTTTTTCTCGGGGACGGCCGTGGTGGCCAAGCGGTTCTAGGCGCGTCAGTCCGGAACCGCGCAACTGCTACGGTCGCAGGTTCGAATCCTGCCTCGGGCATGGATGTGTGTGATGTCCTTAGGTTAGTTAGGTTTAAGTAGTTCTAAGTTCTAGGGGACTGATGACCTCAGATGTTAAGTCCCATAGTGCTCAGAACTATTTGAATCATTTTTTTTTTCTCGGCCAATTTCGGTTGGAGAAATGCGAAACTTGTTGTGGAACACCATGCCATATTTCCGCTTCAGTCGATATAGTTTCATGAAGTTCTGATAGGTAGTGGCACTATATGTAGCCTTCAAAATGGCGCCTGTAACAGAGGCGCGTTCCAAACAGAGTACCGCATTGAGTTCCTTTTGGTGGAAAACCAGAGCATCGCAGATATTCACAGGCGCTTGCAGAATGTCGGCGGAGACCCAGCAGTGACAAAAAGTATGGTGAGTCATTGGGCGAGGAGTCTGTCATCATCGTAACAACGTCGCGCAAATCTGTCCGTTCTCTTGCGTGCCGGCCGATCACAAGCTCCTGTTCCTCCTGCAACGTTGGAACGTGCGGACACTCTCATTCCAGGTGCTCCACGGATCACAATCAAACGCCTCACTGCACAGCTGTAGGTCTCACTGACACATTCGTCCATCAGTTGCGGGTTTGAAAATTGTGTGCCCGCTTTATTCCTCCTCCATGTAGAGCAACGAAGGACAATCTGTGCGGAATTGCTTGCGCGTTACGAGGCTGTTCGTCACTGTTTTTTGCCGAACATCGTCACAGATGATGAAACGTGGTTTCATCACTTCGAACCTGAAACAAAACGGCAGTCCATGGAGTGGCGCCACACACCTCCCCTCCAAAGAAAAGTTCAGAGCCACACCTTCAGCCGGAAAGTCAGGGCGACGATCTTCTGGGCCTGTGAAGGTGTTATTCTGTTTGATGTCCTCCGTCACTGTGCAGCAATCAACTTTGAAGTGTATTGTGCTGCCCTCAGAAATTGAAGAAACGACCTCACATTTTCATCGCCACAAAAGTGCAAACGATCTTCTTCTCCATGACAGGTCTGCGAATCCGAGAGGAGCTCGCAAAACTTAATTGAACTGTTCTTCCTCATCCACTCTACAGCCCGGATAGCGCATCTTCTGACTTCCATCTGTTTGGTCCAACGAAGGATGTATTCCACGGGAATCAGTACGTGGATGGCGGGGAGGTTACTGATGCAGCAAGACGTTGGCTCTAACGTCGAGCAGTAGAGTGGTACTATGCGACATATGTACTGGCTCTGCCAGTAAGGTGGCGTTAGGCCGTCGCATTGGACGGAGATTATATTAAAAATTTGGGTTTTGTAGCCAAAAGCTTGGGGTATAATGTGGTCTATTGCAATGCTGAATAAAACCAACATGATCTTAGAAAAATTTTGTTGTGTTACTTGTTAAACGTCCCTCATATTTCATGTTAGTAGTTGTCAGTTTTCCTGTTCTCTGTATTTCTCAATCTCAGACGGATCCTGTGATTAATTCTTATTCATGTACGAGTTAGCGGGGTACTTTATAATAAACTGGGCTTAATTCGGACCATTATCTCGTTTAATACACTACTGGCCATTAAAATTGCTACACCAAGAAGAAATGCAGATGATAAACGGGTATTCATTGGACAAATATATTATACTAGAACTGACATGTGATTACATTTTCACGCAATTTTGGTGCACAGATCCTGAGAAATCAGTACCCAGAACAACCACCTCTGGTCGTAATAACGGCCTTGATACGCCTGGGCATTGGGTCAAACAGAGCTTGGATGGCGTGCCCATCCAGCTTCAACACGATACAACAGTTCATCAAGAGTAGTGACTGGCGTATTGTGACGAGCCAGTTGCTCGGCCACCATTGACCAGACGTTTTCAATTGGTGAGAGATCTGTAGAATGTGCTGGCCAGGGCAGCAGTCGAACATTTTCTGTATCCAGAAAGGCCCGTACAGGACCTGGAACATGTGGTTGTGCATTATCCTGCTCAAATGTCGGGTTTCGCAGGGATCGAATGAAGGGTACAGCCACGGGTCGTAACACATCTGGAATGTAACGTCCACTGTTCAAAGTGCAGTCAATGCGAACAAGAGGTGAGCGAGACGTGTAACAAATGGCACCCCATACCATCACTCCGGGCATACGCCAGTATGGCGATGACGAATGCACGGCTTCCAATGTGCGTTCACCGCGATGTCACCAAACACGGATGCGACCATCATGATGCTGTAAACAGAACCTGGATTCATCCGAAAAAATGAAGTTTTGCCATTCGTGCACTCAGCTTCGTCGTTGAGTACACCATCGCAGGCGCTCGTGTCTCCGAGCTGATAGTCCATGCTGCTGCAAACGTCGTCGAACTGTTCGTGCAGATGGTTGTTGTCTTGCAAACGTCTCCATCTGTTGACTCAGGGATCGAGATGTGGCTGCACGATCCGTTACAGCCATGCGGATAAGATGCCTGTCATCTCGACTGCGAGTGATACGAAGCCGTTGGGATCCAGCACGGCGTTCCGTATTACCCTCCTGAACCCATCGATTCCATATTCTGCTAACAGTCATTGGATCTCGACCAACGTGAGCAGCAATGTCGTGAAACGATAAACCGCAATCGCTATAGGCTACAATCCGACCTCAATCAAAGTCGGAAACGTGATGGTACGCATTTCTCCTCCTTATACGAGGCATCACAACAACGTTCCACCAGGCAACGCCGGTCAACTGCTGTTTGTGTATGAGAAATCGGTTGGAAACTTTCCTCATGCCAGCACGTTGTAGGTGTCGCCACCGGCGCCAACCTTGTGTGAATGCTCAGAAAAGCTAATCATTTGCATATATCAGCATTTTATTCCTGTCGGTTAAATTTAGCGTCTGTAGCACGTCATCTTCGTGGTGTAGCAATTTTAATGGCCAGTAGTGTAGTTGGATGATGCCCATTTATTCTCAGTTGTGAACTGCAACACCCATGTCTTGTTTGCTAGGCCCATCCTTTTCCTATCGCTAATCCACTCTGCTATAATTTTTATTAGTGCATATGAGCCCGTGGGGAGCGATCTGACAGTCGGTCGGTCCAGCCGATATTGATCGTTTTGGCACCCACAGGCGTTTGTCAGTAGTTCAGTTGACGTCTTACAAACTCTACAGCACAATCCAGAATGAGATTTTCACTCTGCAGCGGAGTGTGCGCTGATGTGAAACTTCCTGGCAGATTAAACTGTGTGCCGGTCTGAGACTCGAACTCGGAACCTATGCCTTTCGTGGGCAAGTGCTCTACCAACTGAGCTATCCAAGCATGACTCACGCCCCGTCCTCAGAGCTTTACTTCTGTCAGTACCTCGCCTCCTACCTTCCAAACTTTACAGAAGCTCTCCTGCGAACCTTGCAGAAGTAGCACTCCTGATAGAGAGGATACTGCGGAGACATGGCTTAGCCACAGCCTGGGGGATGTTTCCAGAATGAGATTTTCACTCTGCAGCGGAGTGTGCGCTGATGAGAAACTTCCTGGCAGATTAAAACTGTGTGCCGGATCGAGACTCGAACTCTCTACAGCACAATGTTACGTCACGGACGTCCTCATGTGTTTCTTCTGATGCGACAGTATCGTAATGCCATTTTTCCACAGGACAACGCTCGTCCATACATTGCACCTGCCTCTGTGAAGTGTCTGCGTGTGGCTGAGATGCTCCCATGGCCAGCAAGATCCCCGTATCTGCATTCAATAGAACATGTATGAGACCATCTCAGACATCAGCTCTGTCCCAGTGGTAGTATCAAGTATATCAAGGGCCATTTATAGCAGAGAGACTGAAATATGCCGTTGCCAAACAGCTAGACAGGAGAGATATCAATTATTTCCGACCTGTTTCACTTCTGATATCATTTTCCCATTTTCCACTAATTTTGAGAAGATGGGTTACTGTAGAATGGTATCTCACCTGAGCAAGAATTGTACCTTCAGCAAATCACGGTTTAGATTTTAGAAGAGTTGCTCTGCTGAGAATGCCATTTACCTGTTCACTCACCAGATTTTACAAGCATCAAATAATAAAAACCAGTTAGTATTTTCTGTGAATTATCTAAGGCATTTAACTGTCTGAATCATGGTATTCCTCTAGATAAATGGAAGTTTTGTGGGACTGATTGTGTAGCCAACCAACGGATAATATTTTCTCTTACCAAAAGAATGCACAAAGTTGTACTTCGTAATTCAACCAATGCAGTCCTGGGCCATTATTCTGATTGGGCAGAAATCCCCAAAGCTCGATCTTAGGTTCACTATTGTTCCTCAGACATGTAAACGATTTTCTGCCTAGTATACAACAGGCAGAATTAGTTCTTTTTGCAGATTATACTAGTATTGCAGTCAGTCAAAGCATAGTTACAGAAACACAATGTCCTTAAAAGTATCAATGACTGGTTTTCTGAGAATTGTTTGACTCGCTATTTAAAAAAATTAAAATAATAATAAAAAAAAAACAAATTCCGCACCTGTGTGGGTACTACGTTAATGATAAGTGTATCACACGGTAAGGAAATAATAAATACCGTGGAAACTTCAAAATTCTTAGGGATCCATATGATGAGAATTAAACTGGAAAAAGCACATTTAGGAACCCCTAAAACAACTTAGTTCAGCCAATTTGCTCATATAATCATTGAAAATCTTGAGGAGAGACAAAATCACTAAACTGACACATTTGGTACATTTTCGTTCAGTAATGTCATACAGAATAACGCTCTGCGGAAACTCGTCTTTAAGAAAAGAAGTCTTCATTGCTGACAGACGTGTGATAAGACTAATATGTGGTGCTTGCCCACAGTCACCTTGCATACATCTGTTTAAGGAGTTGCGCATTCTGGCTACTGCTTCACAGTACATTTATTCCCTCATGAAGTTTGTTGTAAATAATCCACCGCAGTTCAAAAGGGACAGCGATGTACATAATTACAATACCAGAAGGAAAAATGACATTCATTACACGGCATTGGGGTTGTCTAGCACAAAAAGGAGTACGCAAGTTGCAGCTAAAATTTTTGAAAACTTATCCAGTGATATAATATACCCAACGAACAGCAAAGTGCAGTTTCAAAACAAGCTGAAAATGTTTCTTCTTGACAATCCCTTCCATTCCATAGAAGAATTTCTCTTATTGTAATGTGTAAAACTTGGCGGGGGAGGGGGGGAGGGGAGGTAAGAATTAGTAACTCACATCAGTGTATTAAAAAAAGTTATAAATGTTCAACATGTTACGATAATTACAAATTAATTTGCGATGTGCTTGTAAAATGTCGCGTTCCACATCATTATGATTTATCGTGCAAAATGATCCATGAAACATGGAACTAACAAAGAGTTGTGGACCAGCTTGCCCCAGGCCTTATGATACCATTACCAATCATACCAAGGCTTGCATCCAGACCACAGGGGGGCTTAGCGCCATAGTGACAAATGGGCAAATACTGCCGTGTTCTTTGTAAATACGACTTGATATTGTGATTCCTGCACTAACCCGTCAAGTTTTTTTCCGTTTCCTCCTCCTCTTCTTGTTGCTTCACTTTTTCTAACAGGCAACGTATATTCAGTGTTAAAATACTTCTCTTTTTCAGAAAGCTATAACCATTCTGCATGTTACATGCCCTCTACTTCGGCCATCGTCTGTTATTACGACAATCGTTTCGAAAGCAATGTCTCCTATTTTTATTCATGGAAACTACAGAAGCTACAGGCGGTATCAAAACTCATCATTCGATTAGGCACACCTATATTTCTGAAACTAGTAGACATATACAATGAATCTTGTTTTTTGATGAATGGGAAACTCAAAAAATTTTTTTCCATACATTTTCACAGGTATTCAATATGCTCCCTTGAGATGCACGGCATATGTCAATGCGCTATTCAAATTTTTCCCACACTGGAGCAAGCATGTCTTCAATTACAGCTTCCAGAGCTGCTGTTATGTGGTGTCTCAGTTCACTCATGTTTTGGTAATGGAGGCTCATAAACAGAGACTTTTATAAAACCCCACAAGAAATAATCGCACGCGGTCAGGTCCGGTGACCTTGGAGGCCAGTAATATAAACATTTGGTCCAGTGCGACCGATCCATCGTTCAGTAATCCTTTGATTTAAAAATTCCCGCACTTCCAGATGCCAGTGTGGCGGTGCCCCAATCTTTTCGTAAAGAAGTCGTTCGAATCAGTCTCCAACTATGGGAAAAGAAAGTTCTCAAGTATATCGAGATATGTGCTTCCTTTAACAATGTCCTCGGCAAAGAGAAATGGACTATACACAAGACACATTAAATTTTGAAGAGTCCCTCTCATGTTGTACAACTTTGGTTCAAATGGCTCTGAGCACTATGCGACTCAACTTCTGAGGTCATCAGTCGCCTAGAACTTAGAACTACTTAAACCTAACCAACCTAAGGACATCATACACATCAATACCCAAGGCAGGATTCGAACCTGCGACCGTAGCGGTCGCCCTGTTCCAGACTGTAGCGCCTAGAACCGCACGACCACTCCGGCCGGCCTGTACAACTTTATGTGGTTGTTCCGTACCCCATATTTTCATATTAGGAAGGTTTACCTTTCCATTTAAATGGAATGTTGCCTCGTCACTAAACACTAAACGTGGAAGAAAACTGTCATCCTCCAGCTTACCAAGAACGAAATTACAGAACTCCACAGGTTGCTGTCTGTCACCTTCACGAAGGGCTTGCAGTAGCTGAATTTTGTATGGTTTCACGTATAAACGTCGACAGAACACACCCCAGACGGATATCGGGGGCATGTTGAGCTGTCGAGCTGCACGGCGAACGGATTTCTGCGGACTACTTGTGAAACTATGGCGGATGCGTTCGACGTCAGTGCCAGACACTCGGGAAAGACACAAACAACCTGTTTCTCGGAATTGTTCATGCTCCCGTCTAATGCTCGATGCTGTAGGAGGATCCACACCATACCTAGTACGAAAGTCACGCTGAATAGTCATTAGTGACCCACACTGCGCAAAACATAGAACACAAAACGCTTTTGTTTGTCCCGACACCATTTTTAATAGACCTGAAGTGGGCACAACTACTGCTACCTAGTGGGAACCACGTAAAACACGGGAGCTTGCTCTTTCCAACAGTATGTTCTTCACACACGTATCTCAAATAACGTAATCGTTATGATTATTTTAAATCGGATGATTCTTTTTTATATACCCTGTATATAAACCATAACAGTATAGATAAATAGAGCAATATTTCAGCTACAGACTGTCATTTTTCCACATAGCCAGCACCTTTCGTTATGCACTTTTACCAACGATGAACCAGAGCCTGCATGCTGCGCTTGTAAAAGTCGGAACCAGATATGGCTAACCACTTTCTTACAGCTTTGATAACAGCATCTGAGTATTGAAAATGTTCGCTCCGTAGTCCATCTTTCAGAGACCCAAAGAGATGGAAATCTGAAGGCACTAAATCTGGACTGTACGGTGGATGTGGTAAGACAGTCCAGCCCAATTCTGCAATCAATTGCGTGGTCGCTGAACTGGTGTAGGGCCTGGCGTTATCGTGTTGCAGGTGAAAGTTGGTCTTCTTCTCTCGCCTTACCCTGGAAATTCGGTCTTTCAGCTTAGTCAGTGTCGTCTTGTAGCGTGCTGAATTGACAGTTTCCCCAGGCTCCAGGACATCCAAAGGAACCACACGCTGGCTACCCCAGAAGATTGTGCCCATCAATTTGCCTGCAGACGGCTGTGCTTGAATTTCTTCTTTGGCGAAGAATTCACCAGTCACAATTCCGTGGACTGTCTTTTGGATTCCGGCTCGTGGTGGTGACACCACGTCTCATCTCCGATGACGATGCTGTTCAGTAAATTGTCACCTTCAGGTTCATATTGGTCCAGCAGGTGCTGACAAATTTCCATTCGATGAGTTTTTTGTTCTTCTGTAAGCATCTGCGGGACCCATCTCGCACAGACCTTGCGATAACCGGGATGTTCCAACATTATTTCCACTGCATTACAGCCGACATTCGGCTTAGCACACAATTCTCTGGTCGCTATCAGCCGATCAGCACGAATGCGCTGATCAAGACTCTCTTCATTGCGAGGGATGACAGCTGTGCAGGGTCGACCGGACTGTGACTTGTCATGCGCACTCTTTTCACCACCTCGAAAATTCCGTACCCATCGCCTGACTTTGCTCACGTCTATTGTCTCCATACATCTTTACAAGCGTAATGGATTTCAACCGGCGCAGTTTTTTAGCAGTGTTTTATGCGCACGTCCATATCAGACTCCATTTTGGAACAGTTCTCTGCTGGCGCCAACTAATGCAGAACAACGAAACCACCAGCAAATGAAAGAGGAAGGTTTAAGCATTAACACTACACCAGTAACATCTGGCTCGGACATCCAAAATGTCCACACAAAAAGAATAGGAGGCATTACTTTCGGAACGACCATCCAAACAAAATTCATCTACTACTTTCACTGTCTCATATCCTAACCTAAGTCCCTCACCATCAGCTCATTAAATTCGACTACATGGTATTGACCTTGTTTTATTTTGTTGACGTTCATCTTACAACCTGTCTCAAGACTTACCTACTTCCTCCAACTGCACTTCAGAGTCCTTTTACCGTCTCTGACAATATTGCTTTTTCATTAGCAAAGCACTAAGTTTTAATTTCACCTCCCTGAACATTAAATCCCCGTGATTTTACGTACACGAAAATTGAACAACGATGAAAATTATGACTACGAAGATGAAGGCTCTCTTTCTTCGGTGGTGAAATGTGACCACACCTTTTGAAACACGGTGAAAAAATGGTTCAAATGGCTCTGAGCACTATGGGACTCAACTGTTGAGGCCATTAGTCCCCTAGAACTTAGAACTAGTTAAACCTAACTAACCTAAGGACATCACACACATCCATGCCCGAGGCAGGATTCGAACCTGCGACCGTAGCGGTCTCGCGGTTCCAGACTGCAGCGCCAGAACCGCGCGGCCACTTCGGCCGGCTGAAACACGGTGAAGAAACCTGTGGCTCCACAAGGAAGCAGGAAGACGCAGCATCGTAAGCAGCCTGGCGGAGACACATCCTTCCTACCAGCAGCAGAAGCTTCACTCTCTGAGTCAGTTCCTTGCAGCGACTTCCGCACGAACAAAGACGGAAAAAATCACAAAAAACTGGCAATAACTTGAGAGAAAAGTAACGCAACTGACACGAAGGTTGAGCAGATTGTCTTTTTTGTACTTTTCAGAAGCATCAATGCACAGAAACACGAAGAAGAAAAAAAGAATATAATGAAACTAATTGTTGGCTGTAAAGGCCCCCGTAAACGATCAAACGTGTTTGACAAAATCGCTCATATCCAACCACGGATTTGCCAAGCAAGCTTGTACACGTTCAAACAACGTTTGTCAATTTAACCGCACTTTGAAACAGACGCAATTCGTGTTCGCGTGTATTTTGAGCGTAGTGAGTACGGCCACAAATGCAGACAAAGCAGTCCTGTCATTGACTTTGGCACTGTGTAAAGAAGAAGAAGATTCTGGCCCAGGGAATGGCTTAAAGTAAGAGTTTACCCCTGAAAATATGCTAAAGGAAATATTACTTTCGGAATCCGATTATTACATCGACTTTCTTCGAAACGACAATGAAAATTTTTAAATCTTATAAGTCCTACCTAAAAGAGCAAAGTTGCCTGTCAAGTTTGCTCTTGTCTAGCCACAGATGTGTCAAACAAGCTCGTACGCGTACTAAGGAGGTCGTCAATTTAACCTCGCTTTTGAAGCAGACACTTTTCCTGTTTGCTCTATTTTGGCAATAGTGGGAATGGCTTCAAACGCAGATAAAACATTTCTAACATTTCCTCTGGCTCTGTGTTTAAAGAAGAAGAAGAAGAAGGAAAAAAAACCACTGGTCCAAGGTACAGTTTAAAATGAGAAATATGCAACAAGAAACCTGTTAATGAAAATGTTTCACTCAGAACCTAATGGTTACACCAACTTTCTGCGGAGGGACTGAAACGTTTAATAAGTTACTTAGTATTACTTCACCCTCACTTGGTCGTCTAAAGACAGGTCATTAAAATACCGCAACGTGAGAACATATAGTCCACATCGACCGTGGAAGAACCAAAGAACTTCGATTTCTTTTATTTCATTCCATTCCGCTTGTATGTCGCTGTTTGCGTAAAATATTGATTTTATTCATAACCTCTCCATGCGTAATACATGGCTGAGAAAGATGTCGTACATCTACTTTTTTGGTAATTGTCAGTGCTATTTTGTTTTTATACTTGACCGTAGATTTCATAGTAGCATGGAGAGCTGCATCAAACCAGTCTCAGGACTGAAGACCACTACAACGTTTTGCCAAAACACAGTTTAAGAGTTGTTGTTGGGTGTTCAACCCCAGTTGGCGTTCACTTGTTCTCAAATGAGATTGGCGCCAAAGATACACACACACACACACACACACATATGCACAGAAAGAGAGAGAGAGAAGGAGACCGTAAACAAAACTCAAAAGTTGGCAGCAAACTCACCTGAGAATAAGCGAACGCCAACTCGGACTGGACACACAAAAATAACATCGCTTACACTGTGTTTTCGCGAAAGTGAAATGTTATTTGAAAACAGAGCTCTAAAAATGTGTTTAGTACTTGTGTGTGGTTCTGAATATCTCATGGTTCAAAAGGTTCAAATGGCTCTGAGCACTATGGGACTTAACATCTGTGGTCATCAGTCCCCTAGAACTTAGAACTACTTAAACCTAACTAACCCAAGGACATCACACACATCCATGCCCGAGGCAGGATTCGAACCTGCGACCGTAGCAGTCGCGCGGTTCCGGACTGAGCGCCTAGAACCGCTAGACCACCGCGGCCGGCAATATCTCATGGGAACGCAGATGAAAAAGGATTTGCCAAAGCTATACGTAAGTTGCAGCAGATCTAGGCACGAAATATCTTCAACATTCAGTTACGTTTAGATACAAGCTGATATGTTAACTCGCCATCCAAATTCGCATTAACATCTTTTGGTTGCACGTGACAAGCTTCCAGTAACAGGTATTGCACAATGGGTCCTTCATAAACCTATAATGTAATATTAAGATCATGACAACAACAACAAAAAATTGTAGATTAATTATCACTTATAACACGTGCACATTTTACAGATTTGAATAAAGAAAACCCACTGATGGTGGCACAAAGGTGCTGAAACAAGTTTGGATCTATATGGTAAACTAGTGTTTTATACAACAGACAGACGTTATATCCAGTAATTTTATCTGCAGGCACAGCTAGTACAAGAGTATAAAACCCAAATGATGAGTATAATGAAACAAGTAACTTATAGTCAACAATTCTGGATTTAAATACAGTGCATGAAAGCTTCCACAATGGGAGGCGTAAAGCTAGCAACCTCTAGGGCATTTGGAGCCGCTTGAAGTAGATCTTCCTCAGTCTAGTATATGGGAAAAGCTGGCAGCGCAGCGAGGGAATTAAGAGGGAGTTGAATCAGTCTTGGATCCAACAGTCGCACGCCTATTGGCGTCTGTCTCGAGTTCTTTGGCCAACGTTGGTCTGATGATTTTACTAACATTTCGCCAGTACGAGTGGCTGGCATTTTCAAAGCTTCACCCTCCAAGTTCACCATCGGGAGAAGCTTCGACAATGGCGAGACGTCAGTAAAATCATCAGACGAACGTCGGCCGAAGAACCCGAGGCAGAAGCCAATAGGTAGTTTGTCAACAAGTGACCACGAAAGCCTTAACAATTTTGTAGTCACACAGGATGTTGGTGTGACAAGTCGCGCATGCTCAAAAGTGAACGTATGAATGTGTGTTGGGTCTTTCCCACATGTGTCTGTCGAATTTTTATTTGCAAGGAGAAGGATCACACGAGCTCCAACTTGAGTTTGTTAGATCGTTGTTTACTCCTGCTACTCACGGCTAAAAGAAAGTAACAGGTGTTCATTCACCATTCAATCACTGCTGCATTTCACTGTTTCGCAAAATTTTACGGTTCACAATAAACATTTCCATAAATAATAAAATCAATGTTCAATAGTCCATGCCTATTACTGGCATTGATTCAATAACAAGCCCATTGGTGGATGATTGTCCGAAACGCTGCACGCTGCAAAGTTGCAGTCGAAATTGTCAATATTTAAAGCCACTTTCCTCAGTTGCTACTTCAATTACAATTTATGACATGGATAAGAAAAAGTTCTGTTTTTTGCCAACTGAATCTTTTATTTTTGTGTGGCACATATGTCTTTCCTGTTCGTGCTGGACGTCGTCACTGGTCTGTAACACAAAGAAAAATATTTGATTTTACATCTTTTCATAGGAGTTCTGTAGTGATTCTTGGCAGTTCATACAAAATATTAATTTACTGCCATGCAGTACTTATGCAGAATGCTGACTATACATGTCACAAAGGCCTTTGCTAATCCTTAACAAATTACAGTTCACTGGATCGTGCGTGATGTCATTATTCCGAAACGCTATGTGCTAATTACTTGCTATTACTGACAATGCTGGATAAAAACTGACGTTCAGCTTTGTATGTTTAGTCTTAAGTTAGAGTGTACTCACAGAAATACTTCAAAATTGTTCAAGTAGACATTTCATAGAGCTTATAATTACGTAAGTTTAGTTAACAACTTACTGTAATTGACACACATTTATTTCTTTATCTAAGTATTTCATATACGATTTTAAATAGTAATTAATTGGGTCCTGCTTTTTTAAAGCTGGATTTAAGCAGTACCTGTTGACACGTTTTTATGTAACCACTGAAATAGTTGAGTAAAAAATACTTCCAAGTTATTGCATATTACATAAAATCAAACACATTTCTATAAACACGAAACAATTTAAATAAGTAGGAGTAAATGTTTCAATAAAAGTTTATTAGTGGACTCGAAACTTTTATACACGTTGCTTTGGAATTTTGAATATCAAGTCTTCTATAAAATAAAAGTTACCTATACCACAGAAACCAGTGAAACATACATTAACGGCTCAATAAAAAGTATTTGGGAAGCATAGCCTTTGAATTAATTTCGATAGCTACTAAGTAGCTGTTGTCTGGAATTGCGCAAAAGGATAAATCTAGTATTTATTTACTGGTAAATAATAGATTTCAGCTATCAGTCGTAATTTTGAAATTTTATTGACAGATCTAGATTACAGTTAGAAACTAGCCATTCTCAATGCTCTATCAGTTTTTGATCAATGTATGTAACGCCTGTTGCTCGGGCTTCATTCACAGTTCATTGAATACTGTATTCAATGAACTGTGAATACATTGATCAAAAAATGATAGTGCATTGAGAATGGCTAGTTTCTAGCTGCAATCTAGATCTGCCAATAAAATTTCAAGGGGACGACTGATAGCTGAAATCTATTATTTACAAGACAATAACAAAAAAAAATGGCTCTGAGCACTATGGGACTTAACTGCTGAGGTCATCAGTCCCCTAGAACTTAGAACTACTTAAAGCTAACTAACCTAAGGACATCACACACATCCATGCCCGAGGCAGGATTCGAACCTGCGACTGTAGCGGTCGCGCGGTTCCAGACAGTAGCTCCTAGAACCGCTCGGCCACTTCTTTTTTTTTTTTTTTTTTTTTTTTTAATAAAACCTTTATTAAAAAAACAATGTTACACATTGCAAATACATACTAAGTTATACATACATGAAGTTATTTAAACAAAGCGGTTTGATCTTTTCAATTGCGCTGACATTAAGGAAAGACAACAGAAGATTGTGTTACTGACTAAATCACCAGAAAGAATTAAATTAAACATAAATACTTGAGAATGGCGGAAAGGAGATATATAATAAAGTTGACTAGCCTTCCAACTACACTTTCTGGACATTAATTGGATCTAAGTATTTGAAGTGATCAGATCTATATAATCAGTCTTTCACTGCAAAAATGAACAGGGCAATGTGCCAGCCATTGAGTATTACATTTATCGGATAGAATCTTATGGTTTTGACCAATCGATAAGGAGATTTCTATAAAAACTGTCTATTTCCAAATTTCTAGTATAAGCCAATAATGCACCTTTCATGTTTTGTGTTTGGCACTATTAGACACACAATATCAATGGCACATAAGTTCTGTACATTAGCTTATAAATTTCAAAAAACTACTCTCTGAAGTAGAGAAAGCACACATCATAAATATACTGTAAAATCTTAAATAGTATCCTTAGGGTAACTACAATACATCACTGTCAACACAGTCTTCTTGTTTATATTAACCAATGCCCATTCTTTCAAACACAATTTTTAGCATATTACCGAACTTTTTCTTGTGATTCGAATAGCTTCTAATTTTGTGGAACTCACACAGCATGTGTACCTTGAACTCTATGATGCTATCAGATCCTAATTTGTTAAGGACGTAGTTAACGAAATTTCCCAGCAACCAGTACACAGCGTTATTTTTTGCTTCTGGGAAATAGCGTGCTTCAGGCCTGTGTATCAATGACAGCGATATATACTCAGGGGATGTTCTTGTAATCAGAGCTATTTGCTCCCGGATCCACTTCCAACTATTCATGTGACCACTGCAAGTATATCGATGAATTACTGTGTCAACTAGATGGCATTGTTGACATAAATTTGTTTCACAGAGTCCGATTGCGTGCAGTCTTTCATTGGTGCTAACTATGTTGTTAACTGTCTTGTACCATGACGTTTTTATATTAGACGTGAGCACATTGGAACTAATGTTTTTCCAAATCTCAGTCCACTCAATGTTTGGAAACTGTCGTTCTATTTTGTTTCTTTCTTCGCTTTTCTTTCGTTCCCGCATTATGGCTCTCGATGTTAAGTGTCGGGACTGCCTGAGTTCGACACTGACATAACTAAACTCAACATAGAAAATCCTCACGTGCTGTAAGCGACTGTTGATATTCTGCACGTCAATCGGGGGAAGCAGGCTTGGAGGTTTAATGATCTCGAAAAGTTGGCTGGTGATGCTTTCGCGCGAGTCTCTTATTAAATTAACTTGCCTTTTGATAAAAAGAGCAGAGGCTTTATCCGTTATATCAGTTAATCCTAGTCCACCATTTTTAGGATCCAAAGTGGCTACTTTAGCAGGTACTCTGAACACTTCACCTCTCCACAAAAATTTTGTGATTTTGGACATTATTCTTCTCGCTATCATTTTCGGTATTGGAAACAGCTGGGCAGTATAATAAGCCTTAGCAAGGATGCATGAGTTGATATACTGTGTTCTTTGAACTTGGTTCATATATCGAGTTAAATTCTCTACAATGGCTCCTTGCACTTTATCTGCTGCAACTTTCCAATTTAAAGCCGTCATTCTCATAGGGCACGCTGTCAGGGTGATCCCAAGTGTTTTATGTTGTCGGACTAATTTTGCCCACTCGACGTTGATATTATCAAAACCTCTGAGATTTAACATCTTACTTTTTTTTCCGTTTGCATTGGCTCCAGATGCTCTACAGTACGAATCAATCACTGTTGCTAGCGTGGTTACTTCGTCATTATTCCTTATAATGACCCCTATATCGTCAGCATAGGCTCTTATAACTGTTTTGTTTCCTGATAATGTTAAGCCTTTTAATGTAGCATGGACATGTCGGAGGAAAGGTTCTAGCGAAATTGCGAAGAGCGACATGGACAGAGGACTTCCTTGAGGAACACCTCGTTGTATTTGCATCGGCCTGGATTGTTGACAATTCACCGCTATTTTAGCATTTATTCCAGTTGCTATGTTCTTAATCAACTGTATAACCCTATCGTTGAAACCTATTTTCTTCAATGTCCGTAGAAGATATTCATGGTTTACTACATCGAACGCCTTATAAAAATCTAAAAACAATAAAGCACACTTTATGTTTGTTACAGAAGTTATTGCAATGATATCCCTGAATTCCGCTAGATTTTGAAAAATGGTTCTGCCTTGCGCACAGTTCTGATGTTGACTAATAATTTTATCTGTAAGGCATGAAATTCTCTTGTTTATTACTCTAGCTATTAATTTATAATCAGAATTCAGCAGTGAAATTGGACGAAAATTATTTAAATCTTTGTTTCCATTATTTTTTGGCACCAGAACAATTTTACTCTCCTTAAACTCAGCCGGAATCATTTTACCCTGAATAACCTCATTTACAATGTCCGTGATTTTCGCACCTACTATTGGCCAGTAACGGATGTAAAACTCCGCTGGCAGACCATCCGGTCCTGGGGATTTTTTTGGTGGCGAGGCGCACAGAGTCTCATACACGTCTTCTTCACTGACAACCTCGAGAAAATTTTCGTTGTCATCTTCTGTCAGCTGTGGGGCTAGGATGTCAAGGAATTCTTCCAAGGAAGCATCACTACTTTGAGGTACAGAATATAGCTCGCAATAATAGCGATAAATCTCGTCCATGATATCCTGCTGGGTTCTGAGAATCGTGCCGTGTTTTGTTCGAATTTCTTCAATAAAAGTCCTTCTCCCGTTTTTCGTATGCTTCACTAAATGATATAGGGAAGTAGTTTCATCTGCTGACACCGAATTTGCCTTCGATTTTATTTTCAACCCTTCCATTTGACTTCTCTTGATATTAAGTAACTTGGCTTTGACTTTTTTTATGTCTGCTATCCGAAGTGAGGAACCTGCTGAGACTTGATCATATAGATCTCTCAAAACGGAATAGTAATACTCTATAGTGCATTTCATTTCCCTTGCGCTCTGTGCACTGTATTGAATAAGAACTTTCCTCAACTTTGGCTTTGCCATTTTAACCCACCAGTCAATAGCAGTGGCATATCTACTACGGGCTCGCAGGCATATTGCCCATGTTTCTTTAATCAGATCTTCTAAATCATGATTAAATAACAAGGAAGTGTTCAAATTCCACTGATTCTTGAATCGGCGAACCGGCTGTCTTGTTAGATTTATGCAAGCTAAGACACTTGAATGGTCTGAAAAGTACGTAGGAATGGTTTCTACTTTTGTCACGGAAGTTACAAGATTTTTAGAAATATATAGTCTATCAATCCTGCTACGTGATGTTGCCGTGACATAAGTGAACTCAACAGTGGAGGGGTATTTGATTTCCCATATATCCTTTAATTCTAAACCAGTAACTAATTGTTTTAGTTCACTTGAGAAATTAAAATTAGGTAACTGATCTTTTCGATTTAAAACACAATTAAAATCACCTCCAAGTAATAACTGTCTTGGTGATTTCCTTAACAAGTATATCAAGTCATCCTTGAAGAAACGTGCCCTGTCAGCTCGATGAGAACTTCCTGAAGGGGCGTACAAGTTGATGATAGTCACATCATAGATATTTAGTCCTATTCCCCTTCCGGATTCCAGTCGTTCCACCTCGTTTACTGTAATCCCTTCCCTTACCAAAATAGCTGTTCCAACACTTGTTTCGGGAGACACATTTATGTAACTGACAAAACCGGGAATTACCAAATCCGAAATTAGAACTTCTTGTAACAGGGCAATATCAGTCGCGGATTCGTACAAAAATTCCTTAAGGGCCGATAATTTCAAACCGGTCGTGATTTTATTTATGTTTATAGTGGTGACAGAATAAGATTGCGTCATTGTGCTGTCACTATGTAGTTGTTTTGTTGAACTAATTTAGTTTACTGTGGTTCAGGGTTCAGTTAAGCTGTAACAGTTTTCTCGGAAGGCTGAACATGGAATAACACTTCAATCAGTTTATTAGTTACTGTCCCGTTTTTTTCTACTTCTGATGTTTTCTCTTGTACCGCAAGCAGACTGATTTCCTGGTAAACTTTCTGATTTTTCCTCCAGTGATTCGTGTACGACCGTTTCGGACTGAACATTCTTTGGGCTTGGGTCGCCCCTATTGGATTTTCCCTTCCCTTGGTTACGAGCTACATTCTCATTTGGTTGCGTCGGTATTTTACTTCGCGGCTTATCTGGAGCAGCAGCAGACGCTTTAGCAATTTCGGTTGCCGGCGCCTGCCCTGAGGTGTTGACCGTGATTTCAGTTTGGCCACCACTTCCTCGTTCTTTATTAATTTCACTCACTTTCTGATCGAGGGAAACAAATGGAGACTGCAGTTTTGCATCCTCTCCCTGAATTTGTTTATTAACAGATAGATTCTGATCTTTGCAATCGGCTACTGCACCTGTTGTTTCTTGCAAATTAATGCTGCTTACACCCCTTTCATTTTCTGGTACCGTATGTGTATTATCTTTCTGTTCATTAGTTTCCATTCGCATTTTGCCTTCAGGTTCCTCTGCCTCCTCATCGCACTGTTTTTGCTTGCGAAGTGAGGGAGAGGGACAAGACAGCTCGTCCTCTGAACAACTATCAGTTATGTCCAGAGGTCGTTTTTTCGGTTGCATTTCAGTTTCACGAGTAGTGGCAGCGGGGTTTCCTTTTGTTGTTAACGGGGGAAATTGACTGTTATCGTGAAGGGAGACATCAGCTTGTCCCGCTGCGTTAACATCGTCAACCAGTTGTTCCGGGCTATTCTTTGGCAACAGATCATTTAAGGTAAGCTTCTGACGCTGTATCAAATTACTTTTAAGCACAACAGTTCGCCGCGGACATTCCTGTCTGAAGTGGCCGGTTTCGTTACATATATGACATGTAGCTTCCTGACCTGTATAAACAATTTGTGCCTTATACCCACAAACAGTTATGTGAGACGGAATATTCGTCTTAATGTCCATCTCTACACAGCGGACCCCGTTAAAACACTGCAGTTTAAAGCGAGGCGACCATCTTTCATTTGCAATTGATTTAACGTCTCCGTAGTTTAAAAGAGCTTCCTTAATCTTATCATTTTCAATTTCAATGGGGAGATTCAAGACACGAACGGTTTTGTAATGAATGTCCGCTCTATAGATGGAAACCTTACTTTTATAACCATTTCTATGCACAAAATCTACTTCATAGCCCCACTTTCGTAACACTTTATCAACAGTCGAAGCACTGATTAACTTGACAAAAACACAGTATTTCTCCTGATCCAGTTGCCAGGTATGAACGGTTTCAGAATTTAGACCAATTACCTGTGTAATCCAGTCATCTATTTCCAGGGATGTCGGCTGAACAGGACGGGATTCTTTGTCAAAAGCAAATACCAGAGTATTCTTCCTGAGGTTTGTAGCCATGGTTAATCCAGCGAAGCAATTTCGGTTAAACAACCGAAATTCCAAGTAGCAGCAGCAAGACCAGAAAGAGCGATCAGATCACAAGGAACAGGAACGAACACGGAGATTAACGGACGGACGGCACTCGGCGAAGCACGAGTACAGCGATGTAAACACTGAAGTGCAGCGCAACAGTTAACAGCGGCCACTCGCGAGCGCGGCTGAAACGGAACTGTGTCGCTGCGTGCAACAGCCTCTGAATGGAGGGTAACCTGATATTTATTTACTCTTGCAGTAATACCAGAACAAGAGCGGTTGCTCCACTTTGTTACGTTTCAGTGTGCCAACATGCAATAGTGCCTCGATCGACAGCACACGTGGCGTTAGGTTGGCTGTAGTGAATGCACCTACAGTGTTCATACAAATCCTGCTTGTGATTTCTTCGTGTGCGATTTCGCCACGTCTTTCCATCTGCAGCGAAGGTCATTCCCTTAAAGGGCCGCACTGGTCGCTTTGGAACATTGTAGGTGCTGCAGACTGATACCAAGCAGTCACGTGATGCTCCACGAAATGCGGAAAGCATGGCAGAGAAGTCCCGTGTATGTGCCAGTCAGTCGTATGGAACCGGTGTTATAAGATCGGTCGACGTGGGGATGTCACCGAATAGCAGAAAGGAGTTACCGTATCACTACATGCCCGTCAGTACACAGTCAATGAAGTTGCCGGATTTGTTTGTATACAACATGCACTGCCCGACGTGTCTACAAGGAATCCTGTAGAGCTCGCACAGGGCAACTTGGCTCCTGCGCAGAAACGCATTCTCGTTCTGGAAATTTGTGGTAAGGCCTTATGGGACCAAACAGCTGAGGTCATCGGTGGTCTTTAAGCTTACCCAGTACTTAATCTAACTAACTTGCGCTAAGGACGACACACACACCCATGCCCGAGGGAGGACTCGAACCTCCGACGGGGGCAGCCGCGCGGACCGTGACAAGGCGCCCTAGACCACACGGCTACCCCGCGCGGCATTTTCGTCCTCAGAGCTGGGATCTTTACTCAGTTGTCTGTCACGCACTGAGGCGCGTGCTTCACCTCTTCTGAACGAAACACACTCTTCCCGCTTCGTGGGTACACTGCAGGAACGGAGGCATGTGCACTCTGGGTGCACTACAAACTTTCTCAAATGATTTTAAAGAAGGTATTCTGTAATAAAAAAAAAAGGATTCTATCACATCGCATAGTGTCATTTGTCAGTTTCATGATGAACCACGTGTCATTTCGCTAATGGTCACAGTTATTGTGATATCTCTATGTTAAATAAGGTATTGCGCGAAATTCGAACAGTTTACAATGAAAATTGGAGTTCGCAGTGATTTTGCATTTGATGGATGTAAGGCATACACGGCTGCATACGAACTGTAGAAAATATATTGAATTATTCTTTAAACTTGAGACGAGATCTATATGTTTCGTCAGTCTCAAGAGGATGGATTGTATGTAGTGCAGTCACATCTGAAAGTGTGAACAAATAACTGATTGAAAGTGAAATATTCGTGACATCACTCGCATCCCATTAGCGGTTCGAGATATCAGTAGCAGTTTTCGGCATTTAGTCGAATGCAAAGTAGGGCGTATTTTGTCTTATAGTAAACTTGCGAAACTTTGTGATCCACTGAAATATACGAGTAACTACTTCAATGAAATAACTTAATTATTTTAAGCGCCATCGATACCAGCTGAAATGAGAATTAGTATTGGTATGCAATATCATAAGCGCTTATGTAGTCTTTCTCCTTAACTGTTCAATCTATACATCGAAGAAGCAATGACAGAATTAAACAAGAGTAGAATTAAAACTGAAGGTGAAAGGATATGAGTGATAAGATTCGCTGATGACAGTGAAAATGAAGAAGAATTACAGGATCTGTTGAATGAACAGTCTAATGAGTACAGAATATGGGTTGAGAATTAATTGACGAAAGACTAGAGTATTGAAAAGTAGCAAAAATGACAGCTAGAAACTTGACATCGGGATTGGTGATAACGAAGTAGAAGAAGTTAAAGAATTCTGCTACCTAGACAGCAAAATAACCCATGATGTTAAGCGATGTCTCAGTTCATTCACTGTTGTTGGTAACGTAGGCACATAAATAGTCTTTTATAACCCCCCCCCCCCCCCCCCACACACACACACACACAAGAAATACATACAGTGAGGTCCGATGAACTTGGAGGCCAGTAATGTAAGGCTGTCATTTGGTCAATTGTGATGGATCCATTGTTCAGTTATCCTTTGATTTAAAAATTCCCACGCTTCCAGATGCCAGTGTAGCGGTGCCCCATCCTGTTGATAAATGAAGTCGTTCGAATCAGTCTTCAACTCTGGGAAAAGAAAGTTCTCAAGCATTCGCCATATCTGCTTCCTGTAACAGTTTTCTCGGCAGAGAAAAATGGACCATACATCTTCTCCCGTGGAACTGCATAAAACACATTAAATTTTGGAGATTCCCTCTCATGTTCAAGTTCATGTGGTTGTTGCGCACCCCATAATCTCACATTATGACGGTTCACCTTTCCATTTAAATGGATTGTTGTTGCCTCGTCACTAAGCAGTAAGCGTGGAAGAAAACTGTCACCATCTTGCCAAGAACGAAATTACAAGGGTCTCCACAAGTTGTTGTTTGTCACTTTCACGAAGAGTTTGCTGAATTTTGTATGGTTTCATGTGTAAACGTCGACGCAACACACGCCAGACGGATATCGGGGGCGTGAAGGGCTGTCGTGCTGCACGGCGAACGGATTTCTGCGGTTTCCTTGTGAAACTATGGCGGATGCGTTCGACGTCTGTGTCACGACACTCAGGGACGGCCCGGCGATTTGCCTTTACACAAACAACCTATTTCTCGGAATTGTTCGTGCCATCGTCTAACGCTCTGCGCTGTTGGAGGATCCACACCATACCTAGTACGAAAGTCACGCTGAAGAGTTATTATTGACCTGCACCGCGCAAAACGCTTTCTGTCCCCGACACCATTTTTACTAGAACTGAGGTGCGCACACGCTGCTGCTACCTAGTAGGATCCGTGTGAAACTTGAGAGTTTGCTCTTTCTAACGATACGTTGTTCATGTACATATGTAAAATAACATAACGGTTATGATTTTTCTTTAATCGGATGATTTTTTTTTTATACACCTTGTACTGCAAACCGCCACTATTGCGGTTACTGGGCTCCTGAAAATCCTCACGTTCACGTGGACAGACATTTTAATTTACTGGGTGTTAATGTGCGGTGTAGTCTTTCATCGTGCAGTCGATTGCACTGCTTTCCTTTGAAGGTACCACAAATGGTGAGGTGTATCTTCATACGCTGCAAGTAGCGACTTTACCTACCATTCGAGAGTTATTTGGAAATGGAAGATTTTACCTACAACAAGAAAGCGCTCCGCCTCACTATCACAGCGATGTCAGAGGTTACTCGGATGAAAATCTACCAGGACGATGGATGGATCGAAGAGGAGCTGTTGAGTACCCACCGCCGTCTCCAGACCTCACAACTCTTGACTTCTACCTACGAGGGACTGTGGAAAATGAAGTTTATCAACAGAAGCCAGCCACACTGAACGAGCAACGAGAAACCATCGAGGCGTCCTGTGAGGTCATCACACGGACAACACTGACAGCCATAGTTCGATCAACAGTTCAGCAGCATCGACGTTGTTTCGCTGCTAATGGGGGCCATTTTGAACACGCAAAATAAGAATTGTAACGGTATGACATTTTGTTCCATTAATATTGACTGTCAAAGAGTGCCTACATTTTTCTGGACCCCTCCGTATTTAAAAACCAAAAATTTTAGCATTGCTGCTGTCGCTATATGATATTTTTACCAGATTATTAATAAAAAATACAAAAGCACCTGTTGTAACGGAGGCCAAATAAATACCGAAAAATAACTGCTATTCAGAACTAAGATACTGGTATTGCTTTTTTCAGATCGGTTTTTCCCATCGCAATGTTCCGTCGGCATGGGAGCCTTCATGACTACCATTGCCCAGATCACTGTATAGTACAAGCTCAACAATCTGCCATTTTGAATCCCACGTTGAAGGCGCTCGTTTGAACTATATGGAAGACTTACACTTTTCAATATGGTCATAAGGCCATCAAATGTACATTCCTTGCGCTGGTAATATTACAGCGTTGTAAATGTATTGGGTTACATCTGACGTTAAGAGGCAAGCAAATTAAAGTAGGTGATTTCGACGAGTATTTCGAGATATGATACGTTCACTTACGTTCCATGTAAGTCATACGTTGCTGTTCTAAAAATTTACCAAATACAGTTAAAATGCTTTACTAGTAGCGTATTTTCTGGTTTATACACGGTTTATACACGGTTCACTTACGTTCCATGTAAGTCATACGTTGCTGTTCTAAAAATTTACCAAATACAGTTAAAATGCTTTACGAGTAGCGTATTTTCTGGTTTATACACGGTACATCTACTTAAGTTTATGGTAAGTAGGAGTTGCATTCGTATCCAATTACGGAACAGTGTTAAAGTGGAACACCATAGGCATAGAAATTTAACGTCAGCACAACAGAGAGTTGCATGAGTACTCAAAGTATATTACTGAGCCCAATTTTATTGGCTATTTCAAAAGCTGTAAAAGAAACCTGTCAGAAGTTATTTAAAAAGTAAACGAAATCTGCAGAAGGATTAAAATAAACACATTTCTTACTTATATCATTTCATTACCACTGCTCTGTGAGCACGTCTATTTCTAAAACAAAGAAAAACAGATTTTTTTTTTTTTTTTTTTACTTACGTTATACAAGTATTCACTCGATTTCAGTGTCCAGTCTTTGCGCCTTGAATTTGCAAGCAACCTTTACTCCGATCTATATCTGCAGGAAACCGATAAAACTTATAGCGACAATGTTTGCTATTATTTGAGCAGTTAGGAACTGAACACCCAACCATTTGACGCTGAGGAACAATAAAATTAAGCAAAATTAGCTGATTCACTTTCGTACGTCACGAGACGCATACAACACTGTCTTCGGATTGGGATTCAAAATGGCGGCTTGGTAAATCCAGTGCATTACTACTGCCCCTCCCCTACCGCGAAGGCCGTCTGCGCAGTATATATCACGGCGTCAGAAGAGCGGTCGTAAAAAGGTCCTAACAACCGGGGACCGGAAACGAGTTATCACGCCTTGTCAGTGGCAGTCGCTTTCAAACCCTCGTGGGACCGCTGCTGTCGCTGAATGCCAAGTGCGCCTCAGCCAGCTGCCGCGCGAACTTTGCGAAGAGAACTGCATCCATTGACCAAGGCCGCTGCTCACAGTGACACGTAACCACGCATGTCTTTGTGGGCCAAACAACAAAGAAACTGCACAGTAGCTAACTAGAGACGTGTAATCCTACGAATCACGATTTTCCCTCTTTTCAAACGATGTAAGCTGTCGAGAGCTCCAAAGACTCAACGAAGCATTTAAAACGCGCCGGCCGGAGTGGCCGTGCGGTTCTAGGCGCTACAGTCTGGAGCCGAGCGACCACTACGGTCGCAGGTTCGAATCCTGCCTCGGGCATGGATGTGTGTGATTTCCTTAGGTTAGTTAGGTTTAATTAGTTCTAGGCGACTGATGACCTCAGAAGTTAAGTCGCATAGTGCTCAGAACCATTTGAACCATTTAAAACGCTGTTTGCGGAGGGTTGACTTAGCCCGGAAGTGGCTCTGTCATTTTTAAGGGTGTTTTTCATACAGTGACTTGAGTTCACACTTTCAGTTTACCGTGAACACGCACCAGGATAGCTACGTCCAACATTCTCGGCAGTCAAGTGTTGCCCTTTGTTCCAGATCTTCACGGCGATTATGCTGGATACAATCCAGTCCTCCGACGTGTCAATAGCCGCGTTCACAGGGCGGCAAGCATCAATACTGTAGAGGGTGTTTCACACGGTGTTGTTAGCGTGATGTCTGCTGGGAGCGACTGAAGTTTTATCCAGTGTGTTTGCTCTGAAGAGACACTGCCATATCCTCAGTTGCACTAAATAGCTGCTGCTTGTCTACTATTGACAGCCTAATATCTACTTAATCATAATGATATTTTTCAAAGGCAATATCTTTATAGTCACACTCTTTACAGTACTCTACAACTTGTGATGGGATATTTAGTGATCTAAGTTTTACACAATTAAAATAATGGCACTTGAGTCCGGCATTTGCGTAGTAAATAAAAGGAACCACAATACCCTGAATTGCCCTTGAGTGCGGCATATGCATCTGAACTGCTATATAAATACAACGTTGTTACCAGAAATGTCGAAACTTTCTTGACCGATTTACTTCATATTTTCACTTGATGCTCCAATAAACATTCGAACGGACATAGCTTGCATCTTTGAATTGTTGTCAGAAAAAGTCTCGAAGAATGCTTGACTAGTTCACTTCAGTTTTTTACACGATACTTTAAATATTCAGACGTACATGGCTGTATGTTTTTTAAGCAACAATGTACAGGTTTTTAGTTAAACGTGACTGGGAGAAAGAAAACTCTGTGATGTGATGACGATATGTAGTTACTTTTTTTTTGTCACAGTCAGTTTTAACTACTACATCACGGCATTTAAACTGTTAGAAAAATGGTTTCTCCCAACGCATTACCTCTCTTTATACAGGGTGTTACAAAAAGGTACGGCCAAACTTTCAGGAAACATTCCTCACACACAAAGAAAGAAAATATGTTATGTGGACCGGTGTCCGGAAACGCTTACTTTCCATGTTAGAGCTCATTTTAGTACTTCTCTTCAAATCACATTAATCATGGAATGGAAACACGCAGCAACAGAACGTACCAGCGTGACTTCAAACACTTTGTTACAGGAAATGTTCAAAATGTCCTCCGTTAGCGAGGATACATGCATCCACCCTCCGTCGCACGGAATCCCTGATACGCTGATGCAGCCCTGGAGAATGGCGTATTGTATTACAGCCGTCCACAATACGAGCACGAAGAGTCTCTATATTTGGTACCGGGGTTGCGTAGACAAGAGCTTTCAAATGCCCCCATAAATGAAAGTCAAGAGGGTTGAGGTCAGGAGAGCGTGGAGGCCATGGAATTGGTCCGCCTCTACCAATCCATCGGTCATCAAATCTGTTGTTGAGAAGCGTACGAACACTTCGACTGAAATGTGCAGGAGCTCCATCGTGCATCAACTACATGTTGTGTCGTACTTGTAAAGACACATGTTCTAGCAGCACAGGTAGAGTATCCCGTATGAAACCATGATAACGTGCTCCATTGAGCGTAGGTGGAAGAACATGGGGCCCAATCAAGACATCACCAACAATGCCTGCTTGATGCTAGTACTGTAGAGCAAGGAGTCGCATGTCAACACGAGCACCGAAGTCAACATTACCTTCCTTCAATTGGGCCAACTGGTGGTGAATCGAGGAAGTACAGTACATACTGACGAAACTAAAATGAGCTCTAACATGGAAATTAAGCGTTTCCGGACACATGTCCGCATAACATCTTTTCTGTATTTGTGAGGAATGTTTCCTGAAAGTTTGGCCGTACCTTTTTGTAGCACCCTGTATACGTGTAGGTAGTGGGGAGCGGTGTGGCGTGTCATAGAGTATTGTGTTGCATAGTTTTCTACAGAACTACAACAAAACCACTTACTTATTACTAACAAGATGTTTTATTTAATCACTGCTTTTCCCGGTTAGTGATTGTTATTTTGTTAAAGAAATCTCCACTTGGGAACGTGTAGCAATGTTGTCTGTCAAGCAGTGTAATTGGCATTAAGTTCATGCACAATACTACCAGCAAACAAGCTAAATGCATGATTAGTAATCTCAACTACACAAGAGCAATGTTTTTAGAAATATTCAGTGCTGTTGCGTAATGATCTCATTACTAGTCGCAGATCGTCTATCGAATTTACCGCTACTGTTATTCGAGGTGGCAACACTTTTTTAAGCAAAATAAACAGTTTGGTCACATAATACCACACAACACTAATGTATTGTTTCCTGTCAAAATATTTCATAAAAGTTGTTACGAAGTAACCAGGCTTCATACATCAGCAGAGAACAATTTTTATCGCGTAAGATGCTGTTTGCATAGACATAAATTACTATATTTAAAGATTATTCACAATCTAAGTGCAGCTGATAAGAAAGGACGGGGCGTGAGTCGTGCTTGGGTAGCTCAGTTAGTAGAGCACTTCCATGCGAAAGGCAAAGGTCCAGAGTTCGAGGTTCGGTCCGGCACATAGTTTTAATCTACCAGGAAGTTTCATATCAGCGCACGTTCCGCTGCAGAGTGAAAATCTCGTTCTAAGTGGAATTTATTACCTCTGTGTGGGTTCAGCGAGGCTGGCGCGCATTTCGAATCGTGGCGGGCATTTGAATCCGGGCAACACGGGCCCTAGTATTACTAGGCCCGTGTTGCAGAAAAATTAACATCCGGTTGCGCAATGGCGCAGATAAGGCGCGCTGGCACCGACTTGGCGCGCCGAGGCCGGAAGTTGCGGTTGCGATAAGCGCTACTGGGGTCCAGCTGCGCCGCAGCACGGAGCGTCATTCGCTCTGCGAACGTCGAGGAGTGCGGACGCATAGCTCTGGGTGTCTCGCTGGGCGTTGGCTTGCTACGTTCACTTGTGTTAACGTGCCACAGCAGTGCCTAGGCGACGTGCATGGCGTCGTCGCTGGCGGCGCAGCGTTCCTGTGTATCGCAGTTTGAAGGCTATTGATACTGATTTGGCTGGACAGTTTAATAAACAACAATTAATTGGAGGTCCAAATGTGTTTCGTGGACTCCATTTGAACTTTAAATGCCTGTATAAAAATTCAATTTAAAACAGCCACTGCAATATTTGACAAAGATGGCGGCTAACATAAGATAGTCACTTATCGATTCCCATTCAGGCACTATTTTACTAATAACAAATAATACGTATTAAATCTTTTTTTACCTTTACTATATGTATTAACATTTAAAAGTATTTCTCAGTGTTAATCGCTTATTTTTCAGCATTTACCAATAAACCGCGCTAGAGATCAATAGCGCTAATGGCTGCGCTCCATTGTAGCTGATCAAAAAACTTAACATTAATATAGGATGAGAATCACAGTGAAATAAAAGTCCAAACAAGGTGGATTCATTTCAGTGACACAGAAACTCTATTTTTCAAATATTACTTAACAACATAACACAGTTTGTTACAGACCCCTGTGCTACGACACATCAATCACATCCGATCAGTACAACATTTCGAGCAAGAAGAAGGATTGTTCTAGAAGAACCATAGATAACAAAAGACTGAGATTTTCATGGGTATTGTCTGAGACATAGTTTTTTACAGGATATTAAATTATGTCATTGACAATAATTATTTTTTATTTTAGTATCGATGAAGTCCTTTTTATTAATATTAGGAGAATGTTCATTCGCATTCCACACTCGACGCTGTCGCGAATGTGATTCTGAATAAAATATAGGCGTGGATATTACAGCGGGTGTGGTAATTACGACGATAAACAATCACTCGCACTCCCGTCACTTACTATGAATACTTTTATTCTCGCAGCGTACACACAATGCGTGAAGCATACAGCGAGTACTACAAAGAACTGATCTGGCAAAGATACAGTCGGTCTTGCTGCGGTGGGGCAGGGATGTCATTTGGGTGTAGAGCCAGTTGTTCTACGTCCCCACATATATACAGTTTTTTTCTTCGCATTCGGTTTTAACAGGAAAGAGAAAATAAATATTCATAGCTTATTGGCTTGTTATTGTGGTCTTCAGTCCTGAGACTGGTTTGATGCAGCTCCCCATGCTACTCTATCCTGTGCAAGCTTCTTCATGTCCCAGTACCTACTGCAACCTACAACCTTGTGAATCTGCTTAGTGTATTCATCTCTTGGTCTCCATCTACGATTTTTACTCTCCACGCCTCCCTCCAATACTAAATTGGTGACCCCTTGATGTCTCAGAACATGTCCTACCAACCGATCCCTTCTTCTAGTCAAGTTGTGCCACAAACTGCTCTTCTCCCCAATTCTATTCAATACATCCTCATTAGTTATGTGATCTACCCATCTAATGTTCAGCATTCTTCTGTAGTACCACATTTCGAAAGCTTCTATTCTCTTCTTGTCTAAACTAATTATTGTCTACTTTCAGTTCCATACATGGCTACACTCCATACAAATACTTTCACAAACGACTTCCTGACATTTAAATCTATACTCGATGTTAACAAATTTTTCTTATTCAGAAACGCTTTCCTTGGTATTGCCAGTTTACATTTTATGTCCTCTCTACTTCGACCATCATCAGTTATTTTGCTCCCCAAATAGCAAAACTCCTATACTACTTTAAGAATCACATTTCCTAATCTAATTCCCTCAGAATCACCCGACTTAATTCGACTACATTCCATTATCCTCGTTTTGCTTTTGTTGATGTTCATCTTATACCCTCTTTTCAAGACACTGTCCATTCCGTTCAATTGCTCTTCTAAGTCCTTTGTTGTCTCTGACAGAATTACAACGTCATCGGCGAACCTCAAAGTTTTTATTTCTACTCCATTGATTTTAATACCTACTCCGAACTTTTCTTTTGTTTCCTTTACTGCTTGCTCAATATACAGATTGAATAACATCGGGGATAGGCTACAACCCTGTCTCACTCCCTTCCCAACCACTGCTTCCCTTTCATACCCCTCGACTGTTATAACTGCCATCTGCTTTCTGTACAAATTGTAAATAGCCTTTCGCTCCCTGTATTTTATTCCTGCCACCATCAGAATTTGAAAGAGAGTATTCCAATCAACATTGTCAAAAGCTTTCTCTAAGTCTACTTTCACAAAAAGTAGGCAAAAAGCTAAGGACGAAAACGATAGAGCCAGCGTTCTTTATTGCACAAGATCTTGGCCAAAGACTTTTATACAGAGACAGGGTAGTCTTTGAAAAGTACGGCGCTAATGGTGTCTATTGCATCAGATGCGGCAAATTCAGCAAGGTATGCGAGGCAGGCTGGCAGAGGGTTTGTCATTAAGGTTCGAGAACACTAAAGTGTGAGGAATTCGAAGTCTACTTCAAATAACCACGTCCGTGCTTCTGGGCACTCCATAACAAATGTAGCTAATAATTTAAACATCTTACACAGAGATGTAAAGGGGCAGACCTTAACATTCTAGAACAGGTTGAAATTACGCAGAGTTTAAAGCTATACCCCAAACCGCCCTTAATAATCAGGTCGAGATAAGATTGTAAACTCCCAATAGATAAATTATCTCCGTAACCTCGCAATAATAATGTGACTAATCTCTCAAAAAAATTGTGACTCATATATAGCCTTTCAATAATTAAGTGACTGTGAAGCTAAACTGGTAAATCTGGACGTCAGCAATGCTGCATCATGGCCCTGAAAAGTCGTTCTGAATAAACTGAAAATTCTTACCTCAATTAAGTCGCCGGATAACGCGTATATATCTGCTCCTATAAGAAATTTTTCTGGCACAGCCCAGTGGAATGCTGACCACTAGATTGTGTTATTTATGAAAAACCATTGATTTTATTTTTGATAGTTGGCATGACTATGGATAGGATAAATTAGTAAAAACTTTAAATTCAGATTGTCAAAAGTTATCTTTATAAGAAAGATTATTATTGAAAAATTATTGAAAATTATTTACATGTAACAATCGTACAAAAGGACTTGTTGCAAATTACACATTCGCGCGGCAATATTGCTTATACTACATCGCTCAGGCACCGCGCCATCGCTCTCCACGACCGGCCCTGGTAATTCCATACAGGACACAAGTACTCCCTGTGAGCTATACAACTAGACAACTGCTCTCTAAGACCGACCTGACCCACCCGCCCGACTGCGAGCTACTACTACAACTACTACTACTTAAATGGTTCAAATGGCTCTGAGCACTATGCGACTTAACTTCTGAGGTCATCAGTCGCCTAGAACTTAAAACTAATGAAACCTAACTAACCTAAGGACATCACACACATCCATGCCCGAGGCAGGATTCGAACCTGCGACTGTAGCGGTCGCTCGGCTCCGGACTGTAGCGCCTAGAACCGCACGGCCACTCCGACCGGCAACTACAACTACTACTACTGCCGACACTGCTCTCTGGTCTGTGATTCTCTTATAGCTTACATATCGCAGGCAGCACGTGAGCAATGCATCGAAGTTACATCTGCTCGAGCGCGCTAGCAATAAATTCCTTAGTGAGGGACGTCTTAGAAGGTATTACGATATACTATTTAACTTTATTTGCCTCTGAAGGACACAATGATATCTGGACACGTGCGAAAATGTTTGTACCTTTCACGCTATGTGAGTTTGGTGCCGCTAGTGTCCACCGCAGCGGCACAGGCGAACACATTAACTGGCAGTGTGGTCCTGCACACCTAGGCGGTTGGAGCTGTTCTCCACCACTTGCTGGTATGAAGTTTTTTTTTTTTTTTTTGGTCATCAGTCTACTGACTGGTTTGATGCGGCCCGCCACGAATTCCTTTCCTGTGCTAACCTCTTCATCTCAGAGTAGCACTTGCAACCTACGTCCTCAATTATTTGCTTGACGTATTCCAATCTCTGTCTTCCTCTACAGTTTTTGCCCTCTACAGCTCCCTCTAGTACCATGGAAGTCATTCCCTCATGGCTTAGCAGATGTCCTATCATCCTGTCCCTTCTCCTTATCAGTGTTTTCCACATATTCCTTTCCTCTCCGATTCTGCGTAGAACCTCCTCATTCCTTACCTTATCAGTCCACCTAATTTTCAACATTCGTCTATAGCACCACATCTCAAATGCTTCGATTCTCTTCTGTTCCGGTTTTCCCACAGTCCATGTTGAAGTTACCGCTCTTTTAACATACCAGTTTTTCAATTGGCGAATTTGATCTATGGGGCCATACCATGGGCTCAATGTTTTACTGGCGTATGTACTACTGCAAAAAGGTAGTAGTTTAATGAGATGAGACCTAGATAAACTGGAATAAACAGAGTTTGTAGAGAGTTTCAGAGAGAGCATTAGGGAATGATTGACAACAATAGGGGAAAGAAATACAGTAGAAGAAGAATGGGTAGATTTGAGAGATGAAATAGTGAAGGTAGCAGAGGATCAAGTAGGTAAAAAGGCGAGAGCTAGTAAAAATCCTTGGGTAACAGAAGAGGTATTGAATTAAACTGATGAAAGGAGGAAACATAAAAATACAATAAAAGAAGCAGGAGGAAAGGAATACAAACGCCTCAAAAATGAAATTGACAGGGAGTGCAAAATGGCTAAGCAGGGATGGCTAGAGGACAAATGCGAGGATGAAGAGGCATATATAACTAGGGGTGGGACAGATACTGCCTACAAGATATTTAAAGAGATAGAAGAAAAGAGAACCACCTGTATGAATATCAAGAGTATGGTATCCTGTAGTAACCAGTCAACTCGTCTACCCCCTCGGTCGACCTCCATGCTTGACCTCTTTGCTTTTTTGGTGAAATATTTCATAGAGGGCGTCCGGGAAGTAGGGACGAATATTAAAGTGCTATAGAACATACAAAATTTATTGAAAATATAATTTTTTTTTACAAATACTTTAAGTAACTTATCTCATTTTTTGTGGAGGGGGGAGGGGAGAGGGGGTGGGAGATCATCAGTCTTCTGACTGGTTTGATACGGCCCACCACAAATTCCTCTCTTGTGCCAACCTTTTCATCTTAGAGCAACAGCTACAACCTACATTCTCATACAGTTTTTGCCCCCTACAGCTCCCTCTAGTACCATGGAAGTCATTCCCTCATGTCTTAACAGATGTCCTATTACCCTGTCCATTCTCCTTATCAGTGTTTTCCACATATTCCCTTCCACTCCGATTCTACGCATGTTCTTGTTGTGGTCTTCAGTCCTGAGACTGGTTTGATACAGCTCTCCATGCTACTCCATCGTGTGCAAGCTTCTTCACCTCCCAGTACCTGCTGCAACCTACATCCTTCTGAATCTGCTCTCCATGCTACTGTACCCTGTGCAAGCTTCTTCATCTCCCAGTACCTACTGCAACCTACATCCTTCTGAATCTGCGTAATGTATTCATCTCTTGGTCTCCCTCAACGATTTTTACCCTCCACGCTGCCCTCCAATACTAAGTTGGTGATCCCTTGATGCCTCAGAACATGTCCTACCAACCGATATCTTCTTCTAGTCAAGTTGTGCCACAAACTCCTCTTCTCCCCAATTCTATTCAGTACCTCCCCATTAGTTGTGTGATCTATCCATCTAATCATCAGCATTCTTCTGTAGCACCACATTTCGAAAGCTTCTATTCTCTTCTAGTCCAAACTATTTATCGTCCATGTTTCACTTCCATACATGGCTACACTTCATACAAATACTTTCAGAAACTACTTCCTGACACTTAAATCTACACTCGATCCTAACAAATTTCTCTTCTTCAGAAACGCTTTCCTTGCCATTGCCAGTCTACATTTTATATCCTCCCTACTTCGACCATCATCAGTTATTTTGCTCCCCAAATAGCAAAACTCCTTTACTACTCTAAGTGTCTCATTTCCTAATCTAATTCCCTCAGCATCACCACACTTAATTCGACTACATTCCATTATCCTCGTTTTGCTTTTGTTGATGTTCATCTTATATCCTCCTTTCAAGATACTGCTCTTCCAAGTCCTTTGCTGTCTCTGACAGAATTACAATGTCATCGGCGAACCTCGAAGTTTTTATTTCTTCTCCATGGATTTTAATACCTTCTCCGAATTTTTCTTTTGTTTCCTTTACTGCTTGCTCAATATACAGATTGAATAACATCGGGGAGAGGCTACAATCCTGTCTCACTCCCTTCCCAACCACTGCTTCCCTTTCATGTCCCTCGACTCTTATAACTGCAATCTGGTTTCTGTGCAAATTGTAAATAGCCTTTCGCTCCCTGTATTTGACCCCTGCCACCTTCAGAATTTGAAAGAGAGTATAAACTCCTCAGTCGTTATCTTACCAGTCCAACCAACTTTCAGCATTCATCTGTAGCACCACATCTCACATTCTTCGACTCTCTTCTGTTCCGTTTTTCGTACAGTCCATGTTTCACTACCCTACAATCCTGTATTCCAGACGTACATTATCAGAAATTTCTTCCTCAAATTAAGGCCCATGTTTGATACTAGTAGACTTGGCCAGGAATGCCCTTTTTGACAGTGCTAGTCTGTTTTTGATGTCCTCCTTGCTCCGTCCATCACTGGTTATTTTACTGCCTATGTAGCAGAATTTCTTACCTTCATCTACTTCGTGACCATCAATCCTGATGTTAAGTTTCTCGCTGTTGTCGTTTCTGCTGCTTCTCATTACTTTCGTCTTTCTTCGATTTACTCTCAGTCCATATTCTGTGCTCATTACATTGTTTATTCCATTCAGCAGATAATGTAATTCTTCTTCACTTTCACTCAGGATAGCAACGTCATCAGCGAATCGTATCAACGATATGCTTTCACCTTGAATTTTAACTCCACTCCTGAGCATGTCTTTTGTTTCCATGACTGCTTCTTCGATGTACAGATTGAACAGTAGAGGCGAAAGATTACATCCCTGTCTTACACCCTATTTAATCCGAGCACTCCATTCTTGATCGTGCACTCTTATTATTCCCTCACGGCTCTTGTACGTATTGTATATTATTCGTCTCTCCCTATAGCTTACCCCTATTTAGTCTTGCTTCCATTACCAACATCAGAATTGCCTCCATCGTGCCTTTACCTTTTCTAAAGCCAAACTGATCGTCATCTCTCATTTATGTATGAAAAATTCTATACTTTTTACTACCACCCAAGGCCGCGCAGCAATGAGCAATGCGTTCATTGAAGTTTTCGATGACGCGCTCACAAACATCTGGTGGGATGGCGTTAATAACCGTTTTAATTTCATCCGTCAATTGGTGTATTGTTTTTCGTTTGTTCAAGTAAATTTTTGATTTCACAAATCCCCACCAAAAAAAAGTCACAAGGCGTAAGATCGCATGATCTGGAATTCCTGGTTGCCACGCAAGGGAACTTTTCATTCAGCAGAGCAATCGTTTCGCGGGATGTGTGACATGTCGCACCATCTTGTTGAAACCAGAATTCGTAATTTTTATCAATAAAAGGGAAAAACCAATCAGAGTGCACGTTTCGGTAACGTTATTTTGAGGTTAAGTACGGGCCGATCATTCCTCCTTCCCAGCACTCACACCACACAGTCGTGTGTTGTGGACGCATCTCACCGATGGATTTTTGTTACCACGAATTCTTCAGTTCTGCTTATTCACGTGCCTACTGAGGTGCAAGTGCGCCTCGTCTGAAAAAATAATTCTTTTTGCGAAGTCCTCGTTAAGCGCTTGTCGAGCCGAGGCCTATTAAACAAATCGATGTCTCTCTCCATGATCTTGAGGCTTCAGCTCCTGTGTAAGTTGATTCTTGTACGCATGCATTTTCAGATCTTTTGAAAGGATTTCACGCAGTGAACTTGCTCATAAATTCAATTGTTGCGCTCGTCGGCGAACCGTTTTCTTGCGTTCAAACAGAACGCGGTCGCCCCGTTTTCTTCTTTGAAACAGAGCCCGTGGTTTCAGACTTCGGATCAACTCCCGAACTGATGGTTCGGTTGGAGCAGCATTACGTCCGATTACCTCACGCAATTCTCGAACGGTTATCGTGTGACATCCACTGTTTTTGTAACAACTTTCTATCACTTGGATACGTTGCTAGGTTGTCACCTACTTCGTGATGAAAATAAACATCAAACAACAATGCTCACCACACGATAGGTATCAGGCTACGATCGCAGATAACAAACATGAAAAAAACGCAGCTTTCAACCGTCATATTACAAAATGGCGCAAAATTCAAATGCGTCCTTAATTCTCAAGCACCCGACAGTTTCTATGGTTGTGTTGTGTGACAGGGGCCTCAGTCATTCCCATGATATCTGGATACGCGCAAAAACGTTTGTAGCTTTCCCGTTATGTGTGTGGTGCGCTAATGCCATCATACATGGCACACATGAACACGTTCACCAACAGTGTGGCCCTGTACGACGGAGCTATTGCAGGTTTGTCCGCAGCTTCCTGGTATCAAGTTAAATGCGCTTTTGACATGTCAGTGTTTCGACTGGAGAATTTGATCTATGACGTCCTGCTTGTTGCGAGTAACACCATTTTACACTACCGGCCATTAAAATTGCTGCACCAAGAAGAAATGCAGACGATTAACAGGTATTCGTTGGACAAATGTATTATACTAGAACTGACATGTGATTACAGTTTCACGCAATTTGGGTGCATAGATCCTGAGAAATCCGTACCCAGAACAACCACCTCTTGCCGTAATAATGGCCTTGATACGTCTGGGCTTTGAGTCGAACAGAGCTTGGATGGCGTGTACAGGTACAGCTGCCCATGCAGCTTCAACACGATACCACAGTTCATCAAGAGTAGTGACTGGCGTATTGTGACGAGCCAGTTGCTCGGCCACCATTTACCAGACGTTTTCAGTTGGTGAGAGATCTGGAGAATGTGCTGGCCAGGGCAGCAGTCGAACATTTTCTGTATCCAAAAGGCCCGTAGAGGACCTGCAACATGCGGTCGTGCATTATCCTGCTGAAATGTAGGGTTTCACAGGGTTCGAATGAAGGGTAGAGCCACGAGTCGTAACACGTCTGAAATGTAACGTCCACTGTTCAAAGTGCCGGCAATGCGAACAAGGGGTGACCGAGACGTGTAACCAATGGCACCCCATACCATCACGCCGGGTGATACGGCATTATGGCGATGACGAATACACGCTTCCAATGTGCGTTCACCGCGATGTCGCCAAACACGGATGCGACCATCATCATGCTATAAACAGAATCAGGATTCATCCGAAAAAAATGACGTTTTGCCTTTCGTGCACCCAGTTTCGTCGTTGAGTACACCATCGCAGGCGCTCCTGTCTCTTATGCAGCGTGAAACGTCCTCTTAGAAAACTTTATGAATTACTGTGCTGATAAACCTCCTACATTATTTGATCTTCTAACAGAAGAGCAGAACTGAACGTACTCAGACATTTCGCTCTTTACCTATTCTGATCAACACTAAACTGACACACAATATTTTTTTGCACAACGTAATCTGACTTTCAATAATCCCTGTAAGTGAATGGCCCTGACTAAATTAACCTATACGTTTCACAAATCACTTACCTCACAAAAGTCTTCGTTACTCAAACTATTGTAATACAGCGAGCGCCAATACTGCTAGCTAAATAAAAGATTCAAACTACTGTAGGCACTAACTACTGATAGGCATAGTTAGCAAATGAAAGATTTTGATAGAGAACAAACAATGTATTTACCTTAAAAGTGTTCAAAAGTAATAACATATATAGCAGTTCATGACCTCCATTCTTACATATGTACTGTTTCTGATAGACACACGTCCAGATCATCCGCTCTCAAAATTCCGACATTTCTCTCCCCACACCCACCACTGCTGGCGGCTCACCTCCAACTGCACAACGTTACGCGCTGTTAACAGCCAACTGCCCAACGCTACAATAGCGACAACAATGCAAACTAGCCACAGACTGCACACAGCACAGCCAGTCTGCACACAGCACAGCCAGTGATTTTCATACAAAGCACTACGTGGCGTTACAAATAAGAAAACCTAAACAGTCTACTTACATAGCCCCCATGCTCCCCACAAAAAATTTTACAAATTGTTTTGGGCACTGGCCAATACATATTTGTTGAAATTTTTTCTCAATTACAATAGCAAAGAAATCTAATGCACACACTTATTGATACAATGTTGGTCAAAAGCTAAAATTTTCTCACTGTCCATAAAGACAGTCCTGATCGTTCATCACAGTAAAATAGCAATGTTTTTCTCAAAGTCTGAGCAGTAAAAGAAAATGCACACAGAAGTAGTGGATTTCCATGCAGTCTTGAAGAAGTAGTGTTGTCCTTCCAACGGAAACACAGTGCTGACTCTCGACATGCAGACAGGTAATGGGCCACAACAGAGCAAACCCACCGCAGAGTCAGTCGAAGTTTTGAAGGATATTGGTAGGTAGGTCATTACAGAGTAGACCCACTGTAGTCCTGGTAGAGATTACGGTATTGGTGGGCCACCAGAGGTGCAAACCCAGTGCAGTCCTTGTAGAAATAATGGTATTGGTGGGCCATCAAAGATGCAGACTCACTGTAGTCCTTGTAGAGATAATGGTATTGGTGGGCCATCAAAGATGCAGACCCACTATAGTCCTTGTAGAGACGGCCAGCAGCCATCTCTTGCGACTGTGCAGGTATATTGTCCATATACTATGACCAACAGAAACGTGTGCAGTGAAATGTAACTTACAAGTTACTTAATTTGATGAACTGGTGTCAATTACAATTTCATAACATAAGAATACAATAACATTTGTAGTAACACAGGCTTTACAAAAGAATAGAAATAAACATATACATCAGTGTTACAGGAATTATGACATAAGTAAATATATAAAATAATCAGAATAGTTTTCGAAACATTAATTTCACACATGAGCATTAAAACAAAACAGAATGAATAATGTCTAAGCATCTTTACAAAGTAAATAACATATTATCAGAAAAATTCTACAACATAAATTTTATTAGCTAAACACATAGACAGGAAAAACTAAATTCACATAGTGTAATAACACAAAAATACAGGACAGGGTTTGTTTTCAGTGTGACATTTGGTACTGCAGTCCAACCCAAAACTTCATCCCGTAGATCTTTCCTCTTATTTCAACATTTGTTTCCACCAAAAAAAAATCCTATCCAAGCATGCTTTCTGTATTCTGTTCACATCCTCTTTCAAAAATAGTTTTTCTCCACTGTACACTACTTTTTTTGGCCAAACCATTTTCTTATAGCTTCTCAATGCATTTCTTCCAATTCATCATAGTTAGTTTCTTATATAGTCTACCCCCTCTTAGGCTAACTTAAATCTACTGAGCTCAGATATATATACCAAGGGACGAGGCAATGCAGCAGCACATAACAAATTAACACAAACAACAATGACAAAAAAATGGAAATTGGCAAAGCAAGCCGCAGTAAATATAATAACGTATATCTGAACATGACAAAGCTCAAGCAGAAAAAAATATTACAGTAAAAATGGCCATGTTTAATACCTATGTCACATCTTAATACTAGAGTGATGCATCACAATTTATTCTATAAAAGACATTACCAAGTACTTGAAAACAAAATTATGTTTACAGTTACTGTTATTAGTCCCTTCTTATTGTTCTTTCCAAGTACTCCTTTTTCGAAGAATGTGGATCATAAAATTATTATTTGATAGATCTGTTGACAGAAAGTGTTCACATTAGCAAACGCATTTAATTTTATTTTATAAAACCAATGCTGCAACACACCTGGAAAACAGATATCAAATAAAATAAGCAACTATGTACAAAGTAAAGCATAAAAATATCATTCAGTAGTCATGAGGCATTTCATAAGTTAGTAGAAATTCTCTCAATTCTCGTAGAAAGACACTTTTCATAATCAGGTGTGCAGATGTAAGAATGTTTCCAAGTTATGAGCGTGTCGTATTTGCGGTGCTTTCTACAAAGGAATGTCAATAGCGAGGTTAATGGCCTCCTTTTTTCTCCACCTGTGCCTCTGAAAGGCACACACTAATGGCTTTTTTTCCAGGCAACTGTCGCGCAGCTGGGTGCTTACAGTGACCTACCTTCCTTACCGAAACATTTACGACATCAGTTTCCGCTACAGTGACAGTTTGATACAAATAAAATTTCACAGGTCGAAATATTTGCGTTACAAATCTGTAGAAACAAAATCCTATAAATATAACAGTGTCCAAAAAATTTTCGGCGGCATTGTGATACATTCACGCATGTACACACATTTCATAACTCTTGAAGTATGATTCTTGGTTTCCAACATCCTTTTTCACATATCAGAGTCCCTAACCACTATTCATTACTCCTTCCTTATTACACATATACATATTCGTCGACACGTCAATCTTGCGTCGACACTTCAATATTTCATCATAATAAATGCATAACATAATCAAATTCCTCATATAGCATCAGCTTATTGATCATAAACATACCTCAACAGCATAATACACATTGTCTTCATAATAATAGCACCATAAAAACTCAGCCAAATCTCAAAAACGTCGTAGCTTTCTGCAATAATTTCAAAACCTAAAAAAAAATTCTCTGCTCATTTCAATAGTGTCATCTACCTCAAACGTACTTTAAAATCATGATCCCATACCAAACACATCATTCAAAGCTGTCATAGTATCACAATGGTTCCGAAAATTCAGAAAGTACAGACAAAATACAATTTCATAAGTGTGAAGTTATCCAGCTGTGTAACTGTGTAAACATGTGTCACTGATGTAGTAAAAAAAATGTTTGTCTCTCAGTTAAATGGTCATATAGCTGTGTAATTTATGTGTTAGAGAAATATGGTACCGATGTGTAAAGTTGTGTAAGCAAATACCATATTAGCTAGGGCTCCTTGTGTTTGCCAGACACATAGTACACAATGTAGGCGTGTACCCCCTGAGGGTTGATGTAATTATACCCTCAGGTGTTACAGATTACAGCAATGGAATGAAATGTATCACGGAAAACTTTCTTTGTAATTCAAAAATCTTGAAAAGTAAATGGTTTAAGTACAAAATTAATCACACACATGCGTGTCCTGTAGCGCTAATTGTGCGTCTTGCTGTAAGATAATTCTGTGGAAGTGTCGAAGTTATCGTCCTCTGTAAGCAAAGATCTGCTGAAGTCAATGTACTTACCTCATCATAAACGAAAGTGAAATGCTTTGCGTATAGATATCGTAGTTATTACGTACCCTACCGTGATCAAGAAAGTACTATAATGTAACGTATTGTTATGCTAAGAAAAAGGCTGTCTCATTGTAGCTGTACCACAAAAGTTACTACTAAAACATGTTTTACTTTCCAGAATAATACAGAAAAACTGTGAAGATGTAAAACAGATACACCGCAAAAGCAACAATGTAAATTGTGTCACATATTAGTAGCGTCGCGATATAATCGTGTAGCTATCAAAGAAACCAAATGCTAAGTCATCTTTAATCTCACAGAATGTACGTCAAATAAAGAGTATCTTTTCAAGTAAACCAAAATGTTGCATTAAAATCTCATTAGCAGTATAAGTTCTAAGTATGTAAGCCTGATAGTCGTTTCGTAATCGTGCAACTAACAAGCAAGAATGTACAAATAACCACACTGTGTCGTCTGCTCACAATAACAATGCATTCGTAATTTCTGTTTAAATAAGTTCTCTTGGTTCTTGACTGGATATTTAACTTCAAGCATTGTTGTATGGTAACAGTTTCTTAAGTCTGACAAAGCATACTAGAAATGTGAAGTGAAAAGTTTTATGGCAAAGACAAAGTTAAAAAGCAGATTATCTTTCAATAAACGGTTTTACATGTGAAATGTGGTGTAAACCTTTACTCTTCCTAGAACACAGAGTTTCAGCTTCAACGCAATTATCATGTAGTATACGTCGGATTCTGTAAGGTCCATTGTAAACTAGAAAGGATTTGTGACTCAAGTGTTTCTTCTTATGTGACAATGAATGAGCTTTAATGAGAACTTTCTGACCAATATATAATTTCTTTGCATTTGCTTTACCGTGCAGTTTTCTCCTTTTGTCTGCTGCAGATTTTATATTTTTAATAGCCAAATCAATTATGTCTTTGTGTCGAAGTTTACGTGTATTCGGGAAAGGTACAAGCTCTCTGATTCTGTTCGGTGGTTCTTCATTCTTCAGTACAAGAGTAGGTGGTAAAGCAGTGGAGTCATGAGGCATTTCATTCAGCACGTTTTGAAATAAGTGTAAATACCTGTCCCAATGCTAATGCTTTCTGTGACAATAAAGTCTGCAAAGCTTATTGATTTCTTTCATAATCCGTTCAGACGGGTTACAATGTGGTGTGTACAATGAAATAAAAACAGGTTTGATTTTATGGTTCCGAAGCATGCGTGACCAAACAGCAGATCTGAATTGCGGTCCGTTATCTGAAATGACTTTACTAACGTGTCCAACTTCACGTAAGAAATTTTTAACAAAGGCGTTGGATACAGACTGTCCAGTGGCTTTACGTAACGGAGTGAAAGAAACAACTTTTGAAGTAAGTTCAACAGCGACTAGAACGTACGAAAATCCATTCGATGTTCTGACAAGGGGTCCCAAGAGATCAACAGCAGCAAATTCGTTTAATTTAGAAGGAATGATAGGAAACAACGGAGCACGATGTGAGATAGTAGATGGTTTCACCTTTTGACAAAGTTTACAAGTAGGTAAGACTCTTCGAAATCTCTTTTCCATATTGTTAAAATAACAAGTCGTTCGAAGAATATGATAACATTTTCGTGGACCAAAATGTGCGTAGCTGAAATGAATGTACCAAATGAGCTTATTAACAAAATCATCTGAAATGCAAAGTACCCATAGCTTGTCATCAACAGTGCAGCGTTTGAAGAGTATGTTGTTTCTAACCAGATAATAATGCCGAATCTGAGTGTGTGTCTTTTCATGCCATTTACTTTTGATGTCTTTCCAAATCGGATCTTTATCTTGTTCATGAGCAATGTCCTTTAAAGATGTGGTGATGAAGTTTTCAAAGGCGACTTTCTGAATGTAAAGAATACTGAAATTTTTCTCGAGGTTGCCTTCTGTGTTACTTTTCTCAAGCCCAGCCGGTGCGCGTGACAGTGCGTCCGTAACAATGTTCTCCTTGCTGGGAATGTAGACTATTGTGAAGTTGAATTCTTGCAGAAACAATGCCCAACGTTTTAACCTGTCATGATTTAATTTTGAAGACATAAGAAATTGTAATTCACGATGATCACTGTATACTTTTACGTGCTTACCAGAAAGAAAGAAACGGAATTTGTTAAATGTCCAAACGATAGCTAAAGCTTCTAATTCAGTAACGGAATAATTTTTTTCAGATTTTGTTAGCACTCGGCTAGCAAAGGCAATGGTTTTCTGAATGGTACTGTCATTTTCTGTGGCTTCTTGAAATAAATGGGCACCAAGACCGACTTTAGAAGAATCCGTGCTAAGGCAGAAATCTTGTGACAGATCTGGATGAGCTAGTATTGGCGAGTTAAGTAGCGATTCTTTCAAAGAATTGAATTCCAACTGTGCTTGTTCGTCCCAGTTCCAAATAGTATTTTTTCCAGTGAGAAAACAAAGTTTTGGTGTAACTAGAATTCGCATATTCAGAAAACGACGGTAAAAATTTACGAGACCTAGAAAACTGCGGACTTTTTTTTTTTTTTTTTTTTTTTTTTTGGATGGATCTGGAATGGCTCTGATTGCTTCTAACTTTTCAGGATCCAGCTGAATGCCTTCAGAAGAAATAATATGTCCCAAAAACTTCACCTTTGTCCTACCGAATTCAGACTTTTGCAATTTAACTGTAATTCCAGATCCTGCAAAAATATGTAACACGCTGTTGAGGATGCGATTATGTTGTTCCCATGAGACTTCTGCTATCAGAATATCGTCCACATATAAGGTGATGTGACGTTTTAAGAACTCAGGTAATATGGAATTTAGCCCGCGAATGAATGCTGCCGAAGAAATGTTCAAACCAAAAGGAAGTTTCCGAAACTGATAACAAACGCCGAAACAAAGGAAAGCTGTGTATTTTCTACATTCTGGATGAAGTTCGATCTGATAAAAGCTGGATCTGAGATCAATAGAAGACAACACTTTTACACCATTAAAATTTTGAAAAAGTTCTTCCAACGTTTGCGGCCTGTCTGTTTCAGGAATGATGATAGTATTGATTTGTCTCGAATCTAAGACAAGCCTGATCGATCCATTTTTCTTCTCAACAACATGTAATGGATTGTTGTATGAGCTTACTGCAGGCTCAATAATGCCCTCGTCAAGCATAGATTGTATTTCTGTTCTAACACGGTCCCTGTAATGTGCCGGAATTACGTATGGTCTAACACAAAATTTAGTATGCTCACGAAAACGAAATTGGTATTGAAATCCCTTGATTGTTCCTGTTTTGTGAGTAAAAACTGTGGAATGTGCTTGTAAAATCTCAAAAAGGTCTTGCCTATCAGTGTCATTACAATTCTCAATTGTTTGAATTTTATTCTGAATTAACTCGTAAGTATAAAATGCGCCGTCGATATCATCCCTGTCAGTACTTGCAGAGTGATTGTTAGTGTCAAGTTCTGTAGAAAACTCCGAACTGTTGTCTAACAGGAGGTAAAGCCGATTAATTTCCTCGTCATGGTTTGAGAGCCAATCTTCAAATTTCAAAGCTATTGACTTACCTTCTTTCTCTAAACTTATTTCAGCATCATGAAAGTTTAAGATTGCTTTGTATTCATTAAAAAAGTCTACTCCCAATATAATTTCCGTTGACAATAATGGACAATAAGAAAGTTCATAGAGAAGCTGTGGCTTTGACAAAAGAATTCTAAGTTGGTTTGTTGGCATACATCTACACTTTTTCCAAAGATTGCACCTTGTATTTTAATCTTACGTAACGGAAGTGTGGGGCAATCGTTCGATTTGTTGCATTTGCTAAAGGCTGTTTCACTAATTACTGAAATGGGACTGCCAGAGTCAAGTACTGCCGTAAATTTTACGTCATTTAGTGTAATGTGAATCACAGGATATGCAATGTTGTTATGTTTTACGTCGTGTTCCTGGAGTAAGATGTCCCTAATGTCTTCCATTTTTACGTAATTACTAGCTACGGCAGCTGCGTCGTCAGTTTCATAAGTACGTTTTGTGGCTGCCAGCGGTATGAGTCATTGCCTATTGTCTCTTTGATGGCGCGCGTCGTTATTGGGATTTGGAGACCTAACTTCTACAAATTCACCTTGTCGAGAGGGCCCTGCCCTGTTTGAATCCCGCCAGTTCTGATGCAATTCAGGTCTGTTGTTACGATCATATCGTCTGTCGTCATGTCAGTAGATTCCATAGTTTCTTTCTTGTCGGTCACGTGGTGGAGAATTTCTCCCTGAATCGTAACTGCGCGCTGGACCGTTGCGTCTAAAGTTATTCTGTCTCCCTTGATAATAATTATTTTGGTTCCCATATTGTCTGTTACTCTGATTGTCTCTGTGATAGTCACTACCACGGAGAGGTGATCTTTCCCTGTAATTATTACTACTCTGCCAACGGTTGTCATGTGGGTGGTGTCTGTTTTGGTCACGATTTGTGTTGTGAGAATAGCCTTGTCGTGTCCGGTTATTATTTCTTTCATCGCGGAATTGTGACGGATGTGACCTGTAATTGTTGTGTTCCTGTTTTCACGTTCCGCAATTGTCAGTGTCAATTTCTAATTCTTGTAAGAGTCCCTGAAAAGCTTCAATCTCGTCTTTGCAACGTCCTGCCAAAATAATATGTCGTAAATGTTCAGGTAATTTTATTAAGCAAATGCGGATGAATTCTGAAGGGCTGTATGGGCTTGACAGGTACTGATTCTTGTGCAACATGTCTTCAAAATATTTCACAAGACTGGAGAACTCAGATTGTTCGAAATGTTTCATCATTATGATGCTATGTTTTACTCAGTCTTATGTAGCTTGAGACCAATATGCTGAGAGGAAGGCATGATAAAATTCTCCTTCACTGTGGCAATCGTGAATGACCGATCGCATTCTTACAGCTGGTTCATTCTCTAAATAGCCACACATAAATTCTAATCTGTGCTCTAATGACCAGTTGGGAGGAAAACAATGATAGAATTGATGAAGCCACGCTTGTGGATGAATGTCGTTGCCGGAATTCTTAAATGTTTTGAATTTACGTGTAGTAATAAACAGCTTACAGCCAAAATTATCATGTCGGCGAGTCGCATATCGGTCATTGTTACTTCGTTTCAGCGGTTCCATCTCAAAATTCGGTGTACCTTGCCAATTTCTTTCATAATTTACGAAGTACCCCGTGTTTTTATTTTGTGGCTGTTCCGTATTTCTATGTCCCTCTTTCCGTATTGTAGCGCGAGTGTCCTCTGAAATACGTAATTCTTGTATTACCTGTGTCAGCTGATCTTGTACTTCCCGGATTTCTCTTTGGTGTTGCGTATTAATTTGATTCTGATTTTGATTGAATTTCCTAATTTGTTCGCACTCTTCTGTGTCATTAAATACTAGCGGTTTTGTGTCATTCAGATTATCATCCACCTTCGTAGATAAATTATTTAGCTGATCCGAAAGTTCAACTACTTTCTCTGATAATGAACTAATTTCCTCCATGTGTCTTTCTGAACCAATTTTCAGAGTATCTACTGTGTCCTTTAAGTTTTCCTGAGTTTTTGCAAGTTGCGTAACCGAATTGGTAGATGCAACTGAGTCAATTATAGCTTGCAAGGTCTCATGATTTTCATAAACAATAGTTTGCAGTTCTTTTATGGCTGCTTCGTGACTCTATAATGCATTTTCATGCCGCGAAAAAATAGGTTGAAAATGCTCACAAATTTCTGTTTTTACGTCATTACAGACTTTTTGACATTTCGATTCAATGTTATGTAACTCTTTACGTGTTTGTTCAAGTGTGGTGTCTAACCTTTGAAGATTTTGCTCCATTGTGTATAACTTTTGAAGATTTTGTTCCATTGTGTCTAACTTTTGAAGCTTTTGCTGTGTTTGTCTCTGATTTTGTTCCATTGTGTCTAACTTTTGAAGCTTTTGCTGTTTTGTCTCTGATTTTGTTCAATTTGTTGCATTAATTGCAATAATAATGTATTAGTGTCTGGAATCTGTTTCTCTTTGCTTTTTGGCAGTGCATTTTCACCGCAAACATTCACATTTTGACAAGCAGAAAATGTGTCTTGACTCATTTGAGAAAACGGTGAGGACCCAAAACCTGAGTCTACAGTATTTGCAATATTGTGTTCTGTTATTTCGGATTCCTGAAGCGAGCTGTTGCCGACGGATCGATCGATAATGCTTCCCTGTTCACTACTTGTTTCATTGTCTACACCATTATTTGCCGCCCGCTCCATTTCCCTATGCACAGTTACCAAATTACTACTTCGAATGTTAATTCATTACACAGTGGTGCTGATAAGCTACGCTCGTCGTCACCATTATTTCTCAGTTTACTTTGGAGCCTAGTGTTCAGTTTTTCACACGCCAATATTGTCACGATATTTCACACGATAACACAGAAAAGCACAATTTGAAGAGCAAAAATAAAAGAACACATTAACATAGCACTGAAAATAATATCTAGTTAATTGCAAGCGCAGCTGCGAAATACTTGGTGCAAATCTACATGCATGCCACAACTCTTTTTACTGTACAACAATGAAAGACTGCAACTACAAAGGAGATTCTCTCTACAATTACGCGCTAGCAATAAACAAAAGCTACACTAATTACACAAACTACAAGAAAAAAACAGAAGATTCCAGTGAGGTATCCTCGGCTAAGGGTCGACATATGAAACGTCCCCTTAGAAAACTTTATGAATTACTGTGCTGATAAACCTACATTATTTGATCTTCTAACAGCAGGGCAGAACTGAACGTACTCAGACCTTTCGCTCTTTACCTATTCTGATCAACACTAAGCAGACACACAATATTTTTTAGCGCAATGCAGTCTGACTTTCAATAATCCCTACAAGAGAATGGCCCTGACTAAATTAACCTATACGTTTCACAAATCACTTACCTCACAAAAGTCTTCGTTACTCAAACTACTGTGATACAGCGAGCGCCAATACTGCTAGCTAAATAAAAGATTCAAACTACTGAAGGCACTAACTACTGATAGGCATAGTTAGCAAATGAAAGATTTTGATAGAGAACAAACAATGTATTTGCCTTAAAAGTGTTCAAAAGTCATAATAGATATAGCAGTTCATGACCTCCATTCTTACATATGTACTGTTTCTGATAGACACACGTCCAGATCACCCGCTCTCAAAATTCCGACATTTCTCTCCCCACATCCACCACTGCTGGCGGCTCACCTCCAACTGCACAACGCTACACGCTGTTAACAGCCAACTGCCCAACGCTACAATAGCGACAACAATGCAAACTAGCCACAGACTGCACACAGCACAGCCAGTGATTTTCATACAAAGCACTACGTGGCGTTACCAATAAGAAAACCTAAACAGCCTACTTACAAGCGTCAAGGGTAACCGCAGCCATGGTCTCTGAGCTGGTAGTCCATGCTGCTGCAAACGTCGTCGAACAGTTCGTGCAGATGGTTGTTGTCTTGCAAATGTCCTCATCTGTTGACTCAGGGATCGAGACGTGGCTGCACGATCCGTTACAGCCATGTGGATGAGATGTCTGTCATTTCGACTGCTAGTGATACGAGGCCGTTGGGATCCAGCACGGCGTTCCATATTACCCTCCTGAACGCACCGATTCCATATTCTGCTAACAGTCATTGGATATCGACCAACGCGAGCAGCAATGTCGCAATACGATAAACCGCAATCGCGATAGGCTACAATCCGACCTTTGTCAAAGTCGGAAACGTTATGGTACGCATTTCTCCTCCTTACACAGGCATCACAACAACGTTTCACCAGGCAACGCCGGTCAACTGCTGTTTGTGTATGAGAAATCGGTTGGAAACTTTCCCCATGTCAGCACATTGAAGGTGTCGCCACCGGCGCCAACCTTGTGTGAATGCTCTGGAAAGCTAATCATTCCTTAAGAAGTGATTTGATTCCGCGAAATCAGGCGTGCTTCTGTAAATAAAAGTTCATATACAGCTGAAAGCAGTTTATTTCTAGGACATCAATCAACTGTATTTTTCTCTTTGGGGTCGTCTTAAAACTGAAGTGTCACGCATTGATATCGCGTGGTGATGACTTGCTAAGAAATCTAATCCGATTATTTTACCGCGTTTGTAAGACGTCGTGATCTCGTGACCTTCATTGCTTACATATTCTGACCTCACAGTCATGTTCCGCACATCAAGACGTTTCATTCGAACCAAAACTCGATTAGATAAAGTCAGTGTTGTATAAATTCATGTAAACGAATGCAATTGACAAGTCAGCGCACCGTGGTTGAAATACTCGCGGCTGGCATGCTCACATACATTCCAGACACGACGGTCACAGAGGCTTTTAGTTTGGGAGAGAGGCCGCACAGCGGGACGCCAGGCCCTTCAGAGGACGACCCAGCCCATGTCGGCTGGTGACTACCTGTATCGGACAGCGTGGGCTCGAGTGGAAAGGGGGGAACAACCCCATGTTCGGCTTAAAAGCAAATTCCAATACATTGTGTGGGAGCGGCCAGCCTACGCATTCTTTACACATAGCATACAGTTTCAGAGATTTTCACAGGGAGAAAGCAAACGCCAAACGCCAAAGCTACAAGCTTCCGGTTTGGTCGCCTTAAACGAAACGTCATTCTCCCGTTTTAGAAGAGCAATGCTGATTGGCAGACGATATTTCTGATGCCTTGAGCTGAAGGAATAATGGAAGAGACTGAAAGATATACCCCTTCACATCTGGCATGGAGAGGCGCCGTTCCGTTGTCGCTCTTGGAATGAGAACACGTAACGAGAGCGTGCGCGCTCGTACGTGTACTCGAAAGAGCGAGGAACAAGTCTCTCCTCAGTACTTCACTGGGAGAGCACCTCTGTCGAGAGCGAATCAAAGGCGACTCTATATTGAGTCCTTGCGATTAAGCGTTTTTCACTGTGTTGGCTGACACACTTATTGTGCGGTGTGAACGGACAGAGTTATAGTTAAACGCCTGCGAGAGAATTTTGAGTGGCATCGCGGTGGACTGGTTATCTGACCGGTGTACCATGCCAACAGTTAGACTAGGGGCAAATAGGAATCCTTGACTTCATCAAGGCATAGGGAGAGGTTGATTGGCGAAGGTCATTCCAGATAGAACGAGAGTTATCTTATTTGTCAGCAGCGAGCGGCGCAGACAGCAGTCATCGCAGCTTACGGTATTGTGCGCTACAGCTATTGCGAGCCCCATATTGCCTCCACAACAGTACACTTCACTGCATTTCACACGCGACAGCCTCGACCGTACGTAGCAACATTCTAAAGGATAATTATTCAAGTTGAGTAGGTATGCCTCTCAGCCATTCTGCCAAGTTAACTACCATCTTAAACTTTGTGTAGAAATTTCATTAGCGAATCCTATACTTGAAAGGTAACTTCACATTCTGAAAGGAACCAGGATATAACTTGTTCAATTCATAACTGAAAGTGTCATTGTGATTTCACAGAATTTTTGCAAAATAAATAATAACTTTCGTTAGTTCAATGTTTTCCTTACACTAACTAGCACTACTTCTATGCCCAAGTATCCCACTAGTTACGTAAGAAATTTTGTGAATTTTTGTGTCATTTCCTTACAGCGGACGACTCTTTAGAACGTTAGGAGCGTCTGTCTGACTTCTGTAGTAGTGTGGGGGTGGAAATTGCATCTTGCAGGAGCCACAGGGCAAAGGGTACATCTCAGATTAACAGATCAACCCCACGCTCTCAGAAGTTGTGTGACCTAAAGTTGGAAAATAAATTCGGCTTCTGATGTTCCGTTCATGCTATTAAACTGAAGTCTGTCCGAACAGGCCTTGAAGGCCCAACGGTACCCACTGGCTGCCATGCTGTCCTCGCCCCACAGGCGTCACTGGATGCGGATGTGGAGGGACATTGGTCAGCACATCCCTCTCCCGGCTGTATTTCACTTGGCGAGACCGGAGCCGCTATTTCTCAATCAAGTAGCTCCTCAGTTTGCCTCACAAGGGCTGAGTGCACCCTCCTTGCCAACAGCGCTCGGCAAACTGGATGGTCACCCATCCAAGTGCTAGTCCGGCCCGACACCGCTTAACTCCGTGATCTGGCAGGAACTGCTGTTACCACTGCGGCAAGGCCGTTGCCCGTTCGTGGTAGTGGCGAGAAAAAAAGTCTCATACACGGTATGACAGAAGGTACCCTCCGCTACGCGCTCATTAGTGATTTCTAAAGAACATTCTGAGGTGTAAGCGCTGCGAACAGGCTGTGTGGTAAGGTTACAGACTGCTCTGGCTCACCACCTCCCTGCTGTAGTGGATGGGGCCGTGCTGTACATTTGAAAACTGTCTGCCCTCTCCTTTACAGGGTAATGCAGCTGTACCTGGACAAGAACAACATCACCGACGTTCACGAGGACGCTTTTTCTGGGCTGCCGAATCTGCGCGTCGTCGATTTCTCCAACAACCGGCTGTCAACTCTTCCGTCCAGTGTCTTCACGTAAGTCCAGTTTCATGTACTTCTTGAAGCTAGCTACGTATTTACAGACTTGTCATATGCATAGTATCGGCATCAAACAAGACGCTTATAAGCGACACACAATAAGTTATACGAATGCTTTTCACTGATTACTTCAAAACTGGAAACAATAATCGTCCCTTTGGCAGGCCTACGAAATACATATTCATTCAAAAGTTTCAAGCTTCATTTACAATATTACTAGAAGTCTTCCTGGATGTTCCTTTCTGATGGCATTGCAATTCTCAAACCTTGGAAATTCCGTGTGACACTACACTGACGTGACAGAAGTGGTGGGTATTGTATTGTTTCCTATTGTATGTTAACCGGGGGCCTAGAAACGACGGAGAGGCTCCGTCCCCGCCGCAGCCGCAGTGGTCCACAACCCCACGACGACTATCGCAGTCCACTTCACCCCTCCGCCGCGCCACACCGAACCACTCTTTCAGGGTTATTGTGCGGTTTGGGCCCCGGTGGACCCCCCCCCCCCCAACTCGACCCCCGCCCGCCCCCCTCAGTGAACGTCACACACCAGACGAGTGCGTGGTAGAGTAACGGTGGTGTACACGTACGTGGAGAACTTGTTTGCGCAGCTTTCGCCGACATAGTGTAGCTGAAGTGAAATAAGGGGAACCAGCCCGCATTCGCCGAGGCAGATGGAAAACCGCCTAAAAACCATCCACAGACTGGCCAGCTCACCGGACCTCGACACAAGTCAGCCGGGCAGATTTGTGCCGGGGACCAGGCGCTCCTTCCCAATCCGGAAAGCCATGCATTAGACCGCACGGCTAACTGGGCGGCCTAAAGTCATGGGTATTTCCTACTACTGTGTCGACCTTCCATTTACCCGACGTAGTGAAGCAACTCGACATGGCATGGACTCACCAAGTCCTCTGAAGTCCCCTGTAGGAGTTCAAATGGCTCTGAGCACCATGGGACTTAACTTCTGAGGTCATCAGTCCCCTAGAACTTAGAACTACTTAAACCTAACTAACCTAAGGACATCACACACATCCCTGCCCGAGGCAGGATTCGAATCTGAGACCGTAGCGATCGCGCGGTTCCAGACTGTAGCGCCTAGAACCTGTAGGAGTACTGAGACATGCTGCCTCTATAGCCGTCCATAATTGCGAAAGTGATCCAGTGGCGGTATTTTGTACACGAAATGACTTCTCGATTATATCATATAAATGTGCTGTGGGAGTCACGTCTTGGTGGCCAAATAGTTCCTTCAAATTGTCCACAATATGCTGCAAATCAATCACGAACAACTGTGGCCTGATGACATGGAAAATTGTCATCCATAAAAATTCCATCGTTGTTTCAGAACATGAAGTCCATGAATGCCTGCAGATCGTCTCCAAGTAGCCAAATATAACCATTCCGGCCAATTGTCGGTTCAATTGGATCAGAGGACCCAGTCCATTCCATGAAGCGCAGCCCACACCATTATGGAGCCCTCACCAGCTTTCACAGTGCCTCGTTGACATCTTGGGTCCATGGCTTCGTGAGGTCTGCGACCCACTCGAACTCCACCATCAGCTCTTACCAACTGAAGTCGGGACTCATCTGACCACATCACGATTTTCCAGTCTAGGGTCCAACAGATATGGTCATGAGCCCAGGAGAGGCGCTGCAGGCGGTGTCGTCCTGTTGGCAAAGGCTCTCGCGTCGGCCTGTTAACGCCAAATTTCGCCGCACTGTCCTAACGCATTAGTTCTTCGAACGTCCAACGTTTGCCTCTGCGGTTATTTGACGCAGTGTTGCTTGTCTGTTACTACTAATACTCTACACGAACGCCTTTTCTCTCGGTCGTGAAGTGAAGTCTTTCGGCCACTGCGTAGTCCGTGGTCAGAGATAAATGCTCGGAATATGGTAATGTCGGTACCGTTTTGACACTGGTAATCTTGGAGTACTGAATTACCTAACGACTTCCGAAATACGATTAAAGCCTGATAATTCCGATCGTGCGCCCATAATCACGTCCGAAACCTTTTCCCATAATCACCTGAGTACAAGCAACAGCTCCACCAATGCACTGCCCTTTTATACCTTGAGTACGTCATACTACCGCCATCTGTGGACGTGCATATTGCTGTCCCACGACTTTTGTCATCTCCGTGTAGTGGCCGTTACTTTATAAGACATATAAAAGAACCTGTGGTACAACCAATTCCCAATTCCAGCCGAGCAGTGCTTCAAGAAGGCTATCTGTCATACGACGGAGATGTTGTTCAGCGAGATACCACAGTGACTAAGACACTGTATTCATACACAATCTTATCAAAAGTATCTGGACACATGTTAGTGGACAATAATATGGGCTGTTTCCACCTGTCGTTCTTAAGGCGGCTTGAACTCTGTGGAGAAATGGCTGTCCTTTCTTTCCTGACAGCTGAAGCCAGAGGAGGTCGTATTGCTGGACGCTGCGATCTGGAGCAAAGTCGACGCTGAAACTCATCCCAAAGATGTTCCATTGGGATCAGGTCGGGACTCTGAGCAAGGCAGATCATTTCAAGAATGTTATTGACCACAACCCATTGCTTCTTAGATGCTGCTTTATGACAGACAGCCTTGTCATTGAATAACTCTCTTCAATCCCACAGAAAATCTTTGGAGCTGCTAGAAATAGTGAGTGCAGCATAGGAGACAATATCCCTGCAGTCTGGCAGCTCTACGGGATCTAATCGTTAATGAGTGGCTTCAGCTGGACGTGACATACCTGAAGAAACCTGAGTCTCTGTGAGACGTTCAGAGTCTGTTCCAGTATTTATGCAGCCATGGAGCCCCAATGTGGTTTCCTAAAGACTGAGGTCTGGGTAATGCGTGGTGACTGTTGAGCCCGCGGTGCTGGATGGCCAGACAGTGTGACGGCATGTTGCAGGTCCAACGGGAAGCTGCAGAAGCTGGACCTGAGTAGGAACCCAATCCATCTGACTGGGGGCCGGATGCTGGACTCTGCCTCCCTGTACTGGCTCAACCTGTCGTGGTGTGGCATCTCCAGCCTGCCGAAGGACTCTTTCAAGGGCATTCCGCAGATGGTCATGCTCGACCTCTCCGAGAACCAACTGGTCGTACCAACAGCTCTGGTAAGTTGTCGCCATTTAACACAGTAACTGCTTTGTACTTATCGCAATCCTTCGGTGCATGAGTGTCTGTACTCAGGAAAATGCATGAGAGGGAACTTATTGGACCCCTACCTTAAAACCAATAAAAAAAACGTTGGTATTAACGAAAATATTATCAAATTTTGAAGGTGTCGGAGAGACAGAATGAATAAGACAGCGTTTTTTGTGATAATGTGACATTTGACTTACATTATTATTGTAAATAACGATATAACTTTCCTGCGATTGAATAACTTTCAATTTCACTGGTCCATACCAGAAGATGTGCTCATAAATAATAGCACTCTTCATAAATATATTTTTTCGTGCATTTGTAGAACGCTTGACCACTTCTGTCTTATCTACATCTACATCCGTACTCCGCAAGCCACCTGACGGTGTGTGGCGGAGGGTACCCTGAGTACCTCTATCGGTTCTCCCTTCTATTCCAGTCTCGTATTGTTCGTGGAAAGGATTGTCGGTATGCTTCTGTGTGGGCTCTAATTTCTCTGATTTTATCCTCATGGTCTCTTCGCTAGATATACGTAGGAGGGAGCAATATACTGCTTGACTCTTCGGTGAAGGTATGCTCTCGAAACTTTAACAAAAGCTCGTACCGAGTTACTGAGCGTCTCTCCTGCAGAGTCTTCCACTGGAGTTTATCTATCATCTCCGTAACGCTTTCGCGATTACTAAATGATCCTGTAACGAAGCGCGCTGCTCTCTGTTGGATCTTCTCTGTCTCTTCTATCAGCCCTATCTGGTATGGATCCCACACTGCTGAGCAGTATTCAAGCAGTGGGCGAACAAGCGTACTGTAACGTACTTCCTTTGTTTTCGGATTGCATTTCCTTAGGATTCTTCCAATGAATGTCAGTCTGGCATCTGCTTTACCGACGATCAACTTTATATGATCATTCCATTTTAAATCACTCCTAATGCGTACTCCCAGATAATTTATGGAATTAACTGCTTCCAGTTGCTGACCTGCTATTTTGTAGCTAAATGATAAGGGATCTATCTTTCTATGCATTCGCAGCACATTACACTTTTCTAAATTTGAGATTGAATTGCCATTCCCTGCACCATGCGTCAATTCCCTGCAGATCCTCCTGCATTTCAGTTCAATTTTCCATTGTTACAACCTCTCGATACACCACACCATCATCTGCAAAAAGCCTCAGTGAACTTCCGATGTCATCCACAAGGTCATTTATGTATATTGTGAATAGCAACGGTCCTATGACACTCCCCTGCGATACACCTGAAATCACTCTCACTTCGGAACACTTCTCTCCATTGAGAATGACATGCTGCTTTCTGTTATCTAGGAACTCTTCAATCCAATCACACAATTGGTCTGATAGTCCATATGCTCTGTTCATCAAACGACTGTGGGGAACTGTATCGAACGCCTTGCGGAAGTCAAGAAACATGGCATCTACCTGGGAACCCGTGTCTATGGCCCTCTGAGTCTCGTGGACTAATAGCGCGAGCTGGTTTTCACACGACCGTCTTTTTCGAAACCCATGCTGATACCTACAGAGTAGAGTTCTAGTCTCCAGAAAAGTCATTATACTCGAACATAATACGTGTTCTAAAATTCTACAACTGATCGACGTTAGAGATATCGATCTATAGTTCTGCACATCTGTTCGACGTCCCTTCTTGAAAACGGGGATGACCTGTGCTCTTTTCCAATCCTTTGGAATGCTACGCCCTTCTAGAGACCTACGGTACAGCGCTGCATGAGGGGGGGGGGGGGGGGGCAAGTTCCTGCGCGTACTCTGTGTAAAATCGAACTGGTATCCCATCAAGTCCAGCGGCCTTTCCTCTTTTGAGCGATTTTAATTGTTTCTCTATCCCTCTGCCATCTATTTCGATATCTACCATTTTGTCATCTGTGCGACAATCTAGAGAAGGAACTACAGTGCAGTCTTCCTCTGTGAAACAGCTTTGGAAAAAGACATTTAGTATTTCGGCCTTAAGTCTGTCATCCTCTGTTTCAGCACCATTTTGGTCACAGAGTGTCTGGACATTTTGTTTTGATCCACCTACCGCTTTGTCATAAGACCAAAATTTCTTAGGATTTTCTGCCAAGTCAGTACATAGAACTTTACTTTTGAATTCATTGAACGCCTCTCGCATAGCTCTCCTCACACTACATTTCGCTTCGCGTAATTTTTGTTTGTCTTCAAGACTTTGGCTATGTTTATGTTTGCTGTGAAGTTCCCTTTGCTTCCGCAGCAGTTTTCTAACTCGGTGGAGTAAATGAAGCATCGTCTTTTTGGTGATCTTAAAGTTTCCGCCATCTTCGTTAGCTGGCGAACCGTGCAGTGGCTTTCAGAACTTCCACTTCTCCATATCAGAAAAATTCTCCTTTTATCAGATCTGTGAAAATAAACACAGAGCATTTTTTGCTACTACATCTAATACGTTTGTCCATAAGACAAAATACTATCTTTATGTCTCTTTCAAGTGTGTGTACGTATCATCTGGCTCAGATAACCAACTCCTGATTTCCAGTCGTTATAGAATAAAACATTCTCTCAATTGTTTTTATGTTCTTCATCTTCAGTGTTACTGTGGTGCAGGGATACTAGCAATATCACACTTTTTGCCTCATTACGTATAATTGTCAAATGGTCTTTCAAACCACAATGATGAAGATAAAACTTGTATCGAAGTGGAAGCCATCTTTTCTAGTGGAATTTCCTTTTTATTTTGTTATACTACCTCTTAACTTAGCAAGGGAATTCTGATGGCATTGTGTAGCCACATTCTTCTCGTTGGTAATAGTGATTTACTCTGTTGAGTTCCATTATGACCGATAAAGGAAACTATATGATCTGTATCATCTAATTCTTCACTAACTTCGCTTGTTTTTGTGACGTAACAATCATCTGTGAGCGGTATATATATATATATATATATATATATATATATATATATATATATATATATATACTCCTGGAAATTGAAATAAGAACACCATGAATTCATTGTCCCAGGAAGGGGAAACTTTATTGACACATTCCTGGGGTCAGATACATCACATGATCACACTGACAGAACCACAGGCACATAGACACAGGCAACAGAGCATGCACAATGTCGGCACTAGTACAGTGTATATCCAACTTTCGCAGCAATGCAGGCTGCTATTCTCCCATGGAGACGATCGTAGAGATGCTGGATGTAGTCCTGTGGAACGGCTTGCCATGCCATTTCCACCTGGCGCCTCAGTTGGACCAGCGTTCGTGCTGGACGTGCAGACCGCGTGAGACGACGCTTCATCCAGTCCCAAACATGCTCAATGGGGGACAGATCCGGAGATCTTGCTGGCCAGGGTAGTTGACTTACACCTTCTAGAGCACGTTGGGTGGCACGGGATACATGCGGACGTGCAATGTCCTGTTGGAACAGCAAGTTCCCTTGCCGGTCTAGGAATGGTAGAACGATGGGTTCGATGACGGTTTGGATGTACCGTGCACTATTCAGTGTCCCCTCGACGATCACCAGTGGTGTACGGCCAGTGTAGGAGATCGCTCCCCACACCATGATGCCGGGTGTTGGCCCTGTGTGCCTCGGTCGTATGCAGTCCTGATTGTGGCGCTCACCTGCACGGCGCCAAACACGCATACGACCATCACTGGCACCAAGGCAGAAGCGACTCTCATCGCTGAAGACGACACGTCTCCATTCGTCCCTCCATTCACGCCTGTCGCGACACCACTGGAGGCAGGCTGCACGATGTTGGGGCGTGAGCGGAAGACGGCCTAACGGTGTGCGGGACCGTAGCCCAGCTTCATGGAGACGGTTGCGAATGGTCCTCGCCGATACCCCAGGAGCAACAGTGTCCCTAATTTGCTGGGAAGTGGCGGTGCGGTCCCCTACGGCACTGCGTAGGATCCTACGGTCTTGGCGTGCATCCGTGCGTCGCTGCGGTCCGGTCCCAGGTCGACGGGCACGTGCACCTTCCGCCGACCACTGGCGACAACATCGATGTACTGTGGAGACCTCACGCCCCACGTGTTGAGCAATTCGGCGGTACGTCCACCCGGCCTCCCGCATGCCCGCTATACGCCCTCGCTCAAAGTCCGTCAACTGCACATACGGTTCACGTCCACGCTGTCGCGGCGTGCTACCAGTGTTAAAGACTGCGATGGAGCTCCGTATGCCACGGCAAACTGGCTGACACTGACGGCGGCGGTGCACAAATGCTGCGCAGCTAGCGCCATTCGACGGCCAACACCGCGGTTCCTGGTGTGTCCGCTGTGCCGTGCGTGTGATCATTGCTTGTACAGCCCTCTCGCAGTGTCCGGAGCAAGTATGGTGGGTCTGACACACCGGTGTCAATGTGTTCTTTTTTCCATTTCCGGGAGTGTATATATATATATATATATATATATATATATATATATATATATATATATATATATATATATATATACACTCCTGGAAATGGAAAAAAGAACACATTGACACCGGTGTGTCAGACCCACCATACTTGCTCCGGACACTGCGAGAGGGCTGTACAAGCAATGATCACACGCACGGCACAGCGGACACACCAGGAACCGCGGTGTTGGCCGTCGAATGGCGCTAGCTGCGCAGCATTTGTGCACCGCCGCCGTCAGTGTCAGCCAGTTTGCCGTGGCATACGGAGCTCCATCGCAGTCTTTAACACTGGTAGCATGCCGCGACAGCGTGGACGCGAACCGTATGTGCAGTTGACGGACTTTGAGCGAGGGCGTATAGTGGGCATGCGGGAGGCCGGGTGGACGTACCGCCGAATTGCTCAACACGTGGGGCGTGAGGTCTCCACAGTACATCGATGTTGTCGCCAGTGGTCGGCGGAAGGTGCACGTGCCCGTCGACCTGGGACCGGACCGCAGCGACGCACGGATGCACGCCAAGACCGTAGGATCCTACGCAGTGCCGTAGGGGACCGCACCGCCACTTCCCAGCAAATTAGGGACACTGTTGCTCCTGGGGTATCGGCGAGGACCATTCGCTACCGTCTCCATGAAGCTGGGCTACGGTCCCGCACACCGTTAGGCCGTCTTCCGCTCACGCCCCAACATCGTGCAGCCCGCCTCCAGTGGTGTCGCGACAGGCGTGAATGGAGGGACGAATGGAGACGTGTCGTCTTCAGCGATGAGAGTCGCTTCTGCCTTGGTGCCAATGATGGTCGTATGCGTGTTTGGCGCCGTGCAGGTGAGCGCCACAATCAGGACTGCATACGACCGAGGCACACAGGGCCAACACCCGGCATCATGGTGTGGGGAGCGATCTCCTACACTGGCCGTACACCACTGGTGATCGTCGAGGGGACACTGAATAGTGCACGGTACATCCAAACCGTCATCGAACCCATCGTTCTACCATTCCTAGACCGGCAAGGGAACTTGCTGTTCCAACAGGACAATGCACGTCCGCATGTATCCCGTGCCACCCAACGTGCTCTAGAAGGTGTAAGTCAACTACCCTGGCCAGCAAGATCTCCGGATCTGTCCCCCATTGAGCATGTTTGGGACTGGATGAAGCGTCGTCTCACGCGCTCTGCACGTCCAGCACGAACGCTGGTCCAACTGAGGCGCCAGGTGGAAATGGCATGGCAAGCCGTTCCACAGGACTACATCCAGCATCTGTACGATCGTCTCCATGGGAGAATAGCAGCCTGCATTGCTGCGAAAGGTGGATATACACTGTACTAGTGCCGACATTGTGCATGCTCTGTTGCCTGTGTCTATGTGCCTGTGGTTCTGTCAGTGTGATCATGTGATGTATCTGACCCCAGGAATGTGTCAATAAAGTTTCCCCTTCCTGGGACAATGAATTCACGGTGTTCTTATTTCAATTTCCAGGAGTGTATATGGTCATTTGCACAAGGTGGTTCATGTTTTTAAATATTTTAGTTATGACAGACCTTTTATAATGTGTTGTTTCTTATCCATATGTCATCTTGGTGTGAGGTCCAACTTAAAATGAACACATTCCACAACAAAATGATTTTTTAAGACCTGAAAATGACATCAAAGTCTGTCGAAACCTTTTGTTTCAAATAAGGAAATATTTATGCGCACTTGGCTTTAGAGTGTTTTTAGCAAGTAAACCAGATCGCTCCTTCTGTCTTCTCAAAATGGTACAATTCAGTCATGCAGTAGAATAAATTTCCTTATTTCCGTCTATGACCACAAAATTGTGTCGATCAGCAATGATCATCTTCAAGTCTGTCGCACACCATGGGAAAAAACACAAATAAAACTAGTGGACTTCCTACATCTTAAAACACTGAAATAAGCCACAGTTAAAAATATTACTGAATTATATGTGGAAAGCATGCGCTTTAAATGTGATAAGTCACACCTGTTTTGAAAACATGTCTTAATATAATGCACCCATAGTGGGTCGTCAAAAGATAAACACAAAATCAATGTAGCATCGTCGCATATATTCAGATTATGGTTTATACTAGGCCACAGTGTATGTTTGTGTCGTAAGCCCGTTAGATGTTTCTGTTGTAGACATACACATATTCGTCACTTATATAAGTGTACAATATAGAATAAAAATAAAGTCTAAAGTGAGCTTATAATGTGTGTAAGTTATTACTATAATAAAATACAATAAATTAAAATCACGACTGAAGTTGGGTCGTTAAAAAGGAAATAGTTAAGTGACATTAATTCTGATACACTCTTGTGGCGGATTTTAGATAAAAATATAATGACATACATTAGAACAAGCTTACAGAGCTAATTGAATACTATAAAAATAATAAAATAAATACCAAAAGAAGCCAAATGGACGAAACAATAGACTGTAGTAAGTAATCAGCGCTCTCTGTTGGCGTGGCCGCCATAGAGCGGCATAGGAACTTAAACAAGGATGAAACAACGTACCAGTCAATTAATAAGATTATCTAGTAAATGAAATATATTATATACACATGTTTTGCAGCAGATCTGAAGATTGTCATTGCCGATCTGAACCGATAGACTAAGGACTTGACAATTTTTGACTACAAAATTGTCAAGTCCTTAGTCTATCGGTTCAGATCGGCAATGGCAATCTGCAGAAATAAAGAAATTTATTCTACACGTTCTGGATCACTGTTCTGTCCGCAACCATGTCGCAGCACGTCCAACTATAGGATCAGTTAGCACAGGCAGAGGCTCAAACCATCGCCTGACACAGTCAGCCTTGTAACATCGCCTAAGGCAGGTAAAGCTTCACAACATTGCCCAATATTGCCAAAGTTACATAACACACGTAACACAGACAAAGCCTGTTGCCATCATTTAAAATACCCCAAGCGTCATGACAACGCTTAACACAGCCAACGTCTTTTTACGTTGCTTAAGTTAGCTAAAGTCTCGTAATAATAGCAGAGCTTCATATCTTTGCCTGAGGTAGCCAAAACCTCCTAATTTGTGTAAAGCAGCCAACGCCTTGTAGCGCTATTAAAGGTCGCCATAGCTTCGTAACATCACTCACTCAAAGTCTCATAACATATCTTATGGTAATAAAAGCGTTGGAATATTTCTTAAGGTCACCAAAGCTTTGTCGTTACTGTTAAGATAGCAGATCGTTTAAAGCAGCGAAAGCCTCAAATATCACTTCATGTATCCAAAGTCTTGGAAAATTGCTTCAAGTAGCTGAAGTTTGGTAACTTGTTTAACATAAATAATGTCTTGTAGCACTGCGTAAGATAGCTATCTCGTAACATTTGTTAAGATTGCCAAAGCTTCGTCGATGCTCTTAAGATAGCTAAGGCTTTGTAAAATTCGCTAACACAGCTGAAGCCTCTTAACGTCAATTAACATAGCCAAAGCTACATAACACCACTTAACACAGCTAAAGCCTCAATATCGATTAAGATAATCATAGCCTAATAACAAAGCTAAACAGTCTTGTTACATTGCCTTATGAAGTTAAAGCCTCGTAACTTTATTTAACACTGTAAGTGGGCTGTTTGCTTTCTTATTGGCAACGTTACGTAGCGCTCTGTATGAAAATTACTGGCTGTGCTGTGTGCAGTCTGTGGCTAGTTTGCATTGTTGTCTGCCGTTGTAGTGTTGGGCAGCGGCAGCTGGATGTTAACAGCGCGTAACTTTGCGCAGTTGGAGGTGAGCAGTGGTGGATGTGGGGAGAGAGATGGCGGAGCTTTGAAATTTGTAGGAGTGGATGTCATGAACTGCTATATATATTATGACTATTAAGGTAAACACATTGTTTGTTCTCTATTAAAATCTTTTATTTGCTAACTATGCCTATCAGTAGTTAGTGCCTTCCGTAGTATGAATCTTTTATTTAGCTAGCAGGAGTGGCGCTCGCTGTATTGCAGCAGTTCGAGTAACGAAGATTTTTGTGAGGTAAGTGATTTGTGAAAGGTATAGGTTAATGTTAGTCAGGGCCATTCTTTTGTAGGGATGATTGAAAGTCAGATTGCGTTGCGCTAAAAAATATTGTGTGTCAGTAATTTTTCGAAGGGGACGTTTCAACACAATAGAGCCTCATATTGCTGTCTCAAGTAGGCAATGCCTTGAAACTTGCTCAGTATATGGAATATATAATATCGCTAGAGGCAGCCATAGCCTTGCAATATCACTTTAAGTAACCAGTTTCGCAACATCTCATAATGTAACCAAAACTTTGCAATCTTTCTTAAGACCAGCAAAGACTTTTCACTACTCTTAATATAGCCAAACCTTCGTAAGATCCCTGTGTTTGTAGCTATAGCCTTGTGACATCGCTTAACACAGCCAAAGCCTTATAACATCACTCAACATAGCCAGAGCTTCACAACAACGACTACCATAGCCAACGACTGATACCATTGCTTGAAATAGCCAAAGCCTCGTAATTTGCTTAAGTAGTCAAAGTCTTGTAAGTAACCAAGTCTCATAACTTCTCTTAGCGTAACCGAGCTTTGTAACATTTATTAAGATCGTCAAAGCCTCGTTGTTACTGTTTAGAAATCCACAGTCTCATTACATCGCTGCATGTAGATAAAATTTCGTAACATTATTTAACATAGATAACGCCTCATGACATCATTTAACACAGCCAAAGCCTTGTAACATTGCTTTAGATATCCAAAGCCTTTTAAGTCGCTTAATGAAGACATTGCTTACGGTATTCAAGCCCTTATAATATTGCCAAACTGAAAAAAGCCAGAACACTCTAACGTCACTTACTTTAGCCAATATCTCGTAATTATTCGTAAGGGGAGACCCACCCAAAAATTTAACTATGCTTCTACTTTGCCGGTTTGAGCTGAGTCTCAAATCCTGTCTATCTCGTAAAGATGTGACCTAACCCATGCTTTGAAGTCCAGAACTTGACTGGTTTTCTAGGTTTGAATTTTTAGCGTGATTTTAATGTTGATTTTGGAAACCAACATTTCTTACTTGGACCTCAATTTTCACATTCTAGATTTTTCAGATACATTCAAAAGATTATTTGAATGCATAGTACCCGTTCCTTCAAAAGAATAAGCACCATGCAGATCCCGCAGCCGTGAAACATTATATGTAAATTGAAGGGGGATCACTGCTATTAGCCGCAGTAGTGCATCAAGAGGAATCAGCGGCGACGAGCGAAAATGTGTAGCAGACCGGCATTCGAATCTGGGACCCCCTGCTTTCTAGGCAGGTGCGGTAACCACTGCGCCATCCAGGACACAGCGTTATTGGAACTGCACGGAATATCTCGGCATGCCTCAAGGCCGATCCACACTGCCATTGAGTGCCACGTATCCACTGTCCCTGTTCGCTACTTAAAGATGCCCACAGGAGATCGGGCGTATTTATGGATTCGCACTGGAGAAAGTTAATAGACACCACGCAGATCCCACAACTGTAAAACACTATATGTACACTACTGGCCATTAAAATTGCTACACCACGAAGATGACGTGCTACAGACGTGAAATTTAACCGACAGGAAAAAATACTCTGATATGCAAATGAGTAGCTTTTCAGAGCATTCACACAAGGTTGGCGCCGGTGGCGACACCTACAACGTGCTGACATGAGGAAAGTTTCCAACCGTTTTCTCATACACAAACAGCAGTTAACCGGCGTTGCCTGCTGAAACGTTGTTGTGATGCGTCGTGTGAGGAGGAGAAATGCGTACCATCACGTTTCCGACTTTGATAAAGGTCGGATTGTAGCCTATCGCGATTGCGGTTTATCGTATCGCGACATTGCTGCTCGAGTTGGTCGAGATCCAATGACTGTTAACAGAATGTGGAATCGGTGGGTTCAGGGGGGTAATACGGAACGCCGTGCTGGATCCCAGCGGCCCCGTATCACTAGCAGTCGAAATGACAGGCATCTTATCCACATGGCTGTAACGGATCGTGCAGCCACGTCTCGATCCCTGAGTCAACAGATGGGGACGTTTGCAAGACAACAACCATCTGCACGAACAGTTCGACGACGTTTGCAGCAGCATGGACTATCAGCTCGGAGACCATGGCTGCGGTTACCCTTGACGCTGCATCACAGATATGAGCGCCTGCGATGGTGCACTCAACGACGAACCTGGGTGCACGAATGGCAAAACGTCTCTTTTTCGGATGAATTCAGGTTCTGTTTACAGCATCATGATGGTAGCATCCGTGTTTGGCGATATCGCGGTGAACGCACATTGGAAGCGTGGATTCGTCATCGCCATACTGGCGTATCACCCGGGGTGATTGTATGGGGTGCCATTGGTTACACGTCTCGGTCACCTCTTGTTCGCATTGACGGCACTTTGAACAGTGGACGTTACATTTAAGATGTGTTACGACCCGTGGCTCTACCCTTCATTCGAACCCTGCGAAACCCTACATTTCAGCAGGATAACGGACGACCGCATGTTGCAGGTCCTGTACAGGTCTTTCTGGATACAGAAAATGTTTGACTGCGGCCCTGACCAGCACATTCTCCAGATTTCTCACCAATTGAAAACGTCTGGTCAATGGTGGCCGAGCAACTGGCTCGTCACAATACGCCAGTCACTACTGTTGATGAACTATGGGATCGTGTTGAAGCTGCGTGGGCAGCTGTACCTGTACACGCCATCCAAGCTCTGTTTGACTCAGTGTCCAGACGTATCAGAGGCCAGAGGTGGTTCTTCTGGGTACTGATTTCTCAGTATGCATGCACCCAAATTGCGTGAAAATGTAATCACACGTCAGTTCTAATATAGTATATTTGTCCAATGAATACCCGTTTATCATCTGCATTTCTTCTTGGTGTAGCAATTTTAATGGCCAGTAGTGTAAATTGAAGGGAATGACTGCTATCAGCTGCAGCGGACCGATTATTCCGTGACTGGACACTGCACGCCACACTGTCGCCCGTTGAAGGTGAAGAGAGTTCTCGATCGCGAAATGCGGAATTTGTCCCCCACATGCACCAATTTTGCTTATCGACGAACCCACCCAAATGAAAGTGGGCTTCGTCGGTAGACCATGCATGCATGCACATACTAATTCCCATCACGCCCCACGACCAACCGTGCAGTTTGAACGCCCTAACGGAAACCGTTCAGAAGTTATGGCGATTTTATTTAATATAGTTCAATAACTAAGCAGGGATGGCTAAAGGACAAATGTAAGGATATAGAGGCTTATTTCACGAGGGGTAAGATAGATAATGCCTACAGTAAAATTAAAGAGACCTTTGGAGAAAAGAGAACCACTTGCATCAATATCAAGAGCTCAGATGGAAACCCAGTTCTAAGCAAAGAAGGGAAGGCAGAAAGGTGGAAGGAGTATATAGAGGGTCTCTACAGGGGCGATGTTCTTGAGGACAATATCATGGAAATGGAAGAGGATGTAGATGAAGATGAAATGGGGGATATGATACTGCGTGAAGAGTTTGACAGAGCACTGAAAGGCCTAAGTCGAAACAAGGCCCCGGGAGTAGACAACGTTCCATTAGAACTACTGACAGCCTTGGGAGAGCCAGTCCTGACAAAACTGTACCATCTGGTGAGCAGAATGTATGAGACAGGCGAAATTCCCTCAGACTTCAAGAAGAATATAATAATTCCAATCGCAAAGAAAGCAGGTGTTGACAGATGTGAAAATTACCGAACTATCAGTTTAATAACTCACAGCTGCAAAATACTAACGCGAATTCTTTACAGACGAATGGAAAAACTGATAAAAGCCGACCTCAGGGAAGATCAGTTTGGATTCCGTAGAAATGTTGGAACACGTGAGGCAATACTGACCCTACGACTTATGTTAGAAGAAAGTTTAAGGAAAGGCAAACCTACGTTTTTAGCATTTGTGGACTTAGAGAAAGCTTTTGACAATGTTGATTGCAATACTCTCTTTCAAATTCTGAAGAAGGCAGGTGTAAAATACAGAGAGCGAAAGGCTATTTACAATTTGTACAGAAAGCAGTTATAAGAGTCGAGGGGTATGAAAGGGAAGCAGTGGTTGGGAATGGAGTGAGACAGGGTTGTAGCCTCTCCCCGATGTTATTCAATCTATATATGGAGCAAGCAGTGAAGGAAACAAAAGAAAAAATTCGGAGTAGTTATTAAAATCCATGGAGAAGAAATAAAAACTTTGAGGTTCCCCGATGACATAGTAGTTTTATCAGAAACAGCAAAGGACGAGGAAGAGCAGTTGAACGAAATGGACAGTGTCTTGAAAGGAGGGTATAAGATGAACATCAACAAAAGCAAAACGAGGATAATGGAATGTAGTCGAATTAAGTCGGGTGATGGTGAGGTAATTAGATTAGGAAATGAGACACTTAAAGTAGTAAAGGAGTTTTCCTATTTGGGGAGCAAAATAACTGATGACAGTCGAAGTAGAGAGGATATAAAATGTAGACTGGCAATGGCAAGGAAAGCGTTTCTGAAGAAGAGAAGTTTGTTAACATCGAGTATTGATTTAAGTGTCAGGAAGTCGTTTCTGAAAGTATTTGTATGGAGTGTAGCCATGTATGGAAGTGGAACGTATACGATAAATAGTTTAGACAAAAAGAGAATAGAAGCTTTCGAAATGTGGTGCTACAGAAGAATGCTGAAGATTAGATGGGTTGATCACGTAACTTATGAGGAGGTATTGAATAGAATTGGGGGGAAGAGGAGCTTGTGGCACAACTTGACCAGAAGAAGGGATCGGTTGGTGGGACATGTTCTGAGGAATCAAGGAATCGCCAATTTAGTATTGGAGGGCAGCGTGGAGGGTAAAAATCGTAGAGGGAGACCAAGAGATGAGTACACTAAGCAGATTCAGAAGGATGTAGGGTGCAGTAGGTACTGGGAGATGAAGAAGCTTGCACAGGATAGAGTAGCATGGAGAGCTGCATCAAACCAGTCTCAGGACTGAAGACCACAACAACAACAAGTTCAATAACTGTCACCATGGCAGTTTCTACAGAACTCTCCAAACGCGAGTCCTACTCTCACGTGGCAAATTTCGTTAAATCGAATCAAGTACCAACTCTCCTCAGGGTACAGTTTAGCCCTGCTCGTGCCCCGAGCCTGACGTGTGGTTGGGTGGCCAGGCCCTGGAGACGCTGAGCGGGCTGCGGCGGCTGCCGCTGGTGGGGAACCCCGTGTCGTGCTGCGAGGTGGGCGAGCTGCGCGCCTGGGTGGAGATGCGGCGCGTGTCGGTGATCCGCAGGGAGCTGTCGGTGGGGCCGCTGCCCACCTGCGCACAGCCCGAGGGCCTGCGCGGCCGCCCGTGGACCGCCGCCGCCGGACACGACGCGTGCGTTCAGCGGCTGGACGTGGCCGCCGTGGTGGGCTGCGTGCTGCTGGGGCTGCTGCTGCTCGGCCTGGCCGTCGCCGCCGCGCTGCTGCTGCTCAGGAGGCGCCGCAGGGCCGCGCGCCGACGGCGCACCCAGAGCGCGCTCAGGTGAGCCCACCTCTGTGTTGTGGCCTGTGGTCAGCAATGCGTGCTGCTCGAAAGTCGCTCTGACACTATATATGTGGGACAGGTTGAAAACTATTTCTGCGATCAGCCACAGCCAGAAAGCGGTGGAGGACATACTTACCGTAGTTTCCACTCTGCAAGTCCACATTCTTGTCCAACCCACTGACAGAAATATTTCTATTCTCTATTTCATCAGTGAACCGTGGATTTACTTTCAAAATCTTTTCTTAAAGAATTTGCTTTATTTACTAGCGATTCATCAAGAACAGTAACACATTTAATCACACTATGTGAGCGTGGTAGTAGTTGCCAGTGGGTAACTGATGAAAACAAAATTCATTCAACAAATGGAAATGTTATCCCTAAAAACGCTTTTCCTTTAAAAAAAAATTAAAAATTGTAATCAGAAAGCACCCTCTATAGCTTTTTTTTTTTTTTTTGGACGGTATGAGCTTTCGGCTGAGAACCTTGCCGCTCCCTTTTAACACGGCCGTAGTCACGACCGCTGACAACAACCTCTGAAAGACTACACTGGTGCAAATCTGCAACACACCAAATTACTTTAAAGTAAAAATTTTAACAACTCTCACAAACACGGAAACTACGCACCCCGTAGGAGGGATGGAAATGGTAAAAAAACACATTAAAAAAAATTTCTTGCCACCGAAAGTGCAACTTGTTTTTAGAAGAAAACGCTTACGGTGGAAGGATGGCAACTTTATATACTAAAATGACCATTTAAATAAAAACCCATGAAGTGCAGTCTTACATAAAATGTACAAACATGCTCTACATTACACATATACCGCCTCTCAAGATGGTAGGCAAGATAAAAAACATATTTCAGGAATTAGGCCTTTACACCTTGTAAGCTACCGCTTCTGTTTTGCTCTTTTCTGCTGATGGTTAAGCCTGAGAGCCGAACGTATAAGTGAAAAATTTTGCACAACGGATTTTATAACGCTAATTTGTCGCCCTGACACTTATACGCTCTCCAGAAGGGTAAGCATGTCCTTTGCTCTATATGTGACGTTAACCAGTCGTATGCAAATCTGATTAGTTTCTAACCATATCCTTAGCATACGCTAGAATGTTCAGATGTGCTGACCTACAAACACTGCCTCCACCAGGTGGTTGCAAACATGAAATACACAAATAAGGACATAATAAAATGACAAAGGAAACTACTAGCTATGAAATGATACACTCAGTAGTGTCAAATTCTTTACTCTTCTGCAATTCACTCTATTCAAGATTACACAGTACGAGCAACATTATAGTTCTGCCTATTCACATTTGGTAATCGCTCTGTCTGGCACTGTCCTGTGGTATATAATCGCGGTCATTAATTCAAGCTCGGAATACTGACATCAGCTATGGCAACTGCAATTATATTTAGAACTACACTCGCGAATAGCAACGTGAAGCTTCAGCATAGAACGAAAAAGACGCGTGATCAGCAATTTACTTTACTTCCCTAACCACCGTTGCGAACGCACGACCACTACATTGATCTGACGTTTATCGCTGCAAACGTTCTCGGCTCAGCGAGATAACATAAATTCTACCTCACCAAAAGCTTCCGTGGGCACCTCCACGGCTGCCGTGGAACACCAGACGATCCTCAGGCTCTCGCTACAAGTACTCTGTCCCAGTAACGAGGTCGCACACCTCGCCAGGACCAACCTCTCTCCTCGACGCTCCAGGAACAAATGTTTCTCAGTCGCTACTCTTTTTCGTAGCTCCTGTTCTTTTTTCTTCCCCCTTTCAATGTGTATGGCCAATCATGTTGCTGGAAGGCGTTCGTTTCCGAGCGCCGACCAATCTCATTTTTGCAACCGACCGAAGCTTCTAGAAGCTTCCAGACTGTTCCAGAAGCTTCCGCTCCGGCCGTTGGGAAAACCACCCACACGCCGCCACGCGTTTTGTGAGCGAGCCCCTGTGTCTTCTCCTTGTCCTCGGGCACGTGGCTCCCGCCAAGCTGCGGTCCACCCGCCTGGGGTTTCCAGAGTAGCTTACGGGCGCCGTTGTCTTCAGCTCTCAGACCTGCCTGCCACGCTTGTGTCTTTCCCGATCTCTTGCCAGCCTCCCGTCTCCGTCCGCTTCACTATCGCCCAACGTGCAGATATTCTGCTACAAATTAAGATCCCTAGCCGATGTCAGTATCGTTAATGGTTTCATGTCTCGATGTTTATACTTCCGGAGTGGTAGTTGTAGCCGGCCGCGGTGGTCTAGCGGTTCTAGGCGCGCAGTCCGGAACCGCGCGACTGCTACGGTCGCAGGTTCGAATCCTGCCTCGGGCATGGATATGTGTGATGTCCTTAGGTTAGTTAGGTTTAAGTAGTTCTAAGTTCTAGGGGACTGATGACCACAGATGTTAAGTCCCACAGTGCTCAGAACCATTTGAACCATTTTTTTGGTAGTTGTAATGTTGCTCAAAATGATGCCACCTTACAACCTTAAGCAATAAATTCGGTAACACCGAATCCGACAAACATGACAGAGGCAGCTATTAACGTATGGCAGATTGACAGGGGGATTACTGAACAACCCGAACCGCAGATTGCTCTAACCTGCCCCTACTCCCCAAGGGAAAAACGGACCACTCAATTCATAAATAACCACCTTCCCGCGGGTGGACAAACGGAGAAGAATGGTGGGACGACCCCAAAACAAAGCGGCTGGTGACCTCGTCAAGGAAACAAGTAGAATTTAACAAGTAAATGAAACAACATATCTCCAGTCACTTAACTTCTAATAAACTGCGATTTCTGGCGAAGACCTGCCGCAGCACCCCCAACCCTCCACCAAACCGTCCGCTGCCAGCCGCTTCAACGGACGAAGGAAGGCGCGCCGATCTCCCGTATCACGGCGTCGCAGCTCGCACCGGCCAGCCCGATGTCGTGGTTTGACTGCTGTTGGTCTCGTGTCGACCGCGAAGCCACTACCCTTTTCTATACGGCGCGGCCCACTGGGGACCTCACATGCGCCGACGCTCAAGACGGACAAGTCATCTTGTCTCTCAGTGTGCGACCGACCAATCAATCGATCCAACCGCCAATGACCGTTGCCCGAGCAACTCGAGCAGACTGGCAGCCTAACGCGCAGACTCAGATGCAGGAACTCAGCCCCGATCGGGCGACCACTAGCTGAGTTCTGTTACTGGCGGAGTGGCAAGACTCTCATTTGCCGGCCTTAAAGTTTGATCCAAACAACAGACATACTAGCACACCGACGACAGACAGACACTAACTGCCGCACAAATGCAAACGAGAGACAGACCAGCAACTGGTGACGCGAGACTGACCCAGCCTCACTCCGACTGACCAACTGCCCAGACTCGCCCTCTAGCGAGCTCATAGCGCCCCTTAAATGCACGTGAGCAGGCTACCTTTCCCCTTCCCACCAGTGGGAGACATCAAAGCTGCGATTGCCACAGCGGCGCAACCACCAGAAAGCGGCGGGCGACTGCTTCACACTACGCGCTGCGGCGCGCTCTTCAAAACAGCAAATTTTACCACGGCTCAATCAGCGGGATCAGGAACTATGATTATAAATGAAGATTTTGAGTTTTAATTGACAGATGTATTTGATCAACTTCCACACGCACAACGTAGTAAAATTCCTGAGGATAGTACTAATAATTAGATAGAAGGAAAAGTAGTATGTGGATATGGAATGAGGGTAAGGAATGAAAGAGGAAGCCGCCTGGTAGAATTTTGCACAGAGCATAGTTAATCATACCTAACACTTCCAGAATGAGATTTTCACTCTGCAGCGGAGTGTGCACTCGTACGAAACTTCCTGACAGATTAAAACTGGGACCTTTGCCTTTCGCTGGCAAAGGATGGTTGACCACTTGCCCGCGAAAGGCAAAGGTCTCGAGTTCGAGTCTCGGTCCGGCACACAGTTTTAATCTGTCAGGAAGTTTCATAGCTAACACTTGCTTTAAGAATCATGAAAGAAGGTTGTATACCTGGAAGAGGCCTGGAGACACTGGAAGGTTTCAGATAGATTATATTATGGTAAGACAGAGATTTGGGAACCAGGTTTTAAATTGCAAGACATTTCCAGGGGCAGATATGGACTCTGACCACTATTTATTGGTTACGAACTGTAGACTACAACTGAGGAAACTGCAAAAAGGTAGGAATTTAAGGAGATGGGACCAGGGTAAACTGAAAGATCCAGAGTTTGTAGAGTGTTTCAGAGAGACCATTAAGGAACGATTGACAAGAACAGGGGAAAGAAATACAGTAGAAGAAGAATGGGTAGCTTTGAGAGATGAAATAGTGAAGGCAGCAGAGGATCAAGTAGGTAAAAAGTCGAGGGCTAGTAGAAATCCTTGGGTAACAGAAGAGAGATGGAATTTAATTGAAGAAAGGAGAAAATATAAAAATGCAGCAAATGAAGCAGGCGAAAGGGAACCAAACGCCTAAAATCCGAGAGCGACAGGAAGTGCACAGTGACTAAGCATGTATGGCTAGAGGATAAATGTAAGGATTTAGAAGCATATATCACTACGGGTAAATTAGATACTGCTTACGGGAAAATTAAAGAGAGCTTTGGAGAAAGCAGAACCACTTATATGAATATCAAGAGCTCAGATCGAAAGGCAGTTCTAGGCAAAGAAGGGAAAGCAGAAAGGTGGAAGGAGTATATAGACGGTCTATACAAAGGCGATGTACTGGAGGCCAATATTCTGCAAATGGAAGAGGACGTAGATGAAGATGAAATGGTAGATATGATACTGCGTGACGAGTTTGACAGAGCGTTGATAGACCTGAGGCGAAACAAGGCCCCGGGAGTAGATAACATTCCATGAGAACTACTGATAGCCTTCGGAGAGCCACCCCTTACAAAACTCTACCGTCTGGTGAGCAATATGTTGGACACAGGCGATATACCTTCAGACTTCAAGAAGAATATAATAATTCCAATTCCAAAGAAAGCAGGTGTTGACAGGTGTGAAAATTCCCGAATAACAGTTTAATACGTCACGGCTGCAAAATACTAACGCGAATCGTTTACAGAAGAATGGAAAAACTGGTAGAAGCCGACCTTGTGGAAGATCAGTTTGGATTCCGTAGAAATGTTGGAACACGCGAGGCAGTACTGACCCTACGACTTATCTTAGAAGACAAATTAAGAAAAGGCAAACCTACGTTTCTAGCATTTGTAGACTTAGAGAAAGCTTTTGACAACGTTGACTGGAATACTCTCTTTCAAATTCTGAAGGTGGCAGGGGTAAAATACAGGGAGCGAAAGGCTATTTACAATTTGTACAGAAACCAGATGACAGTTATAAGATTCGAGGGGCGTGAAACTGCACAGTGGTTGGGAAGGGAGTGAGACAGGGTTGTAGCCTATTTCCAGTGTTATTCAATCTGTATATTGAGCAAGCAGGAAAGGAAGCAAAAGAAAAATTTGGAGTAGGAATTAAAATCCATGGATAAGAAATAAAAACTTTGAGGTTTCTCGATGACATTGTAATTCTGTCAGAGACAGGAAAGGACTGGGAAGAGCAGTTGAACGGAATGGACAGTGTCTTGAAAGGAGGATATAAGATGAATATCAACAAAAGCAAAACGAGGATAATGGAATGTAGTCAAATTAAATCAGCTGATGCTGAGGGAATTACAACAGAAAATGAGACACTTAAAGTACTAAATGAGTTTTGCTATTTAGGTGATGATGGTCGAAGTAGAGCGGATATAAAATGTAGACTGGCAATGGCAAGGAAGCGTTTCTGAAGAAGAGAAATTTATTAGCATCGAGTATAGACGTAAGTGTCAGCAAGTCTTTTCTAAAAGCATTTGTATCGAGTGTACCCATGTATGGATGTGAAACATGGACGATAAGTAGTTTAGACAAGGAGAGAATAGAAGCTTTGGGAATGTGGTGCTACAGAAGAATGCTGAATATTAGATGGGTAGATCACATAACTAATGAAGAGGTACTGAACAGAATAGGGAAGAAGAGGATTTTGTAGCACTACTTGACTAGAAGAAGGGATCGTTTGGTAGGACATGTTGTGAGGCATCAAGGGATCACCAATTTAGTACTGGAGGGCAGCGTGGAGGGTAAAAATCGCAGAGGGAAACCAAGAGATCAATACACTAAGCAGATTCAGAAGGATGTAGGTTGCAGTAGTTACTTGGAGATGAAGAAGCTTGCACAGGATAAAGTAGCATGGAGAGCTGCATCAAACCAGTCTCTGAACTGAAGACCACAACAACATCTTACCTAAATATTTTACTGGGTCCTAAATTTATATTTGTATTACAGATACTGCAGCTTTTCCTGTTATTACTACAGGTGTGTTAGTGCTACTACTATTTCCACTATGGGCATTACTGAGTTTTAGTATCTTATACTAAATGTTTCTTTTATTACTGTGTTACTTGAGATTAGTTCACTATTGCTATTTTTATTCATATGCTACTTCACATCTATACTTAAACTAATCTATACTACCTGCAGCGTTACAGTTGCCCCCCCCCCCCCCCCTCGAGCTACTCCCAGTGGGCATGGCCCTGGCACCGGGATGGCCCAATATGTGGGATCGCTGCAGTTCTATCCTAGTGGATTATTTTATCCTACATCTAACCTAATTCTTATTCCTACTGTCATATCTGGTGCGTCGATGTGGCCGAGCGGTTCTAGGCGCTTCAGTCTGGAACTACGCGACCGCTACAGTCGTAGGTTCGAGTCCTGCCTCGGGCATGGCTGTGTGTGATGTCCTTAGGTAGTTAGGTTAAGTAGTTCTAACAAGGGAACCTCCCCATCGCACCCCCCTCAGATTTAGTTATAAGTTGGCACAGTGGATAGCCTTGAAAAAGTGAACACAGATCAATCGAGAAAACAGGAAGAAGTTGTGAGGAACTATGAAAACATTAAGCAAAATATACAAACTGAATAGTCCATGAACAAAATATGCAACATCAAGGATAGTATGAGCTCAGGAGCGCCGTGGTCCCGAGGTTAGCGTGAGCAGCTGCGGAACGAGAGTTTACTGTTGTGCGCACTTATTTATCCTATGTTTAAGGTACTCATGGAGAGTATGTTCATATGTGAGATTCCGGCCAGTTCTTCCTCCAATCATGCGCTATCCTCCCATTTGTAATAACAGACTGGTTGTATAACTCGTCCAAATAAAATTTTTCATTTCTTCTTTCGAATACTTTTTGGACTAAATCTCACAGGGCCCCACAGTCAGTGGGGAGATTCATCGTCTTGAGCTGTATCCTATCCACAGTGTCCATCACCGAGAAGGTGACGTCCCTGCCATACTCATAGCCGATACGCACCACATGCCTTATAGCTGTAGTGAGGACAGTCAGCTCCTCCAGGCGCGCTGATTGCACAGCGTTCTAGGATTGGGTATACCTTAAAAGGGTCCACACCCAAACCTCTCTGGAAACATGGGTCTATTGGCAAATTTGTACTACTCACAACGTTAACCTGCACTTGCTCTTTAGTGACTATACCATTGAGCCTTGTCATTGGAAGACTCCCTACCACAGGATGCCCTTTTGGTCGTTCATGATCTTCAGGCGACCTTAGTCCCAGCTTGAAGGAGAGGGCGCATCTTTCTGACCACAAGGGTCTGTTTGAATACATACATCCTTCATTACCACTCTTTGAATTTGTGTTCAGGTAAGCTTTTGCATAAATTCCCTAAATCTGCTGGCTACCAATGCATCCCTCAGCCCTTTGCGCGGGGACTTTCGTTTAGGCTTCAGCCGGCCAGAGTGGCCAAGCGGTTCTAGGCGCTATAGTCTGGAACCGAGCGACCGCTATGGTCGCAGGTTCGAATCCTGCCCCGGGTATGGATGTGTGTGATGTCCTTAGTTAGGTTTAAGTAGTTCTAAGTTCTAGGGGAGTGATGACCTCAGAAGTTAAGTCCCATAGTGCTCAGAGCCATTTTTAGGCTTCCTGTGTTTGGGTGTAGCCTCGGCCATAATCAGTTCTGGCAATGAGCCTCTGCTCTAGCATCCTGTAGGTAGGGCAGTTTCTTCTGGCTGTGTTACAGGTTTTCTTCCCTCTTCGCATGCAGAGGATGCATATCCCAGTTCTGCCGTAGTTTTTCCTTACATGGTCTTCAGCTCCACTTCTGGAGGAATCCGGTTTCCGTTCGCAGTGCTTGTGAATATGGTCTAAGTCGCCACAATTGTGGCATCGGAGAACTACTAAGTCCAAAAGTCTGGCCCTCACACTGATGGCATGAAAGCCCATGTATATCTTGCCCATAGTGGTTAGCCTGCGCCACATTTTCCCAGAGACCTCGACAAAGTGATATACGACATCCCGTTCCTGGGATCCACTTTTAAAACGCAGCTTAAACTCGTTTTTAAATGTTCCCAGATTCATGTCCTCAAAATTTTGTTGACTGATTGTCTCGTAAGTGCCATTTTCTTTTAGTGTGACAGGTACATCACAAAGAATTACCAAAGGGTTCCGCTTCTTGGGCAGTTCACATTTTATTGCTCTGTTTAATTTTGAGTGATTTAAGATTTTATTCCGATCATGCTCCATGGCGACATCCTCTATAACTACATTTTTGTCACCTTTACTTTATTTATTTTAGTTTTGTCTTTCGCGGGGTTTACGGTGGTTGTAAAAATCTCCTGCACCTTTTTAATGTCTTGACCCGATAGGGGTCTTCGCAGTAGCGATGGCCCAGGCGGCGAGTTCATTTTTGATTGCCAGGACTGCTACCTGCCTAATTTTCCCATTCTTAACACTAGAGTCTAGTATTTGATTAATTCTAGTATGTCTATCAATAACAGTTTCTTCAGTCTCCCACGCCCTCTTCTGAGGTAGGAACAGTGAGCATTGAAGACCTCGTAAACGGACTCGTGTCACTCGCCTCTTGATCAGCCATTGCGAAGTGCAGACGAGTGAAAATTGCATTTGCACGCGGTTCTGGTATCATTACGGGCGGCACACTAACAGTTACTTTAAGCGATCCAGGACGGTGTACAGTCCTCGCGAGTTCACTTCCTATTTGTACCGAAAACATGAGTTTAGTCGCAGTCTCGCTGTGACGTCATCCGAGGCAGCGCGTACTCCGGCTTTTGACTGACGCGGACCGTACGGTAGCTGGGTGCGAAGCGAAGTGAAGTCTGGCTACGCTACGCTAATTCACGGAGCTTCATGCTCCGGTGAGTTTTAGGATGAGCGGATCACGCTTTTCCTACTTCTTCCTTGGGGTGTTGAGTGTTGTCTTCTCGTCTGAATCTTCCTCACGGTTCCGTTGCTGCTAGTGGGTCTTCTTGCTAATGTTGCGGCGTTCCTTTACATCAGCAACAGGTCTGGCCACCTTGTGGTCGGCGCCAGTGCACTTGGTTGCCCAAGTTGCGGACGAGGTCGTTCTCCGACGTCAGCATAAAAACGATGCGCCGCTTGCCGGAATCGGTGTGTAAGCAGCGGGACTCTGTGGAAGCGCTATTCTGTGGTGTTCTCCGGTGCTGAAATCTTGTGGCAGGTGAAGCGCTAGCCTAAGCGCCTTGTTCTGGACCGTCTGCAGCTTTGCGATTGACGAGTAGGCCGAGTTGTCCCACACCACAGCAGCGTGCTCTAACACTGGCCTGATTAGTGTCAGGTACAGAGTAATGCCGCAATGTGGGGGCAGGGTCGTCGCTGGGTTGAGTAAGGGGTACAACAAGCGCAATCTGCCACACGCTTTACCCCTTACTTCCCTGATGTGCGCCTTCCACGCCAGGCGCCGGTCCAGAGTGACGCCTAGGTAGTGTCCGGTGTTCGACCACGGGACGGGGCCTCCCGTGATGCTGAGTGGCTGCAGGTCGGCAGGAATCTTCTTTCTGGTGAAGATCACCGCCTGACTTTTGGCTGCGTTGAACTTGAGCCGCCATTTGGTGGCCCAAGCTCCGAGGTCGTCGCAAGCCGATTGCAGGCGGTGACGCATCAGCCCGGCGTTGATGCTTCTGCCGTAGAGCGCCGTATCGTCCGCGTAGAGCGCAACGTGCACGCCCTGCCTCTTCGGAACGTCGGCGGTGTACAGTGAGTAGAGCGAGGGGCCGATGACGGACCCTTGCGCTACTCCAGCTGCTATGGAACGCGCTGTCAACGTCCCGTCGTCGACGCGCACGTGGAAAGTGCGTCCAGTCAAGTAGGATTTGAGCAGGCGGGCGTGCGGCACAGGTAGTCCTTCTGTAAGTAGTTTATACACAAGGCCGTCGTGCCATACGCTGTCGAAGGCTCTGGAAACGTCCAGAAGTACCGCCCCAAAATACTCGCGACGTTCCAGCGCCCCCATCGCCTGCTCTACCAGTCGAAGTAGCTGCTGTTGTGTGGAGTGGCCCCTCCTGAAGCCGAACTTTTCGTCAGGGAGCAGGCCTTCCTCCCCGACGTGTCGCCACAGCCTCTTAACATACAGCCTCTCGAAAACCTTCGAGACTGCGGGCAACAGGCTGATGGGCCAGTGGTTTTGCGGCAGCCGCAGGTCTTTTCCGGCCTTGGGGACCGCTACAACTTCCGCATGTTTCCACGCAGATGGGAAGCTGCAGGTCCCGAGCACAGAGTTGAAGAACTTCGTAAGTTGCCGCACGGCTCTCGGCGGCAGCATCTTCAGCAGCTCGCTGCTGATGTCGTCGCACCCTCCTGCCTTCCTTGTCTGCAGGCGAGCGAGCTGTTACGCGACCTCATCCTCCGTCATTTCCGCGATGATGTCGTCCACCTCCCTGTGCGCCAGGTACGCAGGAAGGCGCTGTTCTACCAAACGGACGTGTTCTTCGTCCACGACGTCCTCCACCGGCGTGAAATTGGCGGCGAATGCGTCGGCTAACGCGCCGGCTTTCGCGTCGGGTTCGGTGATGATGTCACCTCCGACCTGGAGCGGCGGGGGAGGCGCTGGCGTTGTTACAGGAAACTTTTGGTCACCCTTCAGGTTGATCCGTCCTCTATCCTGAGAATGGCAATTCTGCCGGCCCAGTCGCGGTTGCGGTGGTTTGTAATCGGGTGCTTAATTTCGCGACGCATGCGATTGATGGTGGCCTTCGTTCTCGGCTGTCGCGTGATCTGCCACTCTCGGATCAGACGGTTCTTCTCCCGGATGGCCTGGAGGATGTCTGGTGGGTGCTGCTTCGAGTGTTCCCGTGGACGTCTTCGTTCACGCGGCGTGGCTGCTGATGCCTCTTCGTGCGTCAGACGCGTGAATGTGGCAAGGGCCGCATCGGCCCCCTCGGCCTCTGGGTCAGGCATGGCAGCGACTGTCTTTTCTAGGTGGTCCCGGAAGTGGTTCAAAAAGGTTCAAATGGCTCTCAGCACTATAGGACTTAACATCTTAGGTCATCAGTCCCCCTAGATCTGATAACAAACGTAACTAACCTAAGGACATCACACACATCCATGCCCGAGGCAGGATTCGAATCTGCGACCGTAGCGATCGCGCGGTTCCAGACTGAAGCGCCTAGAACCGCTCGGCCACACCGGCCGGCCCGGAAATGGTCCCAGTCGACGTTGCAGTACTGCTTGCGGCCGTCCGGTACTACGACTCCGTCAGTGGCGAGATCGAAGATCACAGGGAGGTGATCGGACGATAACGCCACGCGTGTGGTCGCGATGGCGTCGTGTGTGGCACCGTTGATAATAGCGACGTCCAAGACGTCGGCGCGGCCGCGTTTGGGATATCGTGTGGTGTTGCTGGGCCGCTCGCAGTAGCTTCCTCCCGCTGCTGGTCGTCACCCGGGAGTTCCATTCCGGGTGTTTGGCGTTGAAGTCGCCGCCTTTGAACAAGTTGCCGCGCATCGACAGCAGCGAGTGGAAGTCTCGCTGTTGCAGCAGCCGTCTTGGTTGTCGATACGCGGCGACAAACTTCACCTGACCCGCTGAAGTGTTGACCACAACACTAGTGGCCTCGACTGTGGTCAGTTCAGGCAGCTGGAACGGATGGTGGGCTAGCGATGTCTTCACATACACCGCCGTTGCGCCGCCCGCCGTCTCTCGGTCGGTGCGATAGCACCGGAAGTTCGGCGCCCACACCTGCACTCCTGGTTTCAGCCAGGTTTCGGTGACGAGGCAGACGCCCACGGCCTCGTCACGCAGAAACTGCCGAAACTCGCCGGCTCGGTCACGAATGCTGTTCACATTCCAAATGCAGGCGGTGAGCCCCTGTACTGGCGTATTAGCCACGATGTGGGGCAGGGGCTGCACGTGTGGCGGTGGCCTGGTTGGCCGCAGTCAGGGCAGATACTATCATCTGCGGAAGCTGCAGTATGAGATGCTCGAACTCTCGCAGCATTACACGCAGTTCTGCAGCTTCACTGGGCGCAGCTGGCGTCTCTGTCGTCTCCGTCGGCGGAGGCTGGGCTCGCTCGGCGGGCGTCGAAGCGGTGGGGGCGTTGTTTGGCCGTCATCCGCGTCTGCTGCGCCGATTTGCAGCCCTGGCTAGCGTGGTTTCTGCTGCTGGCGCTGCGCTAGCCGGCGCTGGCTGCTCTCTCCGCCGTCCGCGCCCCTGGACGTCCGACCGGGGGTGGGGGGCGTCTCTCCGGGCCGATCTCGTCGTCGGTGCCGCGGATGTAGCGGCAGCCGCCGCCAAACTTGTGCCCGCTTGCACAGGCCTGGAGGGCGCAAGTCGTCCCCTGGTTGCTGCTGTCTTGAAGGCCTGGCAGCCTCTGTAGTTGGCAACATGGGCCTCCTTGCAGTTGCAGCAGGTCGGGGCGTCCTTCCTGGGGAGCGGACACTCCCTGCCGGCGTGATTTTCCGCGCATTTCACGCAGCGCGGCTTCATCTGGCAATATTTTGCGATGTGGTCGATGCCTTGGCAGTTGAAGCACTGTGGAGGTCCTCTTCTGCGCCGTAATTTCTCTACAGTGACTTCAGCACTGCACGTCCGCTTTTCCTGGAAGATCTTCCTGTGAACAGGGTTGTCATCCAGGACAGCGAGGAAGAATGGCACGTCGCTGTCTCGGGGTGATTTCATCCGCGATGTGCTGCGTATGACGTAACCCTTCTCTTCGAGTAGCACTCGTACGTAGGCCAGGTCCATGTTGAAAGGCAGTTTCCAGAAAACTACCTTGAGTGTCTTCACTGCTTCTGACGAGTACGTCAAGGAATGGAGTCTCTCACGCTTCGTCAGTTCCATCACGCCGCGGTAGTCGTCCAGGGTGCGCGTGATGATGCGGTACAGGTCTCGCCCTGCCGTCCGCGTTGTGAAGGAGTCCTTCACGACCTGTTTTATCTTCGTCTCGAAGTCTTTGAAGGTGCCTTCCCACTGGATGACGACCGGTGGGGGAGGGGGCGACCTCTTCTGCTCCTCAGTGTCGGCCGCCTCCGCTGTTGCGTCAGGGAGGCTGCTGTAGCGGTTGGCGGTGTTTACTCCGCCTGCTGCTGCTGCTAGCACGACTGCCCTGGCAGTGTGCTTCCTCGTGGGCTTTCTAAACCCGTCTTCGTCAGTCTCAGGCTGGGTCCTGGCCCCCTTTCGAGACACCCACGGCACGATGCTTCCGCCAGGTGCGCTCCAGGGCCGGATTTTCTTCTTGGTTTCCCGATTTTTGGGCTCCAGGGATGAGCCCCGTCAGAGATTGGAGGTGTTTGTCGGCCTCCGTTGCAGCCGTTGCGCCCCCATTTTTGGGGTCGCTCGGGGCACCATTGCTGGTGTCGACCACAGGTCGTCCGGCAGCGGCGTCTGTGGTCTTGGTGGAGGTGGGTGAGGACGTTTGCGGCCCTCCTAGGTCCAAGACACGCGCTACGGTCAACGACGGCAGGCCGTCGTTGGTAGTCAGAAAGCGCCCCGGTTTGCCGTAGGTGGCGGGCGGGACGTGCCCGCCGCGCCACTCGCCTCGCCAGCCGAAGCCGGGTCCGCACAATGGCTTGCCGACGCAGTAGGAGCGTTGCCAGTCTCGGTGTCCATGTCCAGGTCCAGGCCAGTCGTAGGTAGCGGACAGGAAGCGGCCTCCGCCAGAGCAAGCTCTAACGACTGCCCCTCCCCCACGTCACTCGCTTCAGTGGCGTGTGCCACCTCCGCATAACGCCTGCCCATTCCGAGATCGTCAGTCAGCTCGTGAACCTCGCCCATTTTCCGGGTCGTCGTAGTCGGGGGGCCGGATGGGGCCGCCGACCGAGCGAGCTCGGCCGGACAGCGATCCGCCACACCCTTCACTTCGTCACTGCGGTCTGCACGCGATGGCATCTCAGCTCGGAATGACGACAAGTGAGGTCTGACTTTTTTCTTTGCTCTTTTCATTCCCACCCTGAGGGGGTGGGCGGGCTGTTTGAGAGCGTGCATGTTGCTCTATTCAGCCATGGGGTTAATCTAAGCTTATTCTGTTTTGACTCTGTTTATTTTTCTTGCAAGGGGGGATGGGAAGGTATTCTCCCGATTGGGAATTTATTTGCAGGAGATTGATGGGGACAGTTTCGGTATTCACCTTAGCGGCCAAGGAAAACCTGCAAAACCCGGCCAGAACTGCCTGTGTTTGGGTTTCTCTTTTTTATTTTCCGTCTTGCCAGCGTTGGCGCTGGTGTTCACGCCGGGCAAGAGCGGCTTCGTGGTCCTTCTTTCTTTGTCTTCTCTGTCTCTTCTGAATTGTTCTTCTCGGGCTTCTGCCTTTCTTCTTATGATTTCCCGACTTTGTAAGGAACTCATCTGGTACTCGGCCCGCTCGGCCACGTTCGGGATTGCCTCGTCCAGGATCTCGCTGTCCACCAGGTTTCCCCTGTCCCCTAAACGGCCGCTTTCTGAGACCCATAATATTTTATAACACTGTTGTGTATTAATTTAGAAGCTTCGAAATTTTCGTATGAATCGAATCATGTTGGCTTTAATCCCAGAAAAAAATTTAGTTCGCCTGCATGTAAACTTTGCCGTCTAGAATTTTTAGAATGGAACTAACAGTAGAACATGACCTCTGAACTACAACTTTAAGAGACCTTGTATTGATTATTATTTACATCAAAGTCTTGAAACTTGTTCTAGCTCTATTATTAATGGGTTTAACCACACCCTGTAATGAGAACATTGTAGCATTAGTACAACTCATACTTATCTACTACAAATGCGGACGTTTTTCTTCCAAATTTAGTTTTCAGTAAATTACTCGAAAACTATTAGACGTAGCACAATGGCGTCACGTAGTTACTATTGTTATGTTGAACTGAAGCTTCATACAAATTTTGGCTTTCTAGCTGAATTATTTGGCGCCATTTATTTTTCGTAAAAACGTGGATTCCGACTAAAATTTTGTTCCGATCAACTTGAAACTCGTGCCAGTTAATTTTGACATACATTTGCACATTCGGACCAATTTTTAGCTTCCTAGCTTTATTATTTAGCGCCACTTATTTTTCGTAAAACCATGTATTTAGGGAAAGACATTCATCTGATCAGTCTGAGATTTGACAATGTGATAGTAAAACACATACTGACAAAATTTGGAAAAGCAACTTTGACTTCTAATTCCATTCTTAAATTATGGGGCAATACTTGTGTGCTACTCGCAACGCGTTATGGTGACGTGCCGCTACTAGCAGTGACCTGGGGTAAGTCCCGACACGCTCGCTCGCCTCTGTGTCTCTCAAATGATAAAGCGCTCGTTTCGCCACAACTGCCACCTTATCTCACAAGGAACTCCTCGAGTGCGAAGTAGCAAAAGCCCTATGATGTTTACGCCATTCGACGCCACACATGCTACCTCCCATGCGACCACAGTATTGCCTGCGAGTGGCAACAGCGAGTTGGATTAGGAGGTAGCCAATGGTGAGCACCGCATGAGGCCCCAGAGCGTAGTTGAACTGCTTATACTCCGTTCATGATAAGAATAAACCTGACGTAAACAAACATAAACGCGATGATTGGTCAGCAGCCGTAGCTCTCGTACACTAGTGTTGTTCCGCTCTTGGAACTAGGTCCAACTTATGTATTAGAAATCTCATTACTATGTCGCTGTAAATGAAACTTTAAGATATTCTGATGTGTTAACAGTCATCACCTTTTTTTCTTAATCATACTTTAGCTATATAATTTTTATTTGCAAAACGTGTACAGTCACAGTCTCTGTAAGCGCTCCTTTTGCTCTGATTGTCCCGCTGTTCATAGGTACCGCGAAAATCGGTGACGCTGCTTCCTGCTTCGCAGTGGAACGCGCTAGCGGAACACCGTTAATGGCTACAAACAAGTTGTTCTTAATGATTTTCCCACCATTACAGAGAAAAATCGGCTTTGACGTTTTTCAAGAAACATGATGTATGAAATGTATGGAAACATATCTAAATTATATCCCTAGCGTAATCCGTAGCCTCTTACGTTGATAACCGAGTGGAGTGGTGGGCGGCGATTCGTAAACCGTTGTAATCTACAATTTGTTTTTGTTCGGTTTGAATACCTGAATCATTTAAAGATGAAATGTATCAAATATTGATAATTAACTCTTACTCAACCATAATTTTTTCAAGAAAAATGAACGTCTTCCAGTTTCTAATTATGTATCATATGCAGAATTCTGGTTTTCGTTGCAAATATACAATCTTAATTATCGATGTATTATAGAAGATTGGTAAAGACTGTTGAAGTCAAGAAAACATTACACAGTTAAATTTCCCGAGGAAAATGAAAAATAAAACACTGTATGAATATGCCCAGTGTTTTATAAGACAGATGTGGCCTCACACGAGGCAGAATGGTTCAAATGGTTCAAATGGCTCTGAGCACTATGGGACTCAACTGCTGAGGTCATTAGTCCCCTAGAACTTAGAACTAGTTAAACCTAACTAACCTAAGGACATCACAAACATCCATGCCCGAGGCAGGATTCGAACCTGCGACCGTAGCGGTCTTGCGGTTCCAGACTGCAGCGCCTTTAACAGCACGGCCACTTCGGCCGGCCGAGGCAGAATGATAAGCGTCGTAGGAACACAGAAAACAATAATTTTCACGGAGTCGAGCACACTGTACAAACGCTGCATTTTCGCTGTAGTCCCCTTAACAATGCAATCAGAACCTAGTAGAATCGATGTGGAGGCAAGTTAAGGGACATGTCACGGGAAGTAACAAGGCATTTAAGCTGCCAAAATTACTGGAACTAATGCACGAAGTTTTGTGGTGGGACACTGCCGAGCGGTGACGAAATGCAGAAATGCACGTCATATAGGAGGAGGAAATATGGACTTTTTGTGGCTTGAGATTCTACTGCTGATCATCTCTTTATCAACGTAGCAGCAGTGACATGGAGCGCATGCCTCGGAGTCCGATATAGAAGTTCGTTGATTACCAGACGACTGACCGTTATACCTTCTCTCAGCGGATGGTTCGTTGGTTTAGAGAGTGGAGTGGGTGGGGGGGGGGGGGGGTGGGAGGGAAGGGACCAAACTACTTGGTCATCGGTCCCTTCTTCCTATACCTCGAGGGAAAGAATAAAACAAACAAGACTTACTTCACAAAACCTGGAGAAAACAAAACCCACAAGAACTACAGAACGGAAACAAACACTAAATCCCAGCAGAACGCTTTTCATGTAGAAAAATTACCCTTGTTGAAGTCAGGAATTTTCATCACTCCCATTTTTAATTACAGGACCATGTTAGCTACGATCGACAGCATGTTATGTTTTCCAGCAGATCACCTAAGAAGCGTATCGCCTGAGTTTTGCCATTATTTTCTTCTGTTCAAAAATTAAATGACATTCAAGGCTACATTGTTCTGTGCTTGTCTCTTTTTACGTCTTTATTACAACTGTTCACATCACTTCATGTTAGTTGGACCAGTTCGATAGCCTGCGCTTTCGAAGTTAAAATTGCGCCGGTAAAGCTGTCGTCCCGTATTATCGCCGAGTCGATGTACGCGTAGCGCACGGCATAAAACGTGCCCTCATTATCGTACTTGACTGTACTCGGGACAGCTTGGGTTCCGCTCCACGTGAAATGAAATCCAATGAGGTTCCAGCAAACACGGAAGAATACATAGCTTAATGTTTACATGAAGTTTAATCTTATGAGGAACGGTGTATAGTCAACGAATAACTTACAACAGTGCTACAGTGCTATTGGTGTTGATTCAGAGCAGAGAAATGGCAACGATTAACTAAGGAAACATTCCATTACATCTACAACAACAATTGCCGAAGTTGAAATTTTTTCAGAGAGGAACCTATGTGACACGCAGAGACAAGGATTCAGAAGGGCAGTGTCCGCCCCGATAACTGAGTGGTCAGCGTGACGGATTGTCGTCCTACGGGCCCGGGTTCGATTCCCGGCTGGGTAGGAGGTTTTCTTCGCTCAGGGACTGCGTGTTGGGCTGTCTTCATCGTCATTTCATCCCCGCCCGGTGCGCAGGTCGCCCAATGTGGCGTCGAATGTAATGAGACCTGCACCAAGGCGGCCGGACCTGCCCCGCAAGGGGCCTCCCGGCCAATGGCGCCAAACGCTCATTTCCAGAAGGGAAGTGGAGGGGACTGGTTGTACACTGAAAGCCGAACACTCCTTGTTACAAAAGTTTATTAATCTGCAGTAGCCCAACAACGTTTTTTATACCGTGCCCTACCATTTCAGTTATTTTGCTAACGACAAGTGTTAGTCTCTACCTTTATTTAAGGCCCAGCAATCATTAGTTAATCAGTTCCATCTTACACTGAAATCCTTTTGTTTGTACTCTAACATTCACTTACAAGAGCTTATGCCAAGACAATACTCCAAAAAATTTAAACAACAATATTAAAACAATTTTTTAAAACAACCTCCGTTGAACAAGTTGAAATTAAAAACTTCCTTAAGTTGAAATTAAAAACAACTCAGACAGTGCCAGAAGACAGTTCTTTTACAATAATGTATAAACTAAAAATTCCAGAGGACACTTGCCATTAAATTTCCACATGGTAAATCAGTCTACCAAAAGCATTTACGGGAGTACTTAATAAGAAATAATTTAATCAAAACTCACGCAGAAAATGATCAGCTTAAGTTCTTACGTGATCATATACAGTTAATTAACAAAAGGAAATGTAATTTATAAAATTCAGTTTACTAAGAACAGTTACCAGCATATTAACCTGAGAGGTCTCCACTATTTCCGGTAATTGCTACACTCTGTTAATACAGACAGTCCTCAAACAAGAAAAATTCCAGTGTACTATACAACCGTACACAATGAAATGTTACAATAACAGAATAGAAAACCTTGTATCAAAGTACCATGTTCAGACTAACCTTACTTGAAATTACTTAACATCTACCCACCCCTTGACCCAGTCGTGCCTTTGTACTATTCGTACCACACTTCTCGGGCCTGACTACCAGAGCAACAGATGCTTCTTGACCAGTACAGCAGGTTACAGCTCGTGCCTTATTTCCACCAAACCAAATCAACATATTCGTTACAGGCACTGTTCATATTTCTCTCCGTCTTAGAAGATCACCTTCACGACACAGTTCTACTAGGTTCTACAACAAGATCACTTCATCCGGTGAAACCGAAACCAGACCCCTCGTTTTCAGTGACCAAAAGTTTCAAAAGCTCCGAGCCATGTAACTCACCATCATTGTTGGACAGGGAACCACAAATCCTGTCTCCAGTGAAACGTGGTAAAGGACAGTCGTTGCCCAAGGAGCTGGTACTAAACACAGTTACGTACTTGGAATATCATCCGCAACATATGAACAGATTTTGAATAAGTCCGCAGTAATATGACCGTTTAGTGCATAAGACAAACGACGGGTACTGAGTGAAGGACTTGTTACAAAAATCGGTGTTCGTGTGCGTTTCGAAGATGCTCGACACGATTTACAGGGTGTGCGTGATAGTGGCCTACTCTGTTATGCACATCAAAATGCGGGCGACATAGATTACATAATTGTAAGACTCAGTTTTTACAGTTTCTAACACACAATTCAACAAAACCAGACGTTTTGATTTCACAGAACGGGCATATGATTAGTGAAACTGAACAGTTCAAAATTCTAGATGTTCAGATAGATAGTAAGCTGTCGTGGAAAGCCCAAGTTCATGACTTGTTCAAAGACTTAATACTGCCATTTTTACTATTCGGACTGTATCAGAAGTGAGTGATCGTTCGACACCAAAATTAGTCTACTTTGCTTATTTTCATTCGCTTATGTCGTATGGTATTATATTTTGGGGTAACTATTCCCATTCAAAAGGATATTTTTGGCTCAGAAATGGGAGGTTCGGGCAATAAGTGGTGTAAGTTCACGAACCTCTTGTCGACCCCTGTTCACGAGTCTGGGTATTTCGACATATATTTCTTACTGTAATTTCTTGTTAACAATATTAGCTTATTCCCAAGAATAACCAGCTTTCATTCGGCAGAAATCAATCCTGCATTTGGATCGAACTTCCTTAACTCTTGTGCAAAAAGGTGTGCAGTATACTGCTGCATCCATTTTCAATAAGCTACCACTCGAATTCAAAAATCTTAGCAGTAATCCACGCTCTTTCAAATCGAAACTGAAGAGTTTCCTCCTTCAGTCGAGGAGTTCCTTGAACAATTAAGCTGATTCTTATTGTATTGTTGATTGCGTTTGCTTAAACTTATGGACTGACTTTTTTCGGGTTCATAAACAGTTATTTTTATCTGTTATTACATTTATGTTGTAATTTCATGTACTGACACGTTCCATGATCTTGGAGATTTGCTCCTCAATTTGGTCCTACGGAACTTGACGTGTAAATAAAAAATGAATAAATAAATGGAAGACGTAGGATAACGAAATTTCAAACACAGCGTCAACTCAACGATGCGCAGCAAACTGCACAAACTTATTCCATCCTTCAGTGAGGAACTTGTTTTCAACTCCGACCAACCGGCACTTGAAGAGGAAGTGCATATGAAAGGAAGCCTGGAAATGAGAAGTACTAAGACAGCTGTATCAAGGTCAGCTAACATCAGTGGCTTGGCGCATTCATATACAATTATGCCGACTCTTAATCGGGAAGGCCCGCATCTCGTGGTCGTGCGGTAGCGTTCTCGCTTCCCACGCCCGGGTTCCCGGGTTCGATTCCCGGCGGGGTCAGGGATTTTCTCTGCCTCGTGATGGCTGGGTGTTGTGTGCTGTCCTTAGGTTAGTTAGGTTTAAGTAGTTCTAAGTTCTAGGGGACTCATGACCAAAGATGTTAAGTCCCATAGTGCTCAGAGCCACTTGAACCACTTAATCTGGAAGGTAAACTGGCTGGACAGTTATTGATTGTGCTGCCAGAACTTTGAGGAGCTCTCACCTGTACGATTATTTCTCATGCGCGTGATCTTGCAAAGGCAGTAGGGAATATTTACGTCACAGCAAGCAAAAGTGGGATAGTGGGCGTAAGAGAACTGCTTGATTCCTGGTCCGCGTATGAAAACCATACTCCTTGTGAGCAGATTTGCCCCTACCCCCCCCCCCCCTCCCCCGTGAAAAGTCTGTGACATTGCATTTCATACCACTTGGAGCCATTGCACACATTCAGCCTCTGTATGATTGTTTTTTCCGTGGCTATAGAACATTTTATCACACTATCTGCAGCTACGCCTTAAAGGATAACCACTTTAACGGTGAGCCTTATTACAGACTGTAACGCATTCGGTTGCATCCCATCACATTCCATCAGTACCCATCAGCCCGCTACACCAACATGATTCTATATGCACTCTTTAAGAGTGGATACCTCCATGAACGACCTGCACGGTTTGTAACTCCGAAGGAGTTCACCTTCGGTCTTGATGGTGCCAACTTTTGAGATGACTGTGGCCCCCATTTCTCATTCGGTGTTCATGGTGCAAGTTAATGGTTTCTTTGAACATTTCTTGAATCTCGACAATATCCATTTTTGAAGCGTAATATATACTTCCCGTAGAAGGTTGATCTCTGCACCTCACGGACACTCATTTTCTCTCGCCCTTCTGATGCACATGGTGATTCGTTAGCAGCTAATATGTTTCTTGTTATAACTGTTGACACAACACTTTCTAAGGTGCCTTACTAAAGACTGAACTTGCGACATCTCACACAAGGAGTGGCTTGCCACTGAAGGCTCGCAATCGACTGATCCTGTCACTGCACAATGGAAAACTTCTCCTGAGGCACAACTTGTGAGGTTACTGTGGCCCTCGCATTGCCATAATACGAAGGTGTTGCTGGAAGAAAGTATTAACCCAAAAGAGCATATTTTTGTTTAGCGTATGTTTCAATTCAAAGACAAGAACATAAATATTTCTCCATCGCTGCTGTATGTATGGGGACACTGTCATATCAAAAATTGAGATTAAGACTGAATTTGCCCCAGATTGCAATTAAATGATCTTCGGTTTTATTTTAACACGTACTTGTTCGCAGGCACATCTGAAGAGGAGGATAGAAGCCTGGAAATTGATTGAGTTAAAGTAAAAATGAAGGTCATTTAACTGCAGACTGAGGCAGAATCATTCTTAGTCTGAACATACATAGAATAATACAAATACACGAGGGTAAGTCAATTGTTATTCGCAAAGTAGTTATAAAATTTTATTGTAGTCAAATAGGAAACTTACAAGAATATCATTCTTCGACATAGTCTCCTTGCGTTTCAACGCACTTGCTCCATAGTTGTACAAGCTTCCTGAAGGTTCTCGGTTGAGCTGCGAGCCAAGAATCCACCGCTTCTTTCACTGCTTTGTCCGAGGCAAATCGACGGCGCCTTAATGCCTGTTTGAGTGGACCAAACAAGTGATAGTCAAAAGGAACAAGATCGTGATTATATGGAGGATGATTCAGATTTGAGTTTCTGGAGCGTTTCAGCAGTGCGGGCAATAGTATGCAGACGGGCATTGTCGTGCAACAACACAACACCTTTTGACAGCAATCCTCGGCGTTTGCTTCAAATTACAGGCTTTAGCCTTGCAGTAAGCATCTCACTGTAACGTACACTGTTTATTGTTGCGCCCCTTTCCCCATAATGTTCCAGTACTGGACCTTGTGCGTCCCAAAAAACCGTAAGCATCAGTTATCTTGCGGACGGTAGGGCCTTGAACTTTTTCTTGCACGGCGAATTTGGATGTTTCCATTCCATACTCTGCCGTTTACTCTCCGGCTCGCAATGATGGATCCATGTTTCGTCACAAGTAATGATTCTGTCTAAGAAGTTGTCCCCTTCGTTACCACAGCGATCCAAATGTTTTTTGCAGATGCCCAAGCGCGTTTGTTTACGCAACTGTGTGAGTTGTTTTGGGACCCATATTGCACAAACTTTATGGAGCCAAAGTCTCTTGTGGATGTTTTCGTAAGCAGAACCGTGGCTAATTTGTAGACTATGTGCCACTTCGACAATAGTTAATCGTCTGTCTAAGAGAATCATTTCACGTGAACGCTCAATGATTTCTTCATTTGTGGCGGTAAACGGTCGTCCGGCTCCTTCATCGTGCGTAACACTCGTGCGACCATTTCGGAATTTTTCAATCCATTCGTAGACACTCCGTTGTGGCAAAACACTGCTCCCGTACAGTACCGAAACCCTTCGATGAGTTTCGGTCCCTGATACGCCTTCCGACCACAAAAAAACGGATCGCTGAACGTTGCTCTTCTTTGGTGCAAATTGACAGTGGAGCAGCGATGATTAACAGCACGGCACCGATAACGAAACTAACCTAGCAGCTTGAAAATTGCAAAGATATAAAAACAATTAAACAAAGGATGCGTCATCAACATAAAACGACAGTACTACCAAAATAGCCGGCCGAAGTGGCCGTGCGGTTAAAGGCGCTGCAGTCTGGAACAGCAAGACCGCTACCGTCGCAGGTTCGAATCCTGCCTCGGGCATGGATGTTTGTGATGTCCTTAGGTTAGTTAGGTTTAACTAGTTCTAAGTTCTAGGGGACTAATAACCTCAGCAGTTGAGTCCCATAGTGCTCAGAGCCATTTTGAACTACCAAAATAAACAAAAATATAACTAAATTTCGGATAATAATTGACTTACCCTCGTATATAGCAGGCAGCGCTCTCCACCTTCCTATCAGCATGTGGTATCTGCCCCAATCTCTGGTAACTGAATGGTCAGCGCGACGTAATGTCATACCTAACGGCCCGGATTCGATTCCCGGCTGGGTCAAAGATTTTCTCCGCTCAGGGACTGGGTGTTGTGTTGTCCTTATCATCATCATTTCATCCCCATCGACACAAGTCGCCGAAGTGGCGTCATCTCGAAGGACTTGCAGCAGGCGAACGGTCTACCCGATGGGAGGCCCTAGCCACACTGCATTTACATTTTACATCTGCCCCACTAGCTGAGTGGCCAGTGCGGTGGAAGGCCATGCGAGGGGCCTGGATTCGATTCATGACCATATCATAGATTTTCTCCACTTAGCGACTGGGTTTTGTGTTGTCTTCATCATCATTTCATCCTCATCAACAAGCGCCGAAGTGACCTCTACCAAAAAGACTTGCACCAGGTGGTTGGACTCACTGCAAGTGGGGCTCCCAGCCTAGCAACACGCGTTATCATTATTACCAGCACGCTGTGTGTCCGAAATAAACACAGTTGGCGTGATCAGACTAATCCTCACGAAATTAAGGGTTAGCACTTTTTGCTGCTGCCCACTTCATGCAGTTTAACGAAGGTGTAGAATTGAACAATTTAAAATAGATGATTTCAGAAGTCAGGCTTTGTTGTGGGTGCCATTGTAATAATATAAACGGCGTTGCATAACTTAATTGGGGCCTGGAACCCGTAGCTGAGTTAGTAGAAAGCTACAACCATGGTCTGACTGAAGAAACCACAGAGAGGCCGACCTAAGATGACAGCAGGCTTTGCCATGTCATTGGTTGGTTTGGGTTGTTTGGGGGAAGAGACCAAAGAGCGAGGTTATCGGTCTCATCGGATTAGGGAAGGACGGGGAAGGAAGTCGGCCGTGCCCTTTCAAAGGAACCATCCCGGCATGCCATGGCATTAGAACAGTTGCACCATACTATATGAATGCATGTTGTCTGGTCTTTTGTAGATGTCAAAAAGAACAGACACCACACAATCATGTAATGGATTTGTCTCGATGGGCCACGAACCCACCACCTTCAGTGCGGATTACATCCGACCGCCAGTGGGAATCTCAAAGTAGCGAGCATGGAGGACATGGACGAGCATTGTGGATAGGTGGTGCTCGGTGGAATTGCAGGTCGTCCGGGAGGTGTACTCAGGTAGTCGACTCATTTGTGACTGACGTTGTATACAGATGGCGCAGTGGTTAACACAATTACAAGTAAGCAGAAGATCCTGAGTTCGAGTCCAGTCCAGGACACATTTTCACTCATTGCCGCTGATTCCGCATGAAGTCACGATGCAGCTGATATCAATAATGCCTTTCCTTTCCTTTCTCTTCTTTCCTTTCCTTTCCTTTCCTTTCCTTTCCTTTCCTTTCCTTTCCTTTCCTTCCCCTCCTTGCACATTCAATGTATATAATACACTACTGGCCATTAAAATTGCTACACCAAGAAGAAATGCACATGATAAACTGGTATTCGTTGGACAAATATATTATACTAGAACTGACATGTGACTACATTTTCACGCAATTTGGGTGCATAGATCATGAGAAATCAGTACCCAGAACAACCACCTCTGGTCGTAATAACGGCCTTGATACGCCTGAGCATTGAGTCAAACAGAGCTTGGATGGGGTGTTCAGGTACAGCTGCCCATGCAGCTTCAACACGATACCGCAGTTCGTCAAGAGTAGTGACTGGCGTATTGTGACGAGCCAGTTGCTCGGCCACCATTGACCAGACGTTTTAAATTGGTGAGAGATCAGGAGAATGTGCTGGCCAGGGCAGCAGTCGAACATTTTCTGTATCCAGAAAGGCCCGCACAGGACCTGCAACATGCGGTCCTGCATTATACTGCTGAAATGTAGGGTTTCGCAGGGATCGAATGAAGGGTAGAGCCACGGGTCGTAACACATCTGAAATGTAACGTCCACTGTTCAAAGTGCCGTCATGCGAACAAGAGGTGACCGAGACGTGTAACCAATGGCACCCCATACCATCACGCTGGGTGATACGCCAGTATGGCGATGACGAATACACGCTTTCAATGTGCGTTCACCGCTATGTCGCCAAACACGGTGCGAAAAAATGACGTTTTGCCATTCGTGCACCCAGGTTCATCGTTGAGTACACCATCGCAGGAGCTCCTGTCTGTGATGCAGCGTCAAGGGTAACCGCAGCCATGGTCTCCGAGCTGAGAGTCCATGCTGCTTCAAACGTCGTCGAACTGTTCGTGCAGGTGGTTGGTGTCTTGCAAACGTCCCCATCTGTTGACTCAGGGATCGAGACGTGGCTGCACTGTCCGTTACAGCCATGCGGATAAGATGCCTGTCATCTCGACTGCCAGTGATACGAGGCCGTTCGGATGCAGCACGTCGTTCCGTATTACCCTCCTGAACCCACCGATTCCATATTCTGCTAACAGTCATCCGATCTCGACCAACGCGAGCAACAATGTCGCAATACGATAAACCGCAATCGCTTTACGCTACAATCCGACCTTAATCAAACTCGGAAACGTGATGGTAAACATTTCTCCTCCTTACACGAGGCATCACAACAACGTTTCACCAGGCAACGTCGGTCAACTGCTGTTTGTGTACAAGAAATCGGTTGGAAACTTTGCTCAAGTCAGCATGTTGTAGGTGTCGCCACCGGCACCAATCTTGTGTGAATGCTCTGAAAAGTTAATGATTTGCATATCAAAGCATCTTCTTCCTGGCGGTTAAATTTCGCGTCTGTAGCACGTCATCTTCGTGGTGTAGCAATTTTAATGGGCAGTAGTGTAGTTACCACATATGCATCCGTATGTCACAGGATGCAGTCAACTCAGAGACGTAATCAACGGCAGTCATCGACCCAATGTGGATCAACCGGGCTGCTGTTACTAGATGCTGCCTCAGCTATCTGTGGAACAGTGGACTGCGACAAAATCCGGATGCTGCTGGGTGGTGAACTGGTGCCTTCCAGGTGCTAGGGCCGGCCGGAGTGGCCGTGCGGTTCTAGGCGCTACAGTCTGGAACCGCGCGACCGCTACGGTCGCAGGTTCGAATGCTGCCTCGGGCATGGATGTGTGTGATGTCCTTAGGTTAATTAGGTTTAATTAGTTCTAAGTTCTAGATGACTGTTGACCTCAGAAGTTAAGTCGCATAGTGCTCAGAGCCATTTTTGAACCAGGTGCTAGGCCACCTGCTGGCTACCTACTGCCAGCTGCAGGGCACATAGCCAGGGGTCCGTGATTCGCACCTACGTGTGACTAGCTCCCGAGCCACCACCTGCTCCATGTGGGCACACTCTACTACTGCAGGCTACTGCCGCAGCGTCCTGTGCTGATATCCCCGGTTCACTTCTACTCTCGGATGTTACCAGCACTGAGCCGCACATCTGTGCGAACCAGTGAGCCCGACTTCTGTGAGGGCATTATTGTCGCGTACTCGCTTCCTACCTGGGGCTTGACATGGCTCTCCAGTCACCAGAGCACTGACAACGTTACTCCACTCTGCTGCCGTCTGCTTATTGGAGCGATGCTGTGTGGTGGCTACGTCTCAAAGTGGCGTGCTCAGCTAAGTACCTCTACGCCATCTGGGGATAGCCTGTGACTGTGTGCTGGCTGCAGCGTGACAACATTATGAATAAATGAACTAATGACTGTACTTCCTCTATGACTTTGCGCTGGACTTCCACCTCGTTCCACATACAGTACCTGCTTCCCCTGCCAACCAGCTCGCGCCATCATCACAACCTGTTCTGGGTCGAATAACACATCAGCTATATTGACGCCCCCTACACCGGCAACCATTGAGAGTTTGCGTCAGTGTGTAAGCCTGAGAGGATGTAGCTGCGAAGAGCGTTCGGCCGTTGTGTATTATGAAACAATTAGCGCCTATCATGTACAAGCCGCCAACGAATTTTCGCAGTCTCTGTGGTTATTTGTTACATTGTCGCAACGGCGTCCACATCGAACCCTAACTCTTAACGCACTTCATTTATAATTGTTCAGTACTTGGCTCTTCTGTGCCATCTTTAATTTCTTTCAGCCACGAGTTTCTCCGTCTTCCAATGGCCCTTTTGCTATGTATCTGGGTTGGGGTTGGGTTGTTTTGGGGAAGGAGACCAGACAGCGAGGTCAGCGGTCTCATCGGGTTAGGGAAGGACGGGGAAGGAATTCGGCCGCGCCCTTTGAAAGGAACCATCCCGGCATTTGCCTGGAGCGATTTAGGGAAATCACGAAAAACCTAAATCAGGATGGCCGGACGCGGGATTGAACCGTCTTCCTCCAGAATGCCAGTCCATGCTATGTATCATTCCTTCTTTTGCTATTTAATATTCCTTCAGTGATAAACTCTAGTGATTGATATATAATTCGTCACTCGTAAGTTGCCCCTAATACTGCCTCTTTCCTTGGTATAAGACATACACTAAAGCGCCAAAGAAACTGGTATAGCTATGCGTATTCAAACACAGAGATATAAAAGCAGGAAGAATACGGCGCTGCGGTCGGCGACGTCTATATGGCTGGTTATCAAGCTTTAAGTGAGTCTGAACGTGGTGCTACAGCCGACACACGAGCGATGGATTCAAATGGTTCAAATGGCTCTGAGCACTATGGGACTTAACATCTGAGGTCATCAGTCCCCTAGAACTTAGAACTAACCTAACCTAACTAACCTAAGGACATCATACACATCCGTGCTCGAGGCAGGATTCGAACCTGCGACCGTAGCAGTCGCGCGGTTCCGGACTGAAGCACCTAGAACCGCTCGGCCACCGCCGCCGACTGAGCAATAGCACGCAACAGCTTCGAGGTAGCGATGAAGTCGGGATTTTATCGTACGATCATTTTACGAGTGCACCGTGAATATCAGGAATCCGTTAACACATCAAATCTCCGACATCTATGCGGACGGAAAAAGATTCTGCAAGAACGGGACCAACGACGGTGGAAGAGAACAGTTCAACGTGACAGAAGTGCAACTCTTGCGCAAATTGCCGTAGATTTCAATTCTGGGTCACCAACAAGCGTCAGCGTACGAACCATCATCGATATGGGCTTTCGGAGCCGAAGGCCCACTCTTGTACCCGTGATGATTGCACGACATTGGACTGTTAATGACTGGAAACATGTTGCCTAGTCGCACGAGTCTCGTTTCAAATTTTATCTAGCGGTTGGACGTGTACGGGTATGGAGACAACCTCATGAATCCATGGATCATGCATGTCAGCAGGGGACTGTTCTAGCTGGTGGAGGCTCTGTAATGGTGTGCGGAATGTGCAGTTGGAGTGATATGGGATCCCTGATACATCTCGGTACGACTCTGACAGGTAACACGCACGTAAGCATCCTGTCTGATCACCTGCATCCATTCATGTCCATTGTGCATTCCGATGGACTTGGGCAATTCCAGCAGGACAATGCGACACCCCACACATCCAGAATTGCTCCAGGAACACTCTTTTGTGTTTAAACACTTCTGCTGGCCACCAGACTCCCTAGACAATGACATTCTGAGCGAATCTGGGATGCCTTGCAACGTGCTTTTCAGAAGAGGTCTCTGCCCCCTTGTACTCTTACGGATTTGTGGACATTAGTCTAATCCGTGCCATGTCGTATTGCCAAACTTCTGCGTGCGGGGGGCGGGGGAGATGGGGGGGGGGGCTAGTCGATATTAGGCAGGTGTACCAGTTTCTTTGGCTCATCTACATATACATATAAACTTCGCTAGACACCAAGCGGTGTGTCTCGGAGGGTACTATTCGCGCCAAGGTCATATCCCCCCCCCCCTTCCCGCCCTGTGTTCCACTCGCGTGTCGCGCAAGGGAAGTCTGAAGACCTCAGTACGAGCTCTACTTCCGCTTATCTTTGAATGGTGATCATTGCGTGATTTGAAAGTTGGTGGTAATACTATATGCTCGACATCCTCGGCGAAGATCGGATTTTGGAATTTTGTGAGCAACCCCTTCCGCTTAGCGCGTCGTCTGTTGCAAGTTTGTCCCACTTCAAACTTTCTACGAGATTTGTAACGCTCTCTCGATGGCTAAATGTACCAGTCACGAATCTTGCCGCTCTTCTTTGGACCTTCTCAGTCTCTTGAATCAGGCCAACTTGTAAGGGTCTCATACAGACAAACAATACTCTAAGACTGGACGAACTAACGTATTGTAAGTAATTTCCTTTGTTGAAGGATTGCATAGATTCAGGATTCTACCAATAAACCGCAATCTAGTGTTCGCCTTGCCGCTACTTGTGTAATCTGATCGTTCCATTTGAGATCATTTCGAATAGTCACACTCAGATACTTGACGGATGTTACCGCTTCCAAAGACTGGGCATTTAATTTGCACTCGTACATTAATGGGGATTTTCGCCTTGTTATACGCAGTAGGTTACACTTATTAATACTGAGAGATAACTGCCAGTCATTACACCATACATTTATTTTCCGCAAATCCTTACCGATTTGTTCACAGCTTTCCTGTAGACTAGAGCATCATCAGCAAACAGTCTAATGCCACTGTCAATACCATAAGCCAGATCGTTTATTTAAATCGTAAAAAGCAGAGGACCTATTACGCTACCCTGGGTCACACCTCGTGTTACGCTTGTTTCTACTGTAGTCTCCCCATTCAGAACGACGTACTGCTCTCTGTCAGAAAACTTTCTATCTAACGGCATATGTCATCGGATAGACCATAAGCGCGCACGTTTTGGAGCAAGCGATAATGCGGAACTGAGTCGAACGCCTTTCGAAAGTCGAGGATTATGGAATCAACCTGGGAGCCGGTATCTAGAGCCTGTTATATATCACGCACAAAGAGGGCGAGCTGTGTCTCGCATGACTGCTGTTTCCTAAAACCGTGCTGGTTTCTGCAGATGAGCTTCTCATAGTCTAGAAAAGTCATTATGTCTGAACACAAAATACGTCCCATGATTCCACAACTAATCGATGTCAGTGAAATTGGCCGGTAATTATGTGCATCCGATTTTCTACCCTATTTATAGATTCCTATGACCTGGGCCTTCTTCCAGTCCCGTTGAAGTTTCCGCTGTTCCAGTGATCTCGGATAGATGATGGATGAGAATGGTGCTATATTTGTAGCATAGTCAACATAAAATCTTATGGGGATACCGTCTGGTCCAGATGCCTTCCTGGCGTCTAAGGATCTTAACTGTTTTACAGTCCCAGATACACTAAACACTATGTTAGCCAGCCTTGCGTTTGTTCGATAACTGAAAGAGGAAATGGTGCGCAGTCCTCTACCATAAACGAGTTTTTGAAAGCTAGATTCTGAATTTCGGCCTTCTGTTTATCATCATTCGTTATGTTACCCGTACGGTCAGCAAGAGAAGATATTGGATTATTTGTAGCGTTCATAGATTTTACTTCCGACCAAATTTTTTGTTGCTATTTTTAGAATCTGCAGATAAAATATTGCTTTCAAATTCGTTAAAAGAATCTTTCATTGTCCTTCTGAAAGCTGCTTTCATTTCACATAATTTCTGCGAATTCAGCGGGCCAGTGACTACGTTTAAAACGACTGTGCAATATTCTCAATATTCTCTGCTTTCTCAGCAACTTCCTAATTTGTTTATGGAACCTCTCCCTTCCCTGTGTTTTTTCTAGGCACATGCTTCTCTTTCACGTGGTGGACAATACCTTTTAATTCCGACCAAACAAGAAAACTCTACGCTGGTTGTTTTTTTTTTTCTTTTGCAACTTCCACTGACATAGAAGCCACAACGACATTATGGTCGCTAGTCCCTTCTTCTAGATTAACTTCCTCAAAAGGATCAGATCTGTTTGTCGCCAAGATATCTATTATGTTCCCATCTCGAGTTGATTTTCTAACCAATTGAGAGCGCTTCTAGAATAACTTCACACGAGTCTTTGCTTCTGCCCTCTGTGATAAACATGTAATTCTCCCAATCAATGGACGCCAGATTAAAGTCTCCATCTATAACTAATGGATAATTTGGATATTTATTTCCTACGTACTCAAGACTCTCCCTGAAACGTCCTTCGACGTTTGCTGCGGATGCTGGTGGTCTATAAAATCATCCTAATACAATGGTCACTCCTTATATGATTGACAACTTTATCCAGACTATTTCACAGTGCAGTGTAAATATCATTCATCTTTCATCATTTTAAAAATAAAGTGTTCTAAGAAAAGGCTTTCTTTCTACATTTTAATTAGGTGCTAAACTTGATGGTAATGTGGTGGACGGTGGGGGGGGGGGGGGGGGGGGAATGATGGGTTTTCACGGTTTGTTAATACCACCCAAGGGTGAATGACGGAAGGTGTGGACCAAAGGGATTTGAGGCACTTCATTCACTGTTTATTTTTTTTTACAACACATTCTTTATTAATGACATTGATAATACTTTTAAAAGGAAACAACACAACAGGCCTTGTAATCGCCTAATTGCATAAGTGAACTACTAAAAATAATCGTTAATATGTTTAGGAACACAATAAACTTCAACTCACAAATAGCATTCAGTTGTTTACTAATTAATTAAATGTCTGTTCGAGGCAATTTCCCCATATAATCAACACAACTTAAAACCAGAATTCAATGCACTTCCTTGCTGTTAAATGTCTGCATAAGTTAATGGCCATACATAGTAACCTCTGAACAACAATTCAATTGACTAAAAAAAAAACCCAACCACCTAAACATGTTTACAGAATTATGGGAAAGAAATGCATATACACCTTCTGTTTAGCAAATGAACCATTTTCGGCCTGAGCCACCAACAACATAAGTCGTTCTCATTACCCACATAGAGCCACTCCGAGGTACTGGAAGCAAAACATAAATCTTCCACGTGTACACCAGAGGCACGGTTTCCCAGACTGCAAGCCGTAAGAAACCAGCCAACACGCTCCCGCCACCAAGTACAGGAAGGCGTCGGGTTAGTAAACAACGCCCGCTACGGTGGGCGGGCGCGACTACGTAATTGCTTGCCACAGTGGGTCGGTTCCTCCCGCAGCCTCTGCGGCGAAATTAATGAAATTAGCACCACCTGTGACACAAAGGGCAAGCAACTCACCAACGTAATAAGGACATAAATTATTTGCATATACAACGTGTCCAAAAGAGCTGTCTATCCACTACTTCCAGCACCTCAGAGGACACCACTTAACACAGTGAATTCAGAGTCATCTAAACATACCGCGCAATCTGCGCAAAGCCACATAAACTTCCTGTGCATGAGTACACTACGGTTAAGATAAGGAGTACTAACTTAACACACTGAATTCAGAGTCATCTAAACATACCGCGCAATCTGCGCAATACCATATAAACTTCCTGCATGAGCGCACTACGCTTAAAATGAGGAGTATTAACTTAACACAACATACAACTTCTAAATCTCAGCCGGCCGCGGTGGTCTAGCGGTTCTAGGCGCTCAGTCCGGAACCGCGCGACTGCTACGGTCGCAGGTTCGAATCCTGCCTCGGGCATGGATGTGTGTGATGTCCTTAGGTTAGTTAGGTTTAAGTAGTTCTAAGTTCTAGGGGACTGATGACCACAGATGTTAAGTCCCATAGTGCTCAGAGCCATTTGAACAATTTTTTTTTTTTTCTAAATCTCCGGGTGACTGGCATGGACTCATGAAATGGATCTACCAACACATCCTCATGGCCAATAAACCGCCTCCGCTCTCCACTTGCGAGGCACAAATAGGATATGTCCTGCAACACGCTGATTAAAATATCTAAAACAGTGTTCGTTACAAGATTAACACCCAATGTCACAGGGAAACATCGGTTCGTTACAATAAACGCACAAATTACGTGACTGAAAAACACAACCAAGTCAGTGGCACACAAGAAGGTCAGTAATAGTAAGGCCCTTTATCATCTTCCCATTTAAAGGGGCGTAAAATAATAACACTTAAGCAGAGAAGTATGAATGCATTTGAGCAATTCAGTGACTGACAACAAGTAAGTTTTTAAATGCAGAACACAAGTCCTCACAGGATAAACGCGGCCTTACGCAATGGACTCCTAATAGTAAGGTCAAGCGTCCAAAGCACACTGCTCAATAAATACACCACAGCGCCAAGCACACTCAGTAATCGCCAGAGCGACGGACACTGAGAACAAAATGCTGCTTATATCCAAACCAACTGTGCTCGCAATGGCATTACATCAGTCACAGAGCCATAGAGACGAGAATGTAGTCACTAGAAGCAAACGATAAATCCATCATAAACAAGGAAGTTGCATGTTCCCGACAGCATAGGCGCCTCTACCCACCAAGTCCGCCGCGAACGCCCAAACACAATCAGGTAACGTGGCAAACTTTCCTCTTGCCACCACACACGGCGTCGGCAGACACGGCTTCACGCTCCGCGCACTACTGCCTATCCCACTGTTCTCCTTGCCCTCTAAAATCCAACTACTCGACTGTCACAGGTGCCTCGCCGACTTCCCCCACCAGGGGGCGCCACTTCTCTCTTTCCTCCGCGCTACAGTGATAATATTATATGCGGTACGTTCGATAGAACTACAGCTACATCTACATCCGTACTCCGCAAGCCACCTGACGGTGTGTGGCGGAGGGTACCCTGAGTACCTCTATCAGTTCACCCTTCTACTCCAGTCTCGTATTGTTCGTGGAAAGAAGGATTGTCGGTATGCTTCTGTGTGGGCTCTAATCTCTCTGATTTTATCCTTATGGTCTCTTCGCGAGATATACGTAGGAGGGAGCAATATACTGCTTGACTCTTCGGTGAAGGTATGTTCTCGAAACTTTAACAAAAGCCCGTACCGAGCTACTGAGCGTCTCTCCTGCAGAGTCTTCCACTGGAGTTTATCTATCATCTCCGTAACGCATTCGCAATTACTAAATGATCCTGTAACGAAGCGCGCTGCTCTCCGTTCGATCCTCTCTATCTCTTCTATCAACCCTATCTGGTACGGATCCCACACTGCTGAGCAGTATTCAAGCAGTGGGCGAACAAGCGTACTGTAACCTACTTCCTTTGTTTTCGGATTGCATTTCCTTAGGATTCTCCCAATGAATCTCAGTCTGGCATCTGCTTTACCGACGCCAAATTTATATGATCATTCCATTTTAAATCTAATGCGTACTCCTAGATAATTTATGGAATTAACTGCTTCCAGTTGCTGACCTGCTATTTTGTAGCTAAATGATAAGGGATCTATCTTTCTATCTATTCGCAGCACATTACACTTTTCTACATTGAGATTGAATTGCCATTCCCTGCACCATGCGTCAATTCCCTGCAGATCCTCCTGCATTTCAGTACAATTTTCCATTGTTACAACCTCTCGATACACCACAGCATCATCTGCAAAAAGCCTCAGTGAACTTCCGATGTCATCCACAAGGTCATTTATGTATATTGTGAATAGCAACGGTCCTATGACACTCCCCTGCGGCACACCTGAAATCACTCTTACTTCGGAAGACTTCTCTCCATTGAGGATGACATGCTGCGTTCTGTTATCTAGGAACTCTTCAATCCAATCACACAATTGGTCTGATAGTCCATATGCTCTTACTTTGTTCATCAAACGAGTGTGGGGAACTGTATCGAACGCCTTGCGGAAGTCAAGAAACACGGCATCTATCTGGCAACCCGTGTCTATGGCCCTCTGAGTCTCGTGGACGAATAGCGCGAGCTGGGTTTCACACGACCGTCTTTTTCGAAACCCATGCTGATTCCTACAGAGTAGATTTCTAGTCTCCAGAAAAGTCATTATACTCGAACATAATACGTGTTCCACGGCTCAGGGGGAGAGGAGGGGGGAGGGCAACAGATGGCAGGAGGGGCAGGGTGGGGGTACTAGCTACTGTCTGACTGCACTCAGGGTAATGGTTCAAAAAAAGGTTCAAATGGCTCTGAGCACTATGTGACTTAACATCTGAGGTCGTCTGTCCCCTAGACTTAAAACTACTTAAACCTAACTAACCTAAGGACATCACACACATCCATGCCCGAGGCAGGATTCGAACCTGCGACCGTAGCGGTCGCGCGGTTCCAGACTGAAGCGCCTAGAACCGCTAGGCCACCACGGCCGGCCAGGGGTAATGGTCTAAGAAAGGTTGGGAGTCAGTCGTGTAGAGTGTTGAGGCCCCCGCGTTAGCCCTCGTGACGCTTTGGGTACCACTGTTGCAGGAGAGAGGAGAACCACTTGCGGCAGGACGACGCGGGAATGTACGAGCCGCCGCCCGTGGCGAACCCGAAGGAGTTGGGCTGGGCCGGGCCGCTGGCCTGGGAAAGGCGCAGGCCGTCCGGGCCCCGGTACGTGGCCTCCTTCCGGTCGCCGCACCCGCCCACCGTCTACGACGACGCCGTCGGCGCCGGGCGCAAGGCGTCGGCCCGCCGCCGCGACGCACCCGAGTCGCCCACGTACGACGACGCCGTGGGCACCGGCCGCACGTCGCCACTGTACGACTACATCGTGGGGTCAGACGGGCGGCGGTCTCTCGGGGCGCCGACCAGCCCCGGCGAAAAGCCGCCCCACCATTCCTCCATACCGTCGGTGCTCGAGGGCTGCGACTTCTACGAGGACGCCTGAGGGTGGCGGCCGTGCTGGTGCACCTCTGCTTGCTGCAGTAACTCTGCGAGGACCTCGTCAACTGGATACTTGGAATTCCAAAGGGTGCCAAGTGCAAAGCGAGGTCCAAGAATCTGGCTGCAACAACAGCCGTGATCCTGACAGCTGCTGCGTCTGCTAGCCCTTCGTCAATGAACAGCAAGTAGTTCCTCACTGTCTGCGTCACAGTGACCGTTGTGGCACACCTCCACAGGGACGCCACCCTACATTCGTGATAAATACATGAAAAAGTGTTGTCTATCACCACGCCCAGTAGTGGTACCAGGGAAGATTTCGTTTCTCCCTCCAGTGCCAATATAAGCTGGGCAACTCGTACTCCACATCCAATTAATATACATGAGATATCCAAAGTGTGGATCAAGATACACTGGCACTGGTTTCACAATGAGTAGTAAACAAAAGTCCTTTACCTCCACTTATGCAGCCACAATCCATGCATCTGATCAGCCTTTCTTTCTCCGTTGCAACACTGGTATCTACTACTAGTGGTGCCCCGTGTTCTGATCCCACAGTTCATCAGGCACCTGCTGTACTTTTTTCCCCTTCTGTTCCACAATTCTGACCTCAGTGTGTAGAGGAGATGAGATTTGTCTCCACTGCCCATTTCCTGTAATAGCCAATATAGTCGCCACTCTATGAGATGTCATTCCTCCAGTAGTAAGGTAAGGTAGACCACAACACATCAGCCACAGCAGTCGGCCAGCTCTTGACCAAGAACATGGTTAATACCTTCAGAAGTTAGAGTCTTAACTCAAGTGTGACACAGTGCGAACACAAGGAAAATCTTACCACAAAATTCTCTCTGTGTCAAAATGTACGATCCATTAATTGTCAAAACAATCTGATAATGCATGCGTTGTGGCAACAATGGAGAATGGTGAGTCAGACACACTGCAATGTGTAAAGCTTGAGGGCAAACTGTGGAACACCTTGTACTTTATCCTTTTCACATTAATTTCACGACATTATTTTCCTTAAATGTATGTTTTTCCACTATTTCTCATCCCTGGACTTTATCTAATCAATTAAAGATCTTTCTTTTCATGATAATTTTTTTATAAAGCTCCAGTTATTTGTTGACGTTTGTCAGAAAAAATTATTATTCGAAACATAAGCAATATTATGAAATTAAAATAAAGTGAGAGCAGATGAAGGACAAATTTAATTTCTGCAAATTATAGGACAATCTAAGTTAAATCGTACTTCATGTAAGGATATGCTCATGTGTATTATCCAACAGTATGCTTTGTGTCTTGTATTGAACTACATGATTTCTGTGGTTTTGCAATGTCATTTTTGTATTTATCTTTATGGGATAGATTTATGTGTCTTTTAAAAGTAGTTTCACTGTGAAATACGAGATTGTCTGTCCTATGTTCCCATTGTAAAATTATCAAACTTTGTGCCATTATGTTGGAAGGTTTTTAAGACACGAACTTCCAGTTTTCCATAATTAATAGATGTACTTTTTTAGATGTACTGAACTAAAACTATTATGACAATTGTGTTATCAGTCATGTTATGATATTTTTCTTAAACACTTAATTTTGTAACTAAATGAACATAAAAACTAAACAACGTAGGATGTGTTGAATCTTATTCTTGGCATGCAGTGAAATGTTCATATTTCCCCTTCCAGTACTTTTTGAGATAACGAGTGATTTGTGGCAAAAATGTAGGAATGAGACTGGAGGTTTAAAACTTTTTTAATTACAGACTTTTATACATAATTATAGAACCGACTTTTTCATGCACTAGAATTTTCCTGTCCCATATTTTGTGTTCTCTTCAGTACCACAATCACTCAAAGCTTGCCTTCTTTACTTTCTCGCTGTTTTTGGTCATTTGCTAAGCAGCAAACTCTGCTTGTCGTACACGAAGCCAACGTCCATTTCCCACAGTCCCCTAGCTGTGTTCTGCCCTAGTCTCTCCCCTAACTTCTCCTGAAGCTTCAGTCTTTTATAGTTCCCACCATTAAATGTTATTACAGCATCAGACACTGCTAACTTTAGAGTCATTAGGTCAACAAAATCATTTTTAGACTCACAGCGCCACGCACTGTTATTCACTTAATATAAACTATAAAATTATATTATGACTTAGTGATCATTTGAGGGGTCAAAACATATGGTAATAACTAGGTGCTAGCTCAACCTAATGCGCAAGACTTGATCGACAGTAAAAATGATATTTTATTTTTTGAATGTTTTACTTGGCTGTGTGTGGATTTTCATTGTTATGCTGGAATAGACGCAAGTATTTACAAGACCAAGGTTTGCGAACTTTTTTTGAGGCTTTGAATAGTTATGAAGCGTGTTACAGTATTTTGCACTGATTACTGCGTGATATACTTAGCTATTTGCTATGAACCCTGTGATATACCTTGCTGTTAACTGTCTACCCACTCATACGCTCCACTGTTTAGTGTGCAACTTGTGACATGCTTCCCTTTGCTTACTATGCACCCTCTGATACATTTATATTTTCCTGTGTGCCCTGTGATGTTTTACTGTTTACTGTACACCCTGTGATAAGCATCGCTGTTTACTGTACACCCACTGATACGCTTCATTGTTTATTCTTACGCCCTCTAATATGCTTCGTTGTGATTCGCTGTCAAGAGAGGGTAATTGCTCCAAATTAATCTTCGTACCACTGAAAAGACGAATGAAATGAGTATTAGTGTCAGTGGTGTTGAGAAACAGTTGAAATCGTTACAACTGAACAAAGCTCCAGGCCCCGCTGGAATACTTGTCAGATTCTATACTGACTTCTTGGCTCAGTTAGCCCCTGTTCTAACTATATCGTAGATCCCTCGAACAAGAAACCGTGCCAACTTCTTGGGAAAAGGCACACGTCACACCTGTCTACAAGAAGGGTAGTAGAAGTGATCCACAAAACTACCGTCCAAAATCCTCGTAGAATCTTTGAACATGTTCTGATCTCAAACACAGTCAGGTATCTTGACCAGTATGACCTTTTCAATGTCAATCAATACGGATTTCGAAAACATCCAACATCTGAAACCCAACTCGGACTTTTCTCACGTGACATACTGAAAGATTTGGATCAAGGCAACCAGGTAGATGCAGTGTTTCTTGATTTCAGAAAAGCATTTGACTCAGTACCACATCTACGCTTGTTGTCAAAAGCACGATTATATGGAGTATCGAGTGAAATTTGTGACTGGATTGAGGATTTTGTAGTAGGGAGGACACAGCATGTTATCTTGGAAAGACACTCATCGTTGGATGTATAAGTAACTTTGGATGTGCCCCAGGTGAGTGTGTTGGGACGCTTGCTGTTCATATTGTACATTAATGACCTTGCAGATAATATTAATAGTAAACTCAGGGCTTTTGTAGATGGTTCAGTTATCTATAATGAAGTACTATCTGAAAGAATCTGCATAAATATTCAGTCAAATCTTGATAAGATTTCAACGTGGTGCAGAGATTGGCAACTTGCTCTAAATGTTCAGAAAAGTAAAATTTTGCACTTTTCACGAAATGAGAAAAACGTAGTATGACTATAATATCAAAGACTCACTGTTGGAATCGGCCTACTCATACATATACCTGGTTGTAAAACTTTGTTGGGATATGAAGTGGAACGATCACATGGGTTCACTCGTGGTTAAAGCAGGTGGTAGACTTCTGGTTATTGGTAGAATACTGGGGAAGTGCAACGAGTCTACGAAGGAGATTGCTTACAAATCAGTCGTGCGACCCATCCTAGAATTTTGCTAAAGTGTATGGGACCCTTACGAAATATGACTAACAGGGGATGTTGAACGTATACAGAGAAGGGCTCCACGAATGGGCACAGGTTTGTTTAGTCATTGAGAGAGTGTCACAGAGATACTGAAGGAGCATGAACTGGAAGACTCTTGAAGATAGACGTAAACTATCCCGAAAAAGTCTATTAATAATGTTGCAAGAACCGGCTTTAAATGATTACTCTAGGAATATATTACAGTCATATGGCTCAAATGGCTCTGAGGGCTATAGGACTTAACGTCGGAGGTCATCAGTCCCCTAGAACTTTGAACTACTTAAACCTAAGGACATCACACACATCCATGCCCTTAGGCAGGATTCGAACCTGCGACCGTAGCAGTCGCGCGGTTCCGGACTGAAGCGTCTAGAACCGCTCGGCCACAGCGGCATGTTACAGTCCCCAACATATCGCTCACGTAGGGATCATAAGAAAAAGATTAGAATAATTACTGCACCCACAAAGGCATTCAAACTATCATTCTCCCCGCGCTCCATACGTGAATGGGACAGAAGAAATCCTGATAGCTAGTACAATGGGACGTACCCTCTGCCATACACCTCACGTGGTCTGCAGATTTTAGATGTACTGTGTGCGCTCCCTCCCCCCATATAATTCGCTGTTTACTGCGTGTCCTCTAATACGCTTCACTGTTTACTGCACGTCTTCTGTATATTTTTTTCTCTATATTTTATACAGTATGTTGTTTGATATGCTATATTGTTCAATGCGCACTTTTGATGTGCTTCAGTGTTGATTATGCTTTGTTATGCTGCACTAAAGTAAACGGAAATCTCCTGAAACAGTACTGCATCCACATGTAAGCGTTGCCTGCCTCACAGACTGCTGACGCGGTCAAATAGCGTCAGAGTTGATATTAATATTGAAACGCACGCCCAGCGAGATACAGACTAAATATGACCAAGCAGACCACATACTGTAACCTCTGCACTTGTTCAAATGGTTCAAATGGCTCTGAGCACTATGGGACTTAACACCTTAGGTCATCAATGCCCTAGAACTACTTAAACCTAACTAACCTAAGGACATCACACACATCCATTCCCGAGGCAGGATTCGAACCTGCGACCGTAGCAGTAGCGCGGTTCCGGACTGAAGCGTCTAGAACCGATCGGCCACAGCGGCCGCCTTGTGATTGTGGACAAAAACTATCATAATCTAATGATGATACACTGAGTTTTTACACGTATAGGGATTCTAAACATGTGGAATGCCACCGAGAAACATACATCTGGTATGTTTGACAGAGCACTTTACAAATTAAAGCCGCTACAGGCAAGCAACTTCTCCGTTGAAAGTAATGGTTTGAAGACACTGTGCCTCAAAACTCAACGAAAGACTCTATAATTGTTATGGATAACGTACCGTATCATTCGGTTAAACAATTTCAAGCGTCTACAAAGACAACGAAGAAAAACGATTGCTGGCTAGAGAAACGTAAGATACGATTTCACAGTATCTTGACAAGAGCAGGTTTGTTAAAACTTGCGTCGCGATACAAGCCAAAGGACCCAGTTTAGATGGCGTATAAAATAGCGGAAAAAATATCGGCGTATAGTGCTCAGATTGCCTCCTTATTGTTGCCACTTCAACGTAATGCAACTGAGCTGGAGGGAGGGGGTGGGGGGGGGGGGCGTCCGTTGTGACTGGGCGGTTCTAGGCGCTTCAGTCCGGAACCGTGCTGTTGCTGCGGTCGCAGGTTCGAATCCTGCCTCGGGCATGGATGTGTGTGATGTCCTTAGGTTAGGTTAGGTTTACGTAGTTCTAAGTCTAGGCGACTGATGATCCATAGTGCTTAGCGCCATTTGAACCATTTGAACTGAGGTGGGCTCAGGTTAAACGTCATATTTCTGCAGAAAATAAATAATTACGTTGACCGAAGTGGAATGCCTTTTGATGGGGGCAGTTGAAAAAATGAAACCAGAAGGAAGGAGTGACACAGGAAGCATGGAACAATGAATGTGTGTTACGACAGTGCGTCAAAGACTTGTTAATATCCCTCACTACGAGCTGTGTTACCGATAGTTCTGACTCTCAATTAAGCTGTGTCTTCCCATTGCCTGATTGGCATGTAGTGTATAGTGGATACTGCACTTTAACGAACGTCTTACTTCCATTATATCTTGTGTTTATGATTTTATTTTGATCAGTTTCATTTTCTTGTTGTGAGCCTATGGAATAACGTCCTTATGATAAGTTTAGACACATTTCGTTTTGTGTAGACTCCAAGGTGTTATTTGATGTGTGTAATAGGTTTTTCGATATGCAATGATAAGAAGGAAACTTTTCCGGGTGCGAAAATTTCTTCTGTTTCAATCACCAACGTAAAACTGGCGCTGACTGAAACTAGGAAAAGATTTTTACACGCTTAGAGCTACCATTGAGTGCGATACTGTATCTAACTTCGAGAATTTTTACATTATTTCTGTAGAACTTCGAACCTGCTACGAGTTAAATATCGACACAATTACACAAAAACGCCGTTTTCAGAAGCATATACACTCCTGGAAATGGAAAAAAGAACACATTGACACCGGTGTGTCAGACCCACCATACTTGCTCCGGACACTGCGAGAGGGCTGTACAAGCAATGATCACACGCACGGCATAGCGGACACACCAGGAACCGCGGTGTTGGCCGTCGAATGGCGCTAGCTGCGCAGCATTTGTGCACCGCCGCCGTCAGTGTCAGCCAGTTTGCCGTGGCATACGGAGCTCCATCGCAGTCTTTAACACTGGTAGCATGCCGCGACAGCGTGGACGTGAACCGTATGTGCAGTTGACGGACTTTGAGCGAGGGCGTATAGTGGGCATGCGGGAGGCCGGGTGGACGTACCGCCGAATTGCTCAACACGTGGGGCGTGAGGTCTCCACAGTACATCGATGTTGTCGCCAGTGGTCGGCGGAAGGTGCACGTGCCCGTCGACCTGGGACCGGACCGCAGCGACGCACGGATGCACGCCAAGACCGTAGGATCCTACGCAGTGCCGTAGGGGACCGCACCGCCACTTCCCAGCAAATTAGGGACACTGTTGCTCCTGGGGTATCGGCGAGAACCATTCGCAACCGTCTCCATGAAGCTGGGCTACGGTCCCGCACACCGTTAGGCCGTCTTCCGCTCACGCCCCAACATCATGCAGCCCGCCTCCAGTGGTGTCGCGACAGGCGTGAATGAGGGACGAATGGAGACGTGTCGTCTTCAGCGATGAGAGTCGCTTCTGCCTTGGTGCCAATGATGGTCGTCTGCGTGTTTGGCGCCGTGCAGGTGAGCGCCACAATCAGGACTGCATACGACCGAGGCACACAGGGCCAACACCCGGCATCATGGTGTGGGGAGCGATCTCCTACACTGGCCGTACACCACTGGTGATCGTCGAGGGGACACTGAATAGTGCACGGTACATCCAAACCGTCATCGAACCCATCGTTTTACCATTCCTAGACCGGCAAGGGAACTTGCTGTTCCAACAGGACAATGCACGTCCGCATGTATCCCGTGCCACCCAACGTGCTCTAGAAGGTGTAAGTCAACTACCCTGGCCAGCAAGATCTCCGGATCTGTCCCCCATTGAGCATGTTTGGGACTGGATGAAGCGTCGTCTCACGCCGTCTGCACGTCCAGCACGAACGCTGGTCCAACTGAGGCGCCAGGTGGAAATGGCATGGCAAGCCGTTCCACAGGACTACATCCAGCATCTCTACGATCGTCTCCATGGGAGAATAGCTGCCTGCATTGCTGCGAAAGGTGGATATACACTGTACTAGTGCCGACATTGTGCATGCTCTGTTGCCTGTGTCTATGTGCCTGTGGTTCTGTCAGTGTGATCATGTGATGTATCTGACCCCAGGAATGTGTCAATAAAGTTTCCCCTTCCTGGGGCAATGAATTCACGGTGTTCTTATTTCAATTTCCAGGAGTGTATATGAAACGTAATGCAGTACGAAAATTTTAAGAGAATCGCTGCCAAGCGAGATATTTTGGTAATCAACGGAAACAAAAGTACTTGTCTGAGAGCACTAGAAATTTAATCTGTTTCAAAAAAGGTTTATGTAACTCTTTCCTTAACTAAACATTGAACGGATTTTTGGCATGCTGGGAGACACTAAAGAGATCTACGTCGTATGTGAATTTGAGACCTTGTGGAAGAGACGGTATTTAACGCTATTTTATATCGCCGCAGAACGCGATGTTCTGTGACGGCTGCGTGCAGACGCGACAACGTCGGAACTTCAGAGCTTAAACGTCAAGTGACAGGTGTGGTTGAGATGGCGTTATGTTGATCCCTAACAGTTGCTATGGGCTGGGCACGGCAGCTTCGCAGGTCTGTCTCTACCAATAACGTAATGCGATTTCGTAAATGTCTCTATGGCAACGCCACAATGTTGTCACAGGCCTCCAACGGTTAGCTCTTCACAGTTTGAAGCTGCCAACAGGGCCACGAACTGTCAGCAATATTCTTGCACCGTCTCTACAGTAGTTTAAATCAGATTACAAAGGTGGCTTGACAAGGGAAAATCGAGGGATTGCTCAGATGACTCTGACCACAAACATTACTGGGTAGATGTAGATGGTTCAAATGGCTCTGAGCACTATAGGACTCAACTGCTGAGGTCATTAGTCCCCTAGAACTTAGAACTAGTTAAACCTAACTAACCTAAGGACATCACAAACATCCATGCCCGAGGCAGGATTCGAACCTGCGACCGTAGCGGTCTTGCGGTTCCAGACTGCAGCGCCTTTAACCGCACGGCCACTTCGGCCGGCGGGTGGATGTAGAGTCGCAGCTGAGCTTCTCCCGGCGGTTTAAAACAAACTTGGAAAACCGGACTATTCGAGGTTTTGTGTGGAGAATCTAGAACAAGTGCAACTTGTCTCTGAGTACAGCTGGTGGATTGTAACATACGTAGGGGCTACGAGGCTGTGTCATTCCGGCGCTTCATCACGAGATGATGGAGCGGCGAGGGAAATCGTCAACACTTAAACAACCTCCCAGCATATTTTTCTCCTTGTACAAAAAGACGATCCATCTGTTACTTGTGCACTCAGACGTTTCCTTACCCCCTTTCCTATTGTTACAGTTTTGTCACATGAATTCTAACCCAAGAGATCAAAGACAAACAATCAGTATATGCTCCCTCTCTTTGAATGTTACTGCATTCATAAAACTCTGTTCCTACTGTGCACCAGAATCACAATAAAGACATTTCGTAGATTGACATTAATATAGATAAAAATTAAAATTAGCCATATTCATTAATAACACACACATACACTATGTTTTCAAAAGTATCTGGACACCGGGTTGAAAATGAATTACAGGTTCGTGGCACCCTCCAGCTGTAATACTGGAATTCAATATGGTGTTGGCACACCCTTAGCCTTGATGACAGCTTCCACTCTCGCAGGCATACGTTCAACCAGGTGCTGGAAGGTTTCTTGGGAACTGGCAGCCATTTCTTCACGGAGTGCTGCACTGAGGAGAGGTAACGATGTCGGTCGGTGAGACATGGCACGAAGTCGGCGTTCCAAAACATCCTAAAGGTGTTCTATAGGATTCTGGCCAGGACTCTGTGCAGGCCAGTCCAATATAGGGATATTACTGTCGTGTAACCACTTCGCCACAGGCCGTGCATTATAAACAGGTGCTCGACCGTGTTGAAAGATGCATCCCCGAATTACTCTTCTACAGTGGGAAGTGAGAAGTTGCTTAAAACATCAATGTAGGCCTGTGCTGTGAAACTGCCACGTAAAACAACATGGGGTGCAAGCCCCCTCCATGAAAAATACGACCACACCATAACACCACCGCCTCCGAATTTTACTGTTGGCACTACACACACTAGCAGATGAACTTCACCGGGCATTTGCCACACCCACACTCTGCCATCGGACCGCCACATTGTATATCGTGATTCGTCACTCCACACAACATTTTTCCACTGTTCAGTCGTCCAATGTTTACGCTCCTTACCCCAAGCCAGGCGTCGTTTGGCATTTACCGGCGCGATGTGTCGCTTATGAGTAGACGCTACACCATGAAATCCAAGATTTCTCACCTCCCGCTAAATGTCATAGTACTTGCAATGGATCCTGATGCAGTTTGGAATTCCTGTCTGATGGTCTGTTTATATGTCTGCCTATTACACATTCTTCCCGCATGAACCATGGACCTTGCCGTTGGTGGGGAGGCTTGCGTGCCTCAACGATACAGATGGCCGTACCGTAGGTGCAACCACAACGGAGGGGTATCTGTTGAGAGGCCAGACAAACGTGTGGTTCCTGAAGAGGGGCAGCAGCATTTTCAGTAGTTGCAGGGGCAACAGTCTGGATGATTTACTGATCTGGCCTTGTAACATTAACCAAAACGGCCTTGCTGTTGTGGTACTGCGAACGGCTGAAAGCAAGGGGAAACTACAGCCGTAATTTTTCCCGAGGGCATGCAGCTTTACTGTATGGTTAAATGATGATGGCGTCCTCTTGGGTAAAATATTCCGGAGGTAAAATAGTCCCCCATTCGGATCTCCGGGCGGGGACTATTCAAGAGGAGAAAGAAAACTGGCATTCTACGGATCGGAGCGTGGAATATCAGATCCCTTAACCGGGCAGGTAGGTTAGAAAGTTTAGAAAGGGAAATGGATAGGTTAAAGTTAGATATAGTTGGAATTAGTGAAGTTCGGTGGCAGGAGGAACAAGACTTCTGGTCAGGTGAATACAGGGTTATAAATACAAAAGCAAATAGGGGTAATGCAGAGTAGGTTTAATAATGAATAAAAAAATAGGAGTGCGGGTAAGCTACTACAAACAGCATAGTGAACGTATTATAGTGGCCAAGATAGACACGAAGCCCATGCCTACTACAGTAGTACAAGTTTATATGCCAACTACCTCTGCAGATGACAAAGAAATTGAACAAATGTATGATGAGATAAAAGAAATTATTCAGGTAGTGAAGGGAGACGAAATTTAATAGTCATGGGTGACTGGAATTCAACAGAAGGAAAAGGGAGAGAAGTTAACATAGTGGGTGAATATGGATTGGGGCTAAGAAATGAAAAAGGATGCCGTCTGTTAGAATTTTGCACAGAGCATCACTTAATCATAGCTAACACTTGGTTCAAGAATCGTAAAAGAAGGTTGTATACATGGAAGAATCCTGGAGATACTAAAAGGTATCAGATAGATTATATAATGGTAAGACAGAGATTTAGGAACCAGGTTTTAAATTGTAGGACATTTCCAGGGGCAGATGTGGACTTTGACCACAATCTATTGGTTATGAACTATAGATTAAAACCGAAGAAATTGCAAAAAGGTCGGAATTTAAGGAGATGGGAGATGCATAAACTGATTAAACCAGAGGTTGTACAGAGTTTCAGGGACAGCATAAGGGAACAATTGACACTAATGGGGGAGAGAAATACAGTAGAAGACGAATGGGTAGCTCTGAGGGATGAGTAGTGAAGGCAGCAGAGGATACAGTAGGTAAAAAGACGAGGGCTAGTAGAAATCCTTGGGTAACAGAAGAAATATTGAATTTAATTGATGAAAGGAGAAAATATAAAAATGCAGTAAATGAAGCAGGCAAAAAGGAATACAAACGTCTCAAAAATGAGATCGACAGGAAGTGCAAAATGGCTAAGCAGGCATGGCTAGAGGACAAATGTAAGGATGTAGAGACTTATCTCACTAGGGGTAAGATAGATACAGCCTACAGGAAAATTAAAGAGACCTTTGGAGAAAAGAGAGCCACTTGTACGAATATCAAGAGCTCAGATGGAAACCCAGATCTAAGCAAAGAGGGGAAATCAGAAAGGTGGAAGGAGTATATAGAGGGTCTATACAAGGGCGATGTACTTGAGGACAATATTATGGAAATGGAAGAGGATGTAGATGAAGACGAAATGGGAGATACGATACTGCGTGAAGAGTTTGACAGAGCACTGAAAGACCTGAGTCGAAACAAGGCCCCGGGAGTAGACAACATTCCATTAGAACTACTGACGGCCTTAGGAGAGCCAGTCCTGACAAAAATCTACCATCTGGTGAGCAAGATGTACGAGACAGGCGAAATACCCTCAGACTTCAAGAAGAATATGATAATTCCAATCCCAAAGAAAGCAGGTGTTGACAGATGTGAAAATTACCGAACTATCAGTTTAATAAGTCACAGCTGCAAAATACTAACGCGAATTAATTACAGACGAATGGAAAAACTGGTAGAAGCCGACCTCGGGAAAGATCAGTTTGGATTCCGTAGAAATGTCGGAACACGTGAGGCAAACTGACCTTACGACTTACCTTAGAAGAAAGATTAAAGAAAGGCAAACCTACGTTTCTAGCATTTGTAGACTTAGAGAAAGCTTTTGACAATGTTGACTGGAATACTCTCTTTCAAATTCTAAAGATGGCAGGGGTGAAATACAGGGAGCGAAACGCTATTTACAATTTGTACAGAAAGCAGACGGCACTTATAAGGGTCGAGGGACATGAAAGGGAAGCAGTGGTTAGGAAGGGAGTGAGACAGGGTTGTAGCCTCTCCCCGATGTTATTCAATCTGTATATTGAGCAAGCAGTAAAGGAAACAAAAGAAAAATTTGGAGTAGGTATTAAAATCCAGGGAGAAGAAAGGTTCGCCGATGACATTGTAATTCTGTCAGAGACAGCAAAGGACTTGGAAGAGCAGTTGAACGGAATGGACAGTGTCTTGAAAGGAGGATATAAGATGAACATCAACAAAAGCAAAACGAGGATAATGGAATGTAGTCGAATTAAGTCGGGTGATGCTGAGGGAATTAGATTAGGAAATGAGACACTTAAAGTAGTAAAGGAGTTTTGCTATTTGGGGAGCAAAATAGCTGATGATGGTCGAAGTAGAGAGGATATCAAATGTAGACTTGCAATGGCAAGGAAAACGTTTCTGAAGAAGAGAAATTTGTTAACATCGAGTATAGATATAAGTGTCAGGAAGTCGTTACTGAAAGTATTTGTATGGAGTGTAGCCATGTATGGAAGTGAAACATGGACAATAAATAGTTTGGAGAAGAAGAGAATAGAAGCTTTCGAAATGTGGTGCTACAGAAGAATGTTGAAGATTAGGTGGGTAGATCACGTAACTAATGGGGAGAAGAGAAGTTTGTGGCACAACTTGACTAGAAGAAGGGATCGGTTGGTAGGACATGTCCTGAGGCATCAAGGGATCACAAATTTAGCATTGGAGGGCAGCGTGGAGGGTAAAAATCGTAGAGGGAGACCAAGAGATGAATACACTAAGCAGATTCAGAAGGATGTAGGTTGCAGTAGGTACTGGGAGATGAAGAAGCTTGCACAGGATAGATTAGCGTGGAGAGCTGCATCAAACCAGTCTAAGGACTGAAGACCACAACAACAACATTTCACATTACGACCCTCTTCAACTGTCCACGGTCTCTGTCGGTCAACAGACGAGATCGGCCTGTACTCTTTTGTGCTGTACGTGCCCCTTCACGTTTCCACTTCACTATCACATCGCAAACAGTGGACCTATAGATGTTTAGGAGTGTGGAAATCTCGCGTACAGACGTATGACACAAGTGATACCCAATCACCTGACCATGTTCGAAGTCGGTGAGTTCCGCGGGGCGCCCCATTCTGCTGTCTCATTATGTCTAATGACTACTGAGGTTGCTGATACGGAGTACCTGGTAGTAGGTGGCAGCACAATGCACCTAATATGAAAAACGTATGTTTTTGGGGGTGTCTGGATACTTTTCATCGCATGGTTTATGTAACCAGACAGGAGATAAGGTTCTACATTCGGTTCATAAAAAATAAAGTAGGGCAGTTTCAAGATATGATGGTATTTGTAAATATTCGGCAGTTTTATTTACACTTGTTAGAATGTATAGCGAAACTGCAATGAATTCCATACCAAGCTAAAAATACCAACTGACTATGAAAGTGTTTTTGTACAATCATTATCTCTCACAGACTTCCTGTATTGTATTCTGATATGGTTCTATTACAGAAAGCACGCTAAGATCGTCCCACTAACAATGCGAAAACCATAATGAAGTACTTTTTAAATGACACGTATTTGACGGTATGCAGATAATTTCCATATTTGATGCTACCAGCAAGAATTAAAAAAAAAATTTTTTTTTCGAATAGCATTAACTTGCAAAAAACAAGTGAATGCAAACATTAAATTTGTTCTAAAAGGAAATAATAATCTATTTTTTATTTTTTAACATTATTTGTTAGTACATAGAGCAGATTAAACTGAACTTATTGGAGTCAGAGGAAAATTAAACCCAGCAGTATACTTTGATCCATTCTATGTACTGATAAATAATGACAAGAAATATGTATTGAATGAAACTACAAGTTTACTGTTACCATTCACTGTTTATTTGTACCCACAACGCGTTTCAAATGTTTAAACCTGCATTATCAGGTGGATTTATAGGCGTTGATACTAATATGACGGTTGCAAAATACTGACACGAATTTTTTTACAGACGAATGGAAAAACTGGTAGAAGCCGACCTTGGGGAAGATCAGTTTAGATTCTATAGAAACGTTGAAACACGTGAGGCGACAATGACCCTACGACATATCATAGAAGAAGGATTAAGGAAAGGCAAACCTACGTTTCTAGCATTTGTAGACTCAGAGAAAGCTTTTGACAATGTTGACTGGAATACTCTCTTCCAAATTCTGAAGATGGCAGGGGTCAAATACAGAGAGCAAAACGCTATTTACAATTTGTACAGAAACCAGATGGCAGCCATAAGATTGGGGGGGCATGAAAGGGAAGCAGTGGTAGGGAAGGGAGTGAGACAGGTTTGTAGCCTATCCCCGATGTTACTCAATCTATGTATTGAGCAAGCAGTAAAGGAAACAAAAATTCGGAGTAGGTATTAAAATCCAGGGAGAAAAAATAAAAACTTTGAGGTTCGCCGATGACATTGTAATTCTGTCAGAGACAGCAAAGGACTTGGAAGAGCAGTTGAACGGAATGGACAGTGTCTTGAAAGGAGGATATAAGATGAACAGCAACAAAAGCAAAACGATGATAATGGAATGTAGTCGAATTAAGTCGGGTGATGCTGAGGGAATTAGATTAGGAAATGAGACACTTAAAGTAGTAAAGGAGTTTTGCTATTTGGGGAGCAAAATATCTGACGATGGTCGAAGTAGAGAGGATATCAAATGTAGACTTTCAATGGCAAGGAAAACGTTTCTGAAGAAGAGAAATTTGTTAACATCGAGTATAGATTTAAGTGTCAGGAAGACGTTTCTGAAAGTATTTGTATGGAGTGTAGCCATGTATGGATGTGAAACATGGACGATAAATAGTTTAGACAAGTTTAGAATAGAAGCTTTCGAAATGTGGTGCTGCAGAAGAATGCTGAAGATTAGATGGGTATATCACGTAACTAATGAGGGGCTACTGAATAGAATTGGGAAGAAGAGGAATTTGTGGGACAACTTGACTAGAAGAAGGGATCGGTTGGCAGGACATGTTCTGAGGCACCAAGGGATCACCAGTTTAGTATTGGAGGGTAGCGTGGAGGGTAAAAATCGTAGAGGGAGACCAAGGGATGATAGACTAAGCAGATTCAGAAGGATGTAGGGTGCAGTAGTTACTTGGAGATGAAGAGGCTTGCACAGGATAGAGTTGCATAGAGAGCCGCATCAAACCAGTCTTTAGACTGAAGGCCACTAACAACAACAATAAATACGTCTTGTGTGTCGTGTTACGACTTCGGGGGAACCCGTGACAATGTCTCCAGTGGTCACAGGCTCCTTTGTCATAATACATCACATATAAACTGTCCGTTTCCAGACACCATCCTTGTTTACAAAATGTGACGACAGAGAAAGAAGCCCATGATCACCGGGGACAGTCCTACAGGTTACTACATAGTCATAATACAACATACACAGGTAGTATTAACACATATAAATCCACCTGAGGCAGGTTTAAACCTATGAAACGCGTTGTGAATATAAATAAACAGCGACTGGTAACAGTAAACTTGTTTCAATGGATATCAGTATCAGTCACAGTCACAGTTCGCATTTAAGATAAAAATATTTTTTTTCTTCTTAAGACAATTTTATTTGTTTCCGCTGTTTAATCAGCAGCGCTTTTTTAAACTGCTTTAATTTTTTCGACTTTTTCTAATTTCACAATTTTTATTGTTTTGTTAGCTGTCACCCTTTTTTTATACTTGGCAGACCTACAAGAGCTGCTTCCCAAACGAATGAAATTCGGGTGTAAGAACTGTAACAAATGAGAAAGGCACAGCTTGAAGAAGGTAAGAACAGACAAGCAATGAAACTTACTGTAGAAGGTGTCTGTGTACAGAACAGAGCTCTCTGGAGTGCATGAGCGTGTAAATTCGTGGTTACTTCGAGAAACAAACAATGCGGGAATCTGTAGTTTACGTTTAACACGTAAGGGATTTCCAAATGAGACTGTTGTGCAATGTACTCATTGAATCTAGTTAGTTGGAGAGAGTGCTGTTAACTTTGAACACTTTTCACACTTCCGCCTGTAGCCCGCCCATCAACAGATGATTAATAAATTTTCTTACTCGATTTTCAAAAGGCAGCATTTATTTTACGTGTGCTGTAGTCTTTTCATAATACACTCCTGGAAATTGAAATAAGAACACCGTGAATTCATTGTCCCAGGAAGGGGAAACTTTATTGACACATTCCTGGGGACAGATACATCACATGATCACACTGACAGAACCACAGGCACATAGACACAGGCAACAGAGCATGCACAATGTCGGCACTAGTACAGTGTATATCCACCTTTCGCAGCAATGCAGGCTGCTATTCTCCCATGGAGACGATCGTAGAGATGCTGGATGTAGTCCTGTGGAACGGCTTGCCATGCCATTTCCACCTGGCGCCTCAGTTGGACCAGCGTTCGTGCTGGACGTGCAGACCGCGTCAGACGACGCTTCATCCAGTCCCAAACATGCTCAATGGGGGACAGATCCGGAGATCTTGCTGGCCAGGGTAGTTGACTTACACCTTCTAGAGCACGTTGGGTGGCACGGGATACATGCGGACGTGCATTGTCCTGTTGGAACAGCAAGTTCCCTTGCCGGTCTAGGAATGGTAGAACGATGGGTTCGATGACGGTTTGGATGTACCGTGCACTATTCAGTGTCCCCTCGACGATCACCAGTGGTGTACGGCCAGTGTAGGAGATCGCTCCCCACACCATGATGCCGGGTGTTGGCCCTGTGTGCCTCGGTCGTATGCAGTCCTGATTGTGGCGCTCACCTGCACGGCGCCAAACACGCAGACGACCATCATTGGCACCAAGGCAGAAGCGACTCTCATCGCTGAAGACGACACGTCTTGTAACGCTACCGCCCTAAAACGGACGTGCGTTAGCTGTATAAAGCCTGTACTGTAATAAGTTCACGGGCTTCACCTTATAACCAAGGATTTTAGTACATAAATTGACCGCGTGTACCTAATAGAAGCAAGATCGGACTTGTAATCAGTCAATAACTACAGTGATTCACCAAGCATATGTAAAGTATAATTACTCGTTCGCATGGACAAGAAGTACACACAGTAGATGCTACCGTTAATTAATAATTCGGTCGCCAGCCTACTTAGGCAATGAGTGAGTTTTTCCTTGTACAATTGGGTGCATGTACAAGCATAGTAACACGTAGTAAAGATGCGTTATACGGCAAAGTTTGGCACCAGAAAAATCCACTGAACTAAAGCTTTCTGTTTTTGTACTAATTTGGACGAGCTAAATTCACACAACACCACACATCAATGATTACTACGAACTGCATTTTGTATATTGATCAGACTGAAATCGGGCATAGATTTTCCTAGAATAAGCAGTTCTGAAAGCACACATACAATGTCACTATTAAAATTGGAAAACAACACTAATACACTTAGGATTAACATAGAATTTAGCTTTACTGGTCAAATCTGATCAGCACATTTCAAGGTTTGAAAGAATGGACAAGAGAAGAGGGGGGGGGGGGGCCTGAAACTGTTATGGTCGTTATACTGAAACTGTTAAGTCTTAAAAGGCAAATTAACACTCAAAATTATCTATTTATGGATAACTACTCTTTTGTCTTACTTCTGAATAATTTAACTGTCATTAGTTCTGTCTCAAATTAATTAAATAACATCGCTAACTCAATTCAAAAAACTCTCTTCCAAGTTAGTCATACTATTGTTCTTTACCAACTTTTACAATAACACATAGACTTTTTAAACTTCTTTATAGCATAGAGAGATCTACTGATAATTCTTATTAACACTGATTTTAGATTTTCAGTTCAGGATACTCGGGTTGCACAATACGAGGTAAGGATCCTGTCTAGGTCAGTGATCAGGATAAGACATGGCTAAAGCAATTCTGGTAAAAGTCACATTATTATTGAACAATTAGAAACAGTTTCGACACTGGTCCACACAGATACACTTCTAAAGATGAAATAAATGTTTGACCTGTGCAAGTCGGTGCGGCGGTTGGCGGGCAGCGAGGTAGCGGGCAGCACGGCACACATACAAGCACGGCTAAGGCTCACACTACATCGGCACTTTCCATCTTCTTAGCGTCGTAATCTTTCCAACTTTGTGCCTCAGAATATAGCCATGCCAAGTAGTCATCGGAATCGGTGCATCCGAGGCTCAATGGAATCCACTTTTCCTGGGTAGCCGCCTCGGTACAGTACGTGTTCCTCTGACCAATTCACCACTCCGACTCTTACTGATGCTCGCCTCCGACTGACTTACTGAGCTCGTTGTGCCGAACCGCGCCCAGTGTGCGTTTTCCCGCGCTCGCCTTTTCCCGCTCCCCTACAGGTAGGGTATTCACCACAGGTTTTCTACTACACATATCCTACTGCATTACCTACGTATGGACCAAGTGTTTAAATTACAATTTTCACATCTAACAATAGTTTTAACATTAAATACACTTCCTTTTGATTATCACATTATTTGAAATCTAACATAAATAATAATATTCATTACAAAAGTTGCTCACTGTTTCTTTAACATGACACGAAAAGAGAAAGAAATGAAATCACACTTTGTTCACACTAATTTATCGAAATTCATACAGAAAAAAATTATTATATGTACAGTTGTCGTTACACATGCCCCTGTTTCCAGAAAATTTTGCTTAAGTCCAAATTTTATGGGAACACTAAATCTTACAATTATACAGTGGTTCTGAATCTTTACTTAAATGTCCAAAAGGTTTACACTACTTTTAACACATCAAGAATAATTATTTGTTATTTACTCAAGTGCCTTCTGCACAGTCCAACTTCCCATCATAACATTACTAAAATAGCAATTTAATCAAAAAAAAATTTTTTTTTCAAAGAAATAATTTAAAATTCTGGAATAATGCATTTAACTACACAAACAATTGCATATTTTGTACACACTATAATGTAATTTGTCGCTGCTTGCTTTGAATAGCAGTCCATTTCCTTACTTACTAAACAAAACACACACACATATATTCAGAAAATTAACTACACATATTTGCTGCCTATTATGCGGATTTGGGCAGTCCTTTTCACTTCATATTGTCACATCTCCTGGATCACATTTATAATTTTCCATCGACTATTTATCTGCCCTCATTGGTATTTGGCAGTCCTTCATATTATGGTTCATACACTGCCCATTTTCATTTTTGACAGTTCCATCTTTTATCAGGCTGATAGCATTTATCCTTTCATTTCAGTCCTTTCCTCCATACATTTTTATAGTTACAGTACAATTGGTAATCTGAAACTCACATAACTATATTAGCACACTTTCAAGGGTATACAGACATTTACAAAGATTAGTTACATTTAGAATAACTTGGGTTCAGCATAAGATACAGCACATTTACTGCCAGTCGCTCTCTGATTATCCTTATATCACTCATTTCTAGGAACATACAGTTTCAGGTCCACAATATTTCTTACACCTAAAGGTCTTTTGGATTTTGGGTAGATCAGGTAGTAAGCATTGTCGTGTGGAATATTCTGTATTATATATGGTCCATTATAAATATATTTAAATTTGGAAATTTCATGGTTTAGTTCACTAGACTTTTCGTGGGTTTTTAAAAGAACATAATCTCCAATTTTAAATTTTGAAACTTTTAAATTTTTATTGTGTCTTTTAGATCTAGATTCAGCTTTTTGCTTTGCCCTTTTTATCACCAATTCTTTCTTTTGATCCAATCCCAAACTTGTACAAGGTGGAAACTCTAGTTTTTCTTCAATTAAACTTTTACTACTCCTGCCTATCAAAATTTCTTCCGGTGGAAATCCTGTAGTTTCATAATGTAATGTGTTCATGACATTCTCAAAATCCGATATAAATCTGCCCCAGACTCCAAATCAACAAACCAATAATTCACTTTCAGGTAACACTGAGATACAGTAATAATAAAGTCATACATAATACTAATAATATATACAAATACACTATCCTGCCCCCAGTCGCTTTATTAACAAGGCAGTCTTTTAGGGTTCATAAAACAGTCACTTAAGTCTGGTGGCTTTTTAGGCCTCCTATTTTCTACATCTTTCACTAAGCCATTCAGATCTTGCCAACGTTTCGTTTCATCAGGTGGCCTTTTAGGTTTTGAAATTTCGAAGTCTTTAGCAAGGTACAACATTCCCTGTTCTGCTATCATTTTATCAGGTAATTCTTTTTGTTCCTGTAATTCACACTCCTTCAAAACATTTATTAAGGCGTGCCCCAGTATAGAATCATCTGGAGGTTCCTTCAAATTATGCCCCTGTTTTACATTACTAAATAATTAATTCGGTTTTGGCCCAGTTCTACTTTCTGTATCTTTCTTTGGAAAAATGTCACTAATTTTCTCATACCCTCTTTCAGTAAAAGTATATTCACTTTCGTTTACACCTGCAAATTCATCATCACTAGAGTCATCATTACTCTCTTCCTCACCATCAGATTCACTTAAGTACGCTACTTTTGAACAATAGGGAAAGTTAGTATATTCATTTTCGTCTGTATTTGCGTATCTTTCATCATCCGAACTATCATCGGAATCCGACCATTCCGGATCGCTTTCAGGTTCTAACATAAAAGCTTTTCTGAGACAGGCACTAAGTTCCTCCTCTGTATTGTCGTCAGGCTTGGATTTTAACTCAATCTCCTCTTTTGGCAATACGACCTCATCCTCAGCTTTATTCACATCCACTGTGACTTCATATTCGGTGTAATCCTCGTGGACTTTGATTACTTTCAGGTAATCATCTGCCCCTTCCCCACGGTGCCTCTCGGTCGCAGTTTGTACTATTGGCGGACTATTAGCAGAAGTTATTTCTTCGTCAATGCTGAGGATTTCATCCTCCAAATCCTTCCTACCCTTAATCTGCATCCTATTGGCGGCACGCGTACTTTGCGCGGCGCTATTTATTCCCTCCTCTTCCAATTCGGGCCACGTCACCTTATGGGCGTCCCTACTATCTCCTTTTCCACTAACTAATTTCTTTGCCTCATACTCCTTCTTAAAATCCTCCCACTCACATTGCTTTAGGCCCTTGTACAGATCATCGATCTGCACACGCCAATCAGTTACTTCTGCTAATTCATCCTCGCCTTTTCTCTCATTGCAAACACTGCTAACCGCACCTCTCTGTGTATTCACAGTTTCCTTTATCGTTTCCTTTGCCACGGAATTATCACTCGTAAAACTTTCATTAGCCCTGATGGCTGTGTTCGTATCTACTGCTGCCGTATTTCCAGCGGCTTCTTTCCTAACAGATGTTCTGCTAGGCTGGGCCGTTGCCCTCTGATGCTCTACTCGCCTGTTAACATGTAGCGTTCTGTGCGGCAGAAATGACTCATTCTGGCTCGCAGCTGACGCTTGTTTCGCCACAACACGTCGCGGCGTTCCGTGCCTGTCCCTAGCCTGTCTCATTACATTACGGTCGTTCCGGTATCTTTTCTCAAATCGGGGCCGGTATGTATTGTCCGCTTCCGTTTGGCCCGCAACGTTCGCGGAAATTAGTTTCCCGCGTCGTTATTACTTTGCGCGGTATACCCTCTACCGCGACCTGAATAATTTCCTCTTCCTCTACCTCCGCCTCTACCTCTCTGTATTATATTGACGCGAAATCCATCGCCGTCATTTCGTTCGTCATTGTTTCGGTTATTACGGTTACCAAAGTTTTGATGATTAGCACGACTTTCGCGCCAATGATCTTCGTCTTCGACTCTTTCAAGAAATGCTTGGAAGCTACGATGATTGCTTCCTACATACCTCTTTGAATCCTCCGGAAGCTTTTTATATAGCTCCCAGATAATTTCTGAATCCGATCTTCTGCCTCTTAAATGCGTCAATTTCCGGTACCAATGCTCGCAGAAATCTTTCAAGGAATTCCTGCCCCTGTTATCATGCTGTTTGGCCATGATGAACTCCCGCCACAAATGGTCCTGCTTTTGTTCAGACCAATATTCTTCCGTAAATCTTTGCCTAAATTCTTCGAACGTCATTCGTTCGGTGTCCAAATTAATTCCCCAGCGCTTAGCGTCACCTGCTAAGGCGCTAATTACAACGTTTATCTTTTCCTGATTAGACAAGTGTTCAGGAAATATTCTCTCGCAATTTTTGATGAAATCTAACGGATGCCATCCGTTGTGTTTCTTGGCGGGATCAAAGCGTTCCTCGCCTTCTAACAGCTTCGTAATCGGTGTGCCATTACAGACAACACCAGGCCTGTCTTTAATTTTGCTCTCCAGATCGAAAATTCTGCCTTGAATTTTCGTAGTATTCTGTTCACAGTTTCGAACACATCCGGTTACTTTTTTATCTAAATCCCTTTCAGTTTCTAAAACTACCTTTTCCAACTGTGATATTCCGTGCTGACATTCGTTTACGATCTCAGTTTTAAGACCGAAAACTTTTTCGTCTATCTTAGTTTCAACCAGAGGTTCTACTTTCTCTTGGATGTTGAGAATTTCAACATCGAACCTACTGTTAATGTTAACAATTTCCCCCTGCATAGTATCCATATTCTTGTTAATGGTATCAACTTCAAGTTTCAGAGTATTTACCACAGAATTTAAATTACCCACTTTCTGTTCTACTTGTTCTATTTGTTTACTAATTTTAATTCCCTGTCCTTCGACCTGTGCTTTAATTTGATCCACCTGTGTTTTGAGTTGCTCGTCAACGTGTGTTTTAAGCTGCTCATTCTGTATTTTGAGCTGCTCACTCTGTCCTGCAATTTGTTTGGTTAATTGTTCAAATAAGTCGTTCATACTTAAAATTTTTATACGTTTTTGTTCTACAGGATCGATGTGTTCCGATTCTACTTCAGAAGTTTCTTTCGGTTCTTTCTTTATCTGCGGAGAATCAAACATGTCAGTGGATTCGTTGACGTACCCACTATCATCTACAAAGTCACCCTCTACTTCCTGTTTTGTCCCTTGCTGTGTTCGAGACGATCTCGACATTTCAATCTGTTCGTTGACGTGTTCATGGTACTGTATGTACGCCAATTGTCTTCCGCTAACGCCATCTGTTATCTGGCCGCGTAAACTCCTGCTACTGCCAGCCGCATTCTCCATTTCGCTTGGCGCATCTACCCTGCCTACGTTTCTGTCCATATTGAATGTCAACTACACCACACTATTATACTTGACTCCCACTGCAGTTTATTTTACTGAATTTTATTGCTATTCGTGCCACTGAACATCCACTGTTCGATCTTCACGTTAATTTGTAATCGACAACAACTGGACGTCCTGTCACCGGGAAGCCACGTGTAACGCTACCGCCCTAAAACGGACGTGCGTTAGCTGTATAAAGCCTGTACTGTAATAAGTTCACGGGCTTCACCTTATAACCAAGGATTTTAGTACATAAATTGACCGCGTGTACCTAATAGAAGCAAGATCGGACTTGTAATCAGTCAATAACTACAGTGATTCACCAAGCATATGTAAAGTATAATTACTCGTTCGCATGGACAAGAAGTACACACAGTAGATGCTACCGTTAATTAATAATTCGGTCGCCAGCCTACTTAGGCAATGAGTGAGTTTTTCCTTGTACAATTGGGTGCATGTACAAGCATAGTAACACGTAGTAAAGATGCGTTATACGGCAAAGTTTGGCACCAGAAAAATCCACTGAACTAAAGCTTTCTCTTTTTGTACTAATTTGGACGAGCTAAATTCACACAACACCACACATCAATGATTACTACGAACTGCATTTTGTATATTGATCAGACTGAAATCGGGCATAGATTTTCCTAGAATAAGCAGTTCTGAAAGCACACATACAATGTCACTATTAAAATTGGAAAACAACACTAATACACTTAGGATTAACATAGAATTTAGCTTTACTGGTCAAATCTGATCAGCACATTTCAAGGTTTGAAAGAATGGACAAGAGAAGAGGGGGGGGGGGGGGGCCTGAAACTGTTATGGTCGTTATACTGAAACTGTTAAGTCTTAAAAGGCAAATTAACACTCAAAATTATCTATTTATGGATAACTACTCTTTTGTCTTACTTCTGAATAATTTAACTGTCATTAGTTCTGTCTCAAATTAATTAAATAACATCGCTAACTCAATTCAAAAAACTCTCTTCCAAGTTAGTCATACTATTGTTCTTTACCAACTTTTACAATAACACATAGACTTTTTAAACTTCTTTATAGCATAGAGAGATCTACTGATAATTCTTATTAACACTGATTTTAGATTTTCAGTTCAGGATACTCGGGTTGCACAATACGAGGTAAGGATCCTGTCTAGGTCAGTGATCAGGATAAGACATGGCTAAAGCAATTCTGGTAAAAGTCACATTATTATTGAACAATTAGAAACAGTTTCGACACTGGTCCACACAGATACACTTCTAAAGATGAAATAAATGTTTGACCTGTGCAAGTCGGTGCGGCGGTTGGCGGGCAGCGAGGTAGCGGGCAGCACGGCACACATACAAGCACGGCTAAGGCTCACACCACATCGGCACTTTCCATCTTCTTAGCGTCGTAATCTTTCCAACTTTGTGCCTCAGAATATAGCCATGCCAAGTAGTCATCGGAATCGGTGCATCCGAGGCTCAATGGAATCCACTTTTCCTGGGTAGCCGCCTCGGTACAGTACGTGTTCCTCTGACCAATTCACCACTCCGACTCTTACTGATGCTCGCCTCCGACTGACTTACTGAGCTCGTTGTGCCGAACCGCGCCCAGTGTGCGTTTTCCCGCGCTCGCCTTTTCCCGCTCCCCTACAGGTAGGGTATTCACCACAGGTTTTCTACTACACATATCCTACTGCATTACCTACGTATGGACCAAGTGTTTAAATTACAATTTTCACATCTAACAATAGTTTTAACATTAAATACACTTCCTTTTGATTATCACATTATTTGAAATCTAACATAAATAATAATATTCATTACAAAAGTTGCTCACTGTTTCTTTAACATGACACGAAAAGAGAAAGAAATGAAATCACACTTTGTTCACACTAATTTATCGAAATTCATACAGAAAAAAATTATTATATGTACAGTTGTCGTTACAGTCTCCATTCGTCCCTCTATTCACGCCTGTCGCGACACCACTGGAGGCGGGCTGCACGATGTTGGGGCGTGAGCGGAAGACGGCCTAACGGTGTGCGGGACCGTAGCCCAGCTTCATGGAGACGGTTGCGAATGGTCCTCGCCGATACCCCAGGAGCAACAGTGTCCCTAATTTGCTGGGAAGTGGCGGTGCGGTCCCCTACGGCACTGCGCAGGATCCTACGGTCTTGGCGTGCATCCGTGCGTCGCTGCGGTCCGGTCCCAGGTCGCCGGGCACGTGCACCTTCCGCCGACCACTGGCGACAACATCGATGTACTGTGGAGACCTCACGCCCCACGTGTTGAGCAATTCGGCGGTACGTCCACCCGGCCTCCCGCATGCCCACTATACGCCCTCGCTCAAAGTCCGTCAACTGCACATACGGTTCACGTCCACGCTGTCGCGGCATGCTACCAGTGTTAAAGACTGCGATGGAGCTCCGTATGCCACGGCAAACTGGCTGACACTGACGGCGGCGGCGCACAAATGCTGCGCAGCTAGAGCCATTCGACGGCCAACACCGCGGTTCCTGGTGTGTCCGCTGTGCCGTGCGTGTGATCATTGCTTGTACAGCCCTCTCGCAGTGTCCGGAGCAAGTATGGTGGGTCTGACACACCGGTGTCAATGTGTTCTGTTTTCCATTTCCAGGAGTGTATTATAGAAATTACTCTGGTAAAGTAAAAAATATATCTAGGTACAACATGGTCATCTGTCTAACCACAAAAACTACATTGAAATTTAAAAGTTTTGGAATCGAGAAAATTTTGTCAGTATTGTGGTTAATAGTCTATCTGTTACATTATTACTCTACTACACACCAACAATCAGTAGGTGAAATCAATTTAAGTAGAGGTAATATCGAAAACCAGTTAAAACTCAAATACATTCTGCAATAAAAGCTATCGTAAAATAACACAGATTTCCATTCTCAAGGCTGATAAAATTGTCTAGACATTAAAGAACCTCATATGGAAGAAACTTTATGCCCACAATTGCAGTATAATATTCCTACTTATAATTTATCTTCTTTGGTACCACGAAATTTATCAGACACGAGAAGTATTGTACTGTGTTCTTGGTGCTCAAATAATACAAAGAGACGTAAATTTCCTATTCAGATATTTTGGAATTGATGGATATAATATCTGTAAGTGCAGAACTGGTTTATTTATCTAAAGTCGAGCAAAGCTGTTATGTAGAGTTACACATTTCGTCAAATCAAAAAAGGTATACCACATCCAGCTGAAGGCGTCCATTCGTGATGAGATCCCGTACAGCCACTGAATTGCAAGGCTGTTGATTGTTACGTTTTCATGCACCGTTCCAAATACTCCCAGGCGTTTTCTATGGGATTAAACAGGATGAATAAGTAGGTCTGTAGGAGTGCAATAGTGTGCCTGAGTATTCATGAAATCAGGAACATACGTGTGCAGCCATATAGGGTATGTCCAAACATGACAGCCCCTCTCTGACATTTTGTCACGTCTCCACATTGACCATGTTACTGCGCCGATTCCATACATCTGATTGGCAGAAACACAGCACTCCACTACCGTTACTTACGACAGTGGTGGAGGGTCACAAGGTTGGCAAGCGGGGTGCACTCAGCCCATGTGAGACCAATTGAGCGTCACTGGTCATGAAAACTGACAATGGGTGGGAGTACCACATGTCTCTACACACACGCAACCGATAATGCCTTAAGGCTAAGGATGACACGGAGGCCCGTCGGTACTGTTGGGCCTTCAAGGCCTGTTCGGAAAGTTTCTTTTTATAATCTGGAGGGTCACGTGACTGCACGGGACTATTCTGCACCATGTACAGTCCTCCAATTGGACGAGTGTGCTTTTTTAAGGAGGTGACAAATTATTTGTCGTTTGTTGCTTTCCAATGTTTGTCCCAAGAATGTACATAAAGTAACGCCTTCAATGGGCAGTAGAGAGGACACTAGGTGCTGCAGGAACCATATGCATTCCCAACAGTTGTAGCAACAATCACCAACGTTGCCGCCACAGCTGTCACCAACTCGCGCTCACTTCCACCTCCACAGCTGCCTCCAAAAACCCCTGCTGTCCGTCAGAATCACGACAGCACCAGCGGACATACCATGCTCAGCATACCTCGTTCTACCCTGCTCGATCCCACTCACCTACGCAGTATTGCTGCCAGGTACCTTGCAGAAAATTGGGACTTACGAACTGGTGGTGGTTAAAAATCGGCGGGACCAGGAAATAAAAGTTCGGAGAAAATTTGGTATAATGAAATGAGTTATTGTTCTGCTCTTGAAAAGCACCAATTATATTTTGGTAATGAAAAAATTCGTCATGCTTCGGCAAAAGTGCGGCTAGCCAGTGGGCGAGACGGGGAGGGGGTTACAGAGGTGCAGGATAAGTTGAAACACTCTTCCGAAAGCAGCGGCGTATTAATGGTACAACAATGGAACCCATGCGGCTGAGAGTGTTCGAAACATAGAGTTTTGGCACACGCTGAGGCGATCCTTTTAGCTGAGTGGTTCCGAACCTGGGGTTTTATTCCCTGAGGGTAAAATGTCATTTTCTGAGGGGCAAAAACAAAAGGTTAGATTCTTTCTAAAAATCATTGCTGTCATCACTATGTATAAGGCTGTAATGCTGATTACATAAATTGCCAGTAATTACATATCTCAATATTAGTGCTGGGTTGCCAGAAGAGCCAACACCGTGTTACTAGAGGAGGCCGAAATGCACGCGTTTTAGCTCACGCAGGCTGGCGTGAGGAGGGAAGGACTATACTGCCGTGAGGTCTGGAACATGACAAGGAATTAGAATCCAGAAAGCGGACGTAATTAGTTTCATACTTAACTTTAATCCATTAATGATGAACGTCGCTCTTGACGGTACATGATTCACAATATTATCTGTTCAGAATAGTAACTGAATATGGCGCCTTGCTAGGTCGTAGCAAATGACGTAGCTGAAGGCTATGCTAAACTGTCGTCTCGGCAAATGAGAGCGTATGTAGTCAGTGAACCATCGCTAGCAAAGTCAGCTGTACAACTGGGGCGAGAGCTAGGAAGTCTCTCTAGACCTTCCGTGTGGCGGCGCTCGGTCTGCAATCACTGATAGTGGCGACACGCGAGTCCGACGTATACTAACGGACCGTGGCCGATTTAAAGGCTACCACCTAGCAAGTGTGGTGTCTGGCGGTGACACCACAATTAGCATTAATGCATAACACAATGTGGTCGACATTACAGCTTGTGAAAATAAAGTATTAACATCTTTCTCACATAGTTCACTGACTAAACACAGACTTTGTACTTTCCATCATACATCTTTCAACACTCCCCTTGCGTTAGCAAGACGAGTCACAGAACCTATTGGTCATAGGTCGTCTGAATTCTGCGAGGTTGCTGGCAGAGACACGCACGGCCGTAGTATCTCGCTGTAGGTACCTGAAATACCCTTACCTGCGACTTTTAGATGATGATGTCTCCACTGCACAGCAGAAGCGCTAGTCGTGGATTCGCTGGGCTCAGGATCTGGATGAATGGCTGTAACTGCTAGAATTACGTAATGTCTGACAGGGTCGAATAATAGCGCGCAAGTTTTCTGAAAGGTCACAATTCTTAATGCTAGTAATTTCCTTTGTAGTGATTTACAAAACACGCTTACATACTTATCATCCATCTGCGCTTTAAGCAAATTACACTCGCGTCTCCCGCTAAAACAATGAGAGTTACATTTAGCAAACTCTGCACAGTGCCACAGTTTAAGTGATGAGGCATATTCCACCGTGATTCGCAGGATCTACACCCAACACACAACCTATTACCTCCAGCATCCCTTCCCGACTGCTACTTTGTTACCCTGACACAGGGTAGGAATTGCTTCCTTGTATTTTGGGCCAATCGGACCCCTCCGTTTTGTTGGCTATATATATGTTGCCTTCTGGGGTCGACCAATGGCGATCTGCTTACATGGCTCATGTAATGCTATGGTACAGGGATGATATGGACGAACTCTCTGTCCCTCCATTTATTTACTCTCTCGCTCTCTCTATCCAGTGGCAACACATTGCCCAACATTGCGTGATCTTAGGTATTACTCATCAAGTATCCCAATATTAACATAATCATTATAATCTGTGACAGATATACATCACATACGATTAAATGCCTCATGAAACACTGTTACAAAGCACCCTCTGCCACGCATCACCAGTAGGAACAGCCCTCTGCCTAAGGACATTGTTACACAGCACCCTCTGAAACGCAACATCGGTACAAAGCACTTTCTGCCACGCAAAACCGGGAGCACCGCCTGTCATGCAACATTGGTACAGAGAATCCTCTTCTACGCAAAATTTGTATGAAGCACCCTCTGTCACGTAAAACTGGTACAAAGTACTTTTTGCCATGTAAAGTTCGTACCCAGTTGACAGCATCAGGCCATGGGAGCTAATGAGAATCCAAAGTGTTCTTCCATTCACGCTAGACGGAAGTGTAATCGTTTTCACACTGGTGGGGGACTTTTAATTCATCACCTTTCAGACTTTTGGCACGAAACCAGTCTACGTATTAGGTAAAACCATATTAAAATCCATACTGTTGTTCCTAAGATTAGCCTGAATACACAGAGAAAACTGCAGTAGAGGACTTCAGTTTACTTGTGTAAAGACAAGACAGAACAAAGATACAAGAAGAAGATATACAGGGTGTTAACATAAAGGTACGGCCAAACTTCCAGGAAACATTACTCACACACAAAGAAAGAAAATATATTATGTGGACATGTGTCTGGAAACGCTTACTTTCCATGTTAGAGCTCATTTTATTACTTCTCTTCAAATCACATTAATCATGGAATGGAAACACACAGCAACAGAACGTACCAGCGTGACTTCAAACATTTTGTTACAGGAAATGTTCAAAATGTCCTCCGTTAGCGAGGATACATGCACCCTCCGTCGCATGGAATCCCTGATGCGCTGATGCAGCCCTGGAGAATGGCGTATTGTATCACAGCCGTCCACAATAAGAGCACGAAGAGTCTCTACATTTGGTACCGGGGTTGCGTAGACAAGAGCTTTCAAATGCCCCCATAAATGAAAGTCAAGGGGGTTGAGGTCAGGAGAGCGTGGAGGCCATGGAATTGGTCCGCCTCTACCAATCCATCGGTCACCGAATCTGTTGTTGAGAATGTGCAGGAGCTCCATCGCGCATAAACCACATGTTGTGTCGTACTTGTAAAGGCACATGTTCCAGCAGTACAGGTAGAGTATCCCGTATGAAATCATGATAACGCGCTCCATTGAGCGTAGGTGGATGAAACTAAAATGAGCTCTAACCTGGAAATGGAGCGTTTCCGGACACATGTCCACATAACATCTTTTCTTTATTTGTGTGTGAGGAATGTTTCCTGAAAGTTTGGCCGTACCTTTTTGTAACATCCTGTATAAAAATCTTCTTCATAAACCAGTCTATGCCGGCCGCGGTGGTCTAGCGGTTCTAGGCGCTCAGTCCAGAACCGCACGACTGCTACCGTCGTAGGTTCGAATCCTGCCTCGGGCATGGATGTGTGTGATGTCCTTAGGTTACTTAGGTTTAAGTAGTTCTAAGTTCTAGGGGACTGATGACCACAGATGTTAAGTCCCATAGTGCTCAGAGCCATTTGAACCATTTGAAACCAGTCTATACCCGCTCCCCAGGGTCCCCCTTTTCCTCTCCCCTCCTTCTCCCAGAGCGGATTTCCCTCCTTCCCCCTGAGTCCCTCCACCCCCTCCTTGGCTGTTTTCCTCTCCCGTCCCTTCACTCCCCAGCCCTCCTTCGGCGTGCCCCGAGATTAGCCCAAATACACAGACAGAACTGCAGCTGGAGACTTCAGTTTATATTTGTATAGATAGAAGATGAAAAGAAGAAGAAGAAGAAAAAGGAGAAGGAGGAGGAGATAGATGGACAGATAAATAGAAGATGACAAGATAAGATTAACTTTATGTCATAAATAAGATCACCTGAGAACAATTAAATTTTACAATATTTTAAAAATTACTCATTATTTTTCTCTAAGAATAGCTCTTGGCTCTTTAAACAGGTCCATTTTAAAACATATTTGCTCATATCATTCGTTCATATAAAAGTGAACTTAAAATTTTATGAGCTCCTCTTAGTTCTCATTATGTAAACAATCTTTATATCAAAAATTTGGTTCTGTTATTGTAACAGTGCAGAGTAACTGTTAGCTTAGCAGTATGTGATTTCGTTTTAAATTTTATACTAAAGGGAGACAAATGTCCCGTTCGTCTCATTATTTAAAATAATTTTATCTGGTGTGATAGGCTTGAAACCAATAAAATAAAAATAACAGAATTGCCCCGTTTGCAATATGTCGCTGGAACAAGAAATCGTTCCACGTGACCGGAGAAAGGCGCAGAACTGACGTGCAGAACTGTAGACTCATTTACCCGATGGGAACTGAAAAATACATTATGGCCATTATAAGGACTACTGGAGACAGAAATACTCTCACGAAGAAATCAACACCACTTCTGCAAGCACCAGGTAAAGTTCAACTTGTTGAGTTCATTCATGACATCCAGCAAGCAGTTGTAACGGAGTTCCGTTTTTTGGCGTCCAGGAAGCTCTCTATACCGTTTTGCATTGTCACCTAGCAAACGAAATATTCCCTTACAGCATATCCTAACAGAAATGCGATTAGATTGAAGAATTCCTTGCGAATACAGCTCAAATGTTTGCCATTCAGAAACTGCACGAGAATGTTGGTTGTTTGCAAGAAGTTCATGGTATGCCTCATCACGCATCTGTGTGTGACATACAGAAAACAGAGCAAACACGCTGCAACTGTAGAATATGCGGTTAGAGGTGACTGGATGCACTCGAGTACAGTACTATGCTATGCTGCCCGACCAGAAAAATAGTGCATTTGCGCTAGGTTTGGCAGCTGTATTACATTTACAATCAATTTAAGAACACGGAACGGGAAGTGATGTGATCGCATGAACAGAAGTGACATGAAATCGATAAAATAACAGAAAATACGTATAAATTAAGGTTAAATACGCCTAAATGCAGGGAATTGAGGTAGTACTTGCATGTCTTCTGATTGGTGCAGAACAATTCTTGTACATGGGAACGAGTGTACGACAGCAAGAGGAATACGGGAAGACGTTGAAATGGAAGCACCGGGAACTGGGGAAACAATCTTTTATTTTTCGTCGAGGCAACATTCTACTGTACACCTGTTGAGGTAATAGTGACACACGCGAGTTGACTGCTGTCTTTGATGCTTTCCTGGAAAAAAAGAGAACCACCTGCCTCTAAACTTACTTCCATACGCGTTAAAGGATGACAGACAGTGAATGGACTGATCGGTTGAGATGGAATTGTGATGAAATAGGATTTAATGGTAGACTGATGACGTATTCTAGAGAGAGAGGAACATGTTGCTGTAGGTCATTTGACCATTTTTTTCCGTTGTTCTGTCGGGATGCTTCAGTTGTGAGACATAATCTGCGTTCGACTCGCACACAACTGCCTGTTCTGTGTGTGACGTAGAGCACTGTCTACTTGCGATCATTAACAGCAAACCTCTCGGTCATCAGAGGACTTCCATCCTGAATGAGATTTTCGCTCTGCAGCGGAGTGTGCGCTGATATGAAACTTCCTGGCAGATTAAAACTGTGTGCCCGACTCGGTCGGGCACACAGTTTTAATCTGCCAGGAAGTTTTGACTTCCATCCTGTTTCGACACATTCCTCTAGACGAACGAAGATTTATGCGACGTAATCCATCCCCCTGCCGCATCTTGGGCATAAAATCGAGTCTTCAGTTTCAAAATTACAGTGATTCTAAGTTTGCGACAGGTGTTTGTGAGGTACTACAATCCCCTTACATACATACATCTACTTGACAGATGTCCTGTTTACAGAGTTAGCGACCGAGCGAGGTGGCGCAGTGGTTAGCACACTGGACTCGCATTCGGGAGGACGACGGTTCAATCCCGTCTCCAGCCATCCTGATTTAGGTTTTCCGTGATTTCCCTAAATCGTTTCAGGCAAATGCCGGGATGGTTCCTTTGAAAGGGCACGGCCGATTTCCTTCCCAATCCTTCCCTAAACCGAGCTTGCGCTCCGTCTCTAATGACCTCGTTGTCGACGGGACGTTAAACACTAACCACCACCACCAGAGTTAGTGGCGGCCTGACGTGTAATTTCATATGTCAAACACCGCTGCTATGCGTTTGCCTCTTCTCTTTAAGAGGCATTCTCTGTTACTAACGATCATTTTATATGGGACTGATGCGAGCATAGTAAAATTTCTGAACCGTGATCGGATGTGAACAGTAGGGGCTTTACGCCTCTGGAAAGCTATACTGTACATTTATCACAAGGAATGTAGTCAAACATTTTACAGGTTGTCGCCATAGTTTATCGTAGAGAAACCTACAAGGAGAATGTGTGTTATGCGCTGGAAATACACTCCTGGAAATGGAAAAAAGAACACATTGACACCGGTGTGTCAGACCCACCATACTTGCTCCGGACACTGCGAGAGGGCTGTACAAGCAATGATCACACGCACGGCACAGCGGACACACCAGGAACCGCGGTGTTGGCCGTCGAATGGCGCTAGCTGCGCAGCATTTGTGCACCGCCGCCGTCAGTGTCAGCCAGTTTGCCGTGGCATACAGAGCTCCATCGCAGTCTTTAACACTGGTAGCATGCCGCGACAGCGTGGACGTGAACCGTATGTGCAGTTTACGGACTTTGAGCGAGGGCGCATAGTGGGCATGCGGGAGGCCGGGTGGACGTACCGCCGAATTGCTCAACACGTGGGGCGTGAGGTCTCCACAGTACATCGATGTTGTCGCCAGTGGTCGGCGGAAGGTGCACGTGCCCGTCGACCTGGGACCGGACCGCAGCGACGCACGGATGCACGCCAAGACCGTAGGATCCTGCGCAGTGCCGTAGGGGACCGCACCGCCACTTCCCAGCAAATTAGGGACACTGTTGCTCCTGGGGTATCGGCGAGGACCATTCGCAACCGTCTCCATGAAGCTGGGCTACGGTCCCGCACACCGTTAGGCCGTCTTCCGCTCACGCCCCAACATCGTGCAGCCCGCCTCCAGTGGTGTCGCGACAGGCGTGAATGGAGGGACGAATGGAGACGTGTCGTCTTCAGCGATGAGAGTCGCTTCTGCCTTGGTGCCAATGATGGTCGTCTGCGTGTTTGGCGCCGTGCAGGTGAGCGCCACAATCAGGACTGCATACGACCGAGGCACACAGGGCCAACACCCGGCATCATGGTGTGGGGAGCGATCTCCTACACTGGCCGTACACCACTGGTGATCGTCGAGGGGACACTGAATAGTGCACGGTACATCCAAACCGTCATCGAACCCATCGTTCTACCATTCCTAGACCGGCAAGGGAACTTGCAGTTCCAACAGGACAATGCACGTCCGCATGTATCCCGCGCCACCCACCGAGCTCTAGAAGGTGTAAGTCAACTACCCTGGCCAGCAAGATCTCCGGATCTGTTCCCCATTGAGCATGTTTGGGACTGGATGAAGCGTCGTCTCACGCGGTCTGCACGTCCAGCACGAACGCTGGTCCAACTGAGGCGCCAGGTGGAAATGGCATGGCAAGCCGTTCCACAGGACTACATCCAGCATCTCTACGATCGTCTCCATGGGAGAATAGCAGCCTGCATTGCTGCGAAAGGTGGATATACACTGTACTAATGCCGACATTGTGCATGCTCTGTTGCCTGTGTCTATGTGCCTGTGGTTCTGTCAGTGTGATCATGTGATGTATCTGACCCCAGGAATGTGTCAATAAAGTTTCCCCTTCCTGGGACAATGAATTCACGGTGTTCTTATTTCAATTTCCAGGAGTGTATATTTCTTATAATGGGATAGTAACAGCGTTGCATTCCATACTATTAATAGGTCGAAAACTGCAACGATCTAACATTATAGCGTGTTTTAAGTGCAGAACCTTGTAGCCTTAGGAGTGCATGTGTTTGTGTTCTCTCCTACATATATCTCCTTGGTAATGACCCTAGAGACTAGAGCAATACTTTAGAATCGATAGCGCAGTTCGTTTACTAAAAATGCTGCAAACTTCGCCCGCTGGAGCTCCATCATGCATAAAAACCACCCGTTTCTTGTTCTTAACTGTCTGTTATATCATCACAACAGTGTCATATCTACTATACACCGATAAGGGGTGCTAACCTCCTCGACATTCGCGCATCTGGAGAAATCTTTGAATGGGTGCGGGACACCAGTTACGGCCTCGGCTCGCACTATTCCTACATGAAACGTGGAGTGTAGCGGTTTACTTCTGGTCAGCTGCCGATTAAATCAGTACCAGTGCCGCAATGAGCGTTTGTCAAAGACAGTGCGAGGAGATCTTTCGGTCTTTAACTTTATCCTAAGAATGTGAGAATGCCCTGCGACTCCCATTCACATAGAGAAAGATCGTAAATTACGCACTACGAGATATGCAGGTCGCTGTCTGGTATACTTTGGTGTACATGTTCGAGAATTAACAATGAATAAACTTGCTGCAGTCTTCTACACTCCTGGAAATTGAAATAAGAACACCGTGAATTCATTGTCCCAGGAAGGGGAAACTTTATTGACACATTCCTGGGGTCAGATACATCACATGATCACACTGACAGAACCACAGACACATAGACACAGGCAACAGAGCATGCACAATGTCGGCACTAGTACAGTGTATATCCACCTTTCGCAGCAATGCAGGCTGCTATTCTCCCATGGAGACGATCGTAGAGATGCTGGATGTAGTCCTGTGGAACGGCTTGCCATGCCATTTCCACCTGGCGCCTCAGTTGGACCAGCGTTCGTGCTGGACGTGCAGACCGCGTGAGACGACGCTTCATCCAGTTCCAAACATGCTCAATGGGGGACAGATCCGGAGATCTTGCTGGCCAGGGTAGTTGACTTACACCTTCTAGAGCACGTTGGGTGGCACGGGATACATGCGGACGTGCATTGTTCTGTTGGAACAGCAAGTTCCCTTGCCGGTCTAGGAATGGTAGAACGATGGGTTCGATGACGGTTTAGATGTACCGTGCACTATTCAGTGTCCCCTCGACGATCACCAGTGGTGTACGGCCAGTGTAGGAGATCGCTCCCCACACCATGATGCCGGGTGTTGGCCCTGTGTGCCTCGGTCGTATGCAGTCCTGATTGTGGCGCTCACCTGCACGGCGCCAAACACGCAGACGACCATCATTGGCACCAAGGCAGAAGCGACTCTCATCGCTGAAGACGACACGTCTCCATTCGTCCCTCCATTCACGCCTGTCGCGACACCACTGGAGGCGGGCTGCACGATGTTGGGGCGTGAGCGGAAGACGGCCTAACGGTGTGCGGGACCGTAGCCCAGCTTCATGGAGACGGTTGCGAATGGTCCTCGCCGATACCCCAGGAGCAACAGTGTCCCTCATTTGCTGGGAAGTGGCGGTGCGGTCCCCTACGGCACTGCGTAGGATCCTACGGTCTTGGCGTGCATCCGTGCGTCGCTGCGGTCCGGTCCCAGGTCGACGGGCACGTGCACCTTCCGCCGACCACTGGCGACAACATCGATGTACTGTGGAGACCTCACGCCCCACGTGTTGAGCAATTCGGCGGTACGTCCACCCGGCCTCCCGCATGCCCACTATACGCCCTCGCTCAAAGTCCGTCAACTGCACATACGGTTCACGTCCACGCTGTCGCGGCATGCTACCAGTGTTAAAGACTGCGATGGAGCTCCGTATGCCACGGCAAACTGGCTGACACTGACGGCGGCGGTGCACAAATGCTGCGCAGCTAGCGCCATTCGACGGCCAACACCGCGGTTCCTGGTGTGTCCGCTGTGCCGTGCGTGTGATCATTGCTTGTACAGCCCTCTCGCAGTGTCCGGAGCAAGTATGGTGGGTCTGACACACCGGTGTCAATGTGTTCTTTTTTCCATTTCCAGGAGTGTATTTACATTCGCAATGGTACTCGCAAGTAGTGGAGGGAAACTGGGAAGCATGCTGCCGCGTCATTACTCGGTGCTGAAATTACGGTAAAATTGCTAAAATTGATCTCACTATCAACTGTGATGCTTATTATTGAAGTACACTGACGGTGCCTTTTCCATCCCATCCAACCACAAGTACACTGCTGATTACCACATAATGACTGACTGACGTCGCTTGTCTGAGATGGAAAAAGAGTCCTGGTGGAGGGGGCTATACCTTCTGGGGGGTGGCTAACACCGAAACAGTGATGGTGTACATGGCAGCCATATGTGGAGTCGATCAAACGGAACACAGCGCGATCAGCTATCTCGTCACCGTAAATGATGAGTTTAGATGTAAAGGTCGTCAATCGCCTTCGGACAGCAGTTTGGAAATGCTCCACAACGCCTCAAAACTCTTCCAGTTTCATTGTGTTGTGACTGTCTTTTATTTCAGTCACTCAGTGTGTGTGTGTGTGTGTGTGTGTTTATTGTGTGTGTGTGTGTGTGTGTGTGTGTGTTTTGTGGGAGCAGCAGCAACAACATGATTTACACTGTGCAATGTCTAGTTTTCTGTGAGAGCCAATAAATCAAAAGATGTTAATGTCAGTTTAGAGCCTGAAACATACGTCGAAGTTGTGGCGGAAAAAACAAAATGTGTGGTAGTGTACAAAGCGTGTTACAGCAGAAAAAGCGGTATATCAAACAACAAAACAAGGACCCTCTCTTGCGACTGATAATCTGTAGGAGATGGTCCTCGTACAGATCAGGCAAAGAAATTTTACACTGGTCTATGCAAGCGACGTCGATCACTGGCCACCTGCTCCTGCTTGGGTCTGGAGCGAATTCGACATTCTTGTTCATCCCAAAGGCGATCCATCGGTTTCAGGGCGGGATTTGGGCTGGCCAGATCATTTCAGGAATGTTCTTGTCCACAAATCATTGCCTTAAAGATTCCCTGTTCACGACAGGGTGTATTGTCAGTCTGATATGGTCTATCATCGTCTCTGAATGGTCTTCTAATGTATGCAGTGTTGTAGATTGTGTTCATATCCTTCCGGATTTAGCAATTTCTTAAGTGCAGTAAGGGGACTGCAGCCTAACCACGAAACACAACACCATGTTGTTGTTGTTGTGGTCTTCAGTCCTGAGACTGGTTTGATGCAGCTCTCCATGCTACTCTATCCTGTGCAAGCTTCTTCATCTCCCAGTACCTACTGCAACCTACATCCTTCTGAATCTGCTTAGTGTATCCATCTCTTGGACTCCCTCTACGATTTTTACCCTCCACGCTGCCCTCCAATGCTAAATTTGTGATCCCTTGATGCCTCAAAACATTTCCTACCAACCGATCCCTTCTTCTAGTCAAGTTGTGCCACAAATTTCTCTTCTCCCCAATCCTATTCAACACCTCCTCATTAGTTATGTGATCTACACACCTTATCTTCAGCATTCTTCTGTAGCACCACATTTCGAAAGCTTCTATTCTCTTCTTGTCCAAACTAGTTATCGTCCATGTTTCACTTCCATACATGGCTACACTCCATACAAATACTTTCAGAAACGACTTCCTGACACTTAAGTCTATACTCGACGTTAACAAATTTCTCTTCTTCAGAAACGATTTCCTTGCCATTGCCAGTCTACATTTTATATCCTCTCTACTTCGACCATCATCAGTTATTTTACTCCCTAAATAGCAAAACTCCTTTACTACTTTAAGTGTCTCATTTCCTAATCTAATTCCCTCAGCATCACCCGATTTAATTTGACTACATTCCATTATCATCGTTTTGCTTTTGTTGATGTTCATCTTATATCCTCCTTTCAAGACACCATCCATTCCGTTCAACTGCTCTTCCAAGTCCTTTGCTGTCTCTGACAGAATTACAATGTCATCGGCGAACCTCAAAGTTTTTACTTCTTCTCCATGAATTTTAATACCTACTCCGAATTTTTCTTTTGTTTCCTTCACTGCTTGCTCAATATACAGATTGAATAACATCGGGGAGACGCTACAACCCTGTCTCACTCCTTTCCCAACCACTGCTTCCCTTTCATGCCCTCGACTCTTGTAACTGCCATCTGGTTTCTGTAAAAATTGTAAATAGCGTTTCGCTCCCTGTATTTCACCCCTGCCATCTTTAGAATTTGAAAGAGAGTATTCTAGTCAACATTGTCAAAAGCTTTCTCTAAGTCTACAAATGCTAGAAACGTAGGTTTGCCTTTGCTTAATCTTTCTTCTAAGATAAGTCGTAAGGTCAGTATTGCCTCACGTGTTCCGACATTTCTACGGAATCCAAACTGATCTTCCCCGAGGTCGGCTTCTACCAGTTTTTCCATTCGTCTGTAAATAATTCGCGTTAGTATTTTGCAGCTGTGACTTATTAAACTGATAGTTCGGTAATTTTCACATCTGTCAACACCTGCTTCCTTTGGGATTGGAATTATTATATTCTTCTTGAAGTCTGAGGGTATTTCACCTGTCTCATACATCTTGCTCACCAGATGGTAGAGTTTTGTCAAGCCCATCAGTAGTTCTAATGAAATGTTGTCTACTCCCGGGGCCTTGTTTCGACTCAGGTCTTTCAGTGCTCTGTCAAACTCTTCACACAGTATCTTATCTCCCATTTCGTCTTCATCTACATCCTCTTCCATTTCCATAATATTGTCCTCAAGCACATCGCCCTTGTATAAACCGTCTATATACTCCTTCCACCTTTCTGCCTTCCCTTCTTTGCTTAGAACTGGGTTTCCATCTGAGTTCTTGATATTCATACAAGTGGTTCTCTTCTCTCCAAAGGTCTTTTTAATTTTCCTGTAGGCAGTATCTATCCTACCCCTAGTGAGACAAGCCTCTACATCCTTACATTTGTCCTCTAGCCATCCCTGATTAGCCATTTTGCACTTCCTGTCATCTCATTTTTGAGACGTTTGTATTCCTTTTTGCCTGCTTCATTTACTGCATTTTTATATTTTCTCCTTTCATCAATTAAATTCAATATTTCTTCTGTTACCCAAGGATTTCTATTAGCCCTCGTCTTTTTACCTACTTGATCGTCTGCTGCCTTCACTACTTCATCTCTCAGAGCTACCCATTCTTCTTCTACTGTATTTCTTTCCCCCATTCCTGTCAATCGTTCCCTTATGCTCTCCCTCAAACTCTCTACAACCTCTGGTTCTTTCAGTTTATCCAGGTCCCAACTCCTTAAATTCCCACCTTTTTGCAGTTTCTTCAGTTTCAATCTGCAGTTCATAACCAATAGATTATGGTCAGAATCCTCATCTGCCCCTGGAAATGTCTTACAATTTAAAACCTGGTTCCTAAATCTCTGTCTTACTATTATATAATCTATCTGATACCTTTTAGTATGTCCAGGATTCTTCCAGGTATACAACCTTCTTTTATGATTCTTGAACCAAGTGTTAGCTATGATTAAGTCATGCTCTGTGCAAAATTCTACAAGGCGGCTTCCTCTTTCATTTCTTCCCCCCAATCCATATTCTCCTACTATGTTTCTTTCTCTCCCTTTTCCTACTGACGAATTCCAGTCACCCATGACTATTAAATTTTCGTCTCCCTTCACTACCTGAATAATTTCTTTTATCTCGTCATACATTTCATCTATTTCTTCATCATCTGCAGAGCTAGTTGGCATATAAACTTGTACTACTGTAGCAGGCATGGGTTTTGTGTCTATCTTGGCCACAATAATGCGTTCACTATGCTGTTTGTAGTAGCTAACCCGCACTCTTATTTTTTTATTTATTATTAAACCTACTCTGCATTACCCCTATTTGATTTTGTATTTATAACCCTGTAATCGCCTGACCAAAAGTCTTGTTCCTCCTGCCACCGAACTTCACTAATTCCCACTATATCTAACTTTAACCTATTCATTTCCCTTTTTAAATTTTCTAACCTACCTGCCCGATTAAGGGATCTGACATTCCACGCTCCGATCCGTAGAATGCCAGTTTTCTTTTTCCTGATAACGACGTCCTCTTGAGTAGTCCACGCCCGGAGATCCGAATGGGGGACTATTTTACCTCCGGAATATTTTACCCAAGATGACGCCATTATCATTTAATCATACAGTATTGCTGCATTTCCTCGGGAAAAATTACGGCTGTAGTTTCCCCTTGCTTTCAGCCGTTCGCAGTACCAGCACAGCAAGGCCGTTTTGGTTAATGTTACAAGGCCAGATCAGTCCATCATCCATACTGTTGCCCCTGCAACTACTGAAAAGGCTGCTGCCCCTCTTCAGGAACCACATGTTTGTCTGGCCTCTCAACAGATACCCCTCCGTTGTGGTTGCACCTACAGTACGGCCATCTGTATCGCTGAGGCACGCAAGCCTCCCCACCAACGGCAAGGTCCATGGTTCATGGGGGGCACAACACCATACCTTAACAATTATCAAGTTGATATGAAAATTAAGGAAATTGATAAATTAATTCCCTCAACCACACCCACCTCCACCACGAAGATGACATCACGTGTTTTTCTCAGGCTGCACGTGGGCCCCAGCACCCTCCCCCTCTCCTCCCCCATGTATCCTATTGGTGGAAATTTCGAATTTTGGTAGGAATTTCTTTGTCCTAGGGCAGTGCTGACGTCCCACCCCACCCCTCACCCACGAATTGGCGGTAAATTAAAATTAGCGGTGCCCTTTCTGGGATTCAAACCCTGGTCCTCCTGGATGGAAAGCCCAAGTGCACCCCCCTAACACAGTTATACCAGCAGAGGTGCTTGGAATTGATGGGAAATTAAAAATGGTAGTGCCATTTCTGGGACTCGAACCCTGGTTCTGCTGGATGGAAAGCCCAAGTGCTCCCTCCAACACAATGAAACTGTCCAGATGCAGAAGAAAAAGTTAGGTTTAGTGTACTTTATTTATTTTGATCGAGAAAATTAAGTAAAGATAGGTCCTAATTACATAATTAATCATGAGGATTGGGCCTAATTACACAACTACATCTGTAGCGCTACACAAGGAGTGCCTAAAATCGTAATACAGCTCAAAAACTGACGATACCATACAACTGGTGTTATCGTTCTGGGAAAAATTTCACAGTACCACTTGAAATTAGTGACAGACACACTCAAACCCTACCCTTCGCCTGGCAGGAAAAAGGCAGGGTATAAGGTACTAGCTTTATTCTTTTTGGCTGGAAATACGCTCAACTGACAAGATGCTGGTGTTGGACAGACAGGAGTTTAAAAACTGTATTACCTGTAGGCATACAGTTGAGGACAGTATTTATCATTGTTTGATGTCAGAGTTTGCTACAGTTGCCTGCTCAAAATCCACCTTGCAGCCCAGGTAACCAAAGCCTACATACTATCACAACGGATGGAAAAAATGCATCACAGCTCTAATTACACTTCGAAACTGTCATGAAAAGACCAGCACTCATAATGAATGGATCATAATGCAACACATGTACTGGGGAAAATCGTCCTCCTAAAAGACTGCAGTAGTCAAACATGCATTATCGATAGGCGTCCACAAACTGCCGAAAATCGAGGCCCTCTTCCTCATGCCTCCCCTCCCTCCCTCCCACTATCCACCTATGGGGGGGGGGGGGACAGGCTTTTTTAAATGGCCAGCTGCTCCACCGAGCATCTCGTAGTTCTTCTGCGGTCAACAGCCAACCCCAAGTGGTCACTGGTCACACTTGGCCTTGAGGCGGCGGCCTTAGCCAACACAAAACGGAAATTTAACAGCACCACCACACGCACCTCTGCAGACCATTCTACATGGATTTTTCAAAAGTCGGCTGCTTGCGGAACAGGAAGCCTTCCGCCTAAAGCAACCGCAACCTCAAACCACAGTGTCTTCAGTTCAAAGCACTCCCGCGAGCACATTGCTGGGTGGTCAGTGTTATCGATACCGACAAAAGCTACACATACAATAGAGCGCGACGCCGGCATCCCTCAGAACAAAACCGTGGCAAATGAGGGCTATCAAGACCATGGGTTGTTTCTCTAAAGGGACAGCCACGACCTCTTAGGGAACTCGTCCACCATGCTGTTCCGAGCGCTGGACCGTAACATTTGTATTTAACATCAATGTGACTCCTATAATGAAGCAACTAGCAGAAAATGAAAACACAATGGCGACGATAATAAATGTCCTCTTTCCAAAAACATAGGCACAGTCCATTTTCTTTTAGTTTTATGAGCAAAATCAGTATAGTTTTTACATTCAACTGCGGGATACAATTCGCATCTCATTATTTTGCGACATCCAGCGAAGTGCACCGCCACCGATCACAGATGATCACCTGTGTATTATAAACATTTCAGACACGTGAAATAACATCAGAGAATACAATCTTTCACGCCATTAGCTCACATGTCGGAAAAAAACACTATAATTTTAATTAATTTTGTGTTTATACTGGTTGCTGCTGAGGAGGAAATTTAGTTATTAGTATTTTATTAATGATCTCATTTATAAGCAGCCATATCACAGTCATCATAGTCGCTCTCGAAAGTTATAATTAAGCTTTACTTGTTTAATCAGAATCGGACGATGACTCTCCATGTCCGCAGTCTCGATGTTTGGAAGCGATCTGCAATCCTGTGTAAATAAAATTTCCTGGTTTTCTTGCGTTGCGTAGTCAGTCGGGAAACCTCAGATCAAGCGGAAAGTTTGCATTGATAGAGTTTAATTATCCGATGAAATAATGGAGGTCTTGGATCTAATAATTGCAGGTTCGTTTCCAATTCATCGGATGTTCCCTTCTGATTACCAACGAAACGACACATCCGTGCAAATTTCCAATTAGAGAAAACATATACAATTAAATTCTTTACAAGACTTTTTATGTAAATGCTCAGTATATATTCTCTTGATTAGCATACAATATATTTTCAATCACTTTCTTCCAGTAATCTCGATAGCAAAATTACAATTATTCAATGCGGCTATTCGGCACGGAGAAGATCCTAGAAGTCCTCTCAACACACACCAGAGTGAATATTACAAAGAGTAATTATGCGCTCATGGAATAGTAATAGTACTGTACTACTTTTCGCATCCATTCTGCGAGTACATAGATGGTCAAGTAGGAAACGTAATTCACTCATAGAATTGTGCAGGGATAATTAATAGAATATAAAGAGATATTACAACACAATCATTTTACGTTCAACAACCAGAAGCTATAATTCAAGAGGACGTAGATGGTTTGCACACTATGTCAGGTTCCGTTTTACCATTATGATACAAATCGTGGGAGTGTGCTTTATAATAGAACCTCCTATAACAGTTTACCACACGTGTCTTCCGTTGCATCGAAACCATTTACCACCTGCATGCATACATTTGACATTTTTGATGCATAACGCACCTCTTCCAACATGTCTGCAAAGTTTCTGTCGTACAGCATCAGATTCTTGCGTTCTAGTTTTGTAAGCAATTTGATCATCACAACCTGTTTTACGCAAACTCCACACATGTCAGAAAAAAAACAGTATCATCTCTAGATTTCACAACGAGCTATAATTCAAGTGGTGTCTGCTTTATAATTAGAGGCTATGAAGTACGAAATAACACCTACTTTTTAAAGATACAATCATGACGATAATAAAAGAAAAAAAAAACAGTCATGAGTCGACGAGAATAGAGACAGCCGATTCCTACTAGTTCAATGAGCAAAGTCAGTTTTAAGAGAACTATCTGCTTCAAGACTTTAACCAGTTGTAGCACTCCTCGTAATAGTACCTCCTATAAGACTTTAACATGTTTCCCTCTCCCAATACATCAAAAAACAATTACGATCTGCGTGTTGTCATTGAGCATATTACATATACCGTATTGCTTCAATGGAGCTGGAGGCCAGTGCTCAAAGTCCTTTGCGCAGATCTGCACAACATTTTGACATCTGTACTGGAGGAAGACCATATCCAGCAAACTATTAATCACACGAGAGGGTTTCTGTATTGTTCCCTCATAAGCAGTGTAAAAAAAAGAAAAAAAAAACTTTCATTCTCCTTACAGCCATCGCAGTTTTCCACGTCAAGTCCTTATCTTCCCTTACGACAGGACATAGTAATTTTCTTTGCACATGTCGGAACACCCATATACTTGTATCACTCATCCCCTACTACTACTAAGTATAATACTTCACCAATACTTCAGCATAACTGAATGCCGGCGATATGAAACAATACTGAGCGAAAATCAGCGATGGATGGACATGTCTGATAAGTTTTTTCCTTGCACATGGTACCACTGTGTCTCAGAAAGAGAGGTGTAATCGTCTTACAAGCCACCAGATGTTAAAAGCACGATTGCAACAGGCATGTTACTGTCACATGCGGTCTTGGTTCTACAGGTGCTCACAAGTATCACTAATGATATCCATGTTAAAAGCTATAAAATCCAAATAAATCAAGGTATGGCATTACCTTGGCACTGAATATAGACGGTGAACGACGGAGTGTGTATTAACGGACCGACAGTGCTGTTACACGTCCCCAAGAGTGTAAGCTCGTAATAAAATCACCTAATTTAGACAGTGATTCGGCTAAGGAACGCATTATGAAGCCAGTATTTGCAACTCCCTCATGCCGCCGCTAGATGTTTCTCCGGTATTTGTAACTCATTGTGTCTCGATACCATGTCAGAGGTAATGCGATACATCCACTGCGTTATAGGCGATGGTTCATTGAGAATGTTTACATACAATAGATGGTGTGTTGATTGAGGTCGTAAGAAATGTGCACTGGCTTTCCGGTAGAAATGCTGCCTGCGATTGGGAATCAAATCTTTCCAGTAAACCACATTCATGCGTTGGATCCTATGGAGAAGTCTTTTAATGATTACAGCCACTAGTGAATCATATTCGTGGTACTCTCTTATCTCGAAACGAGTCACCTTTTTCGAACTTCCTGTTACAGTAAAATTACAGAATGGTTTTAGATAGTCTCTATGCATCTTGTAACTGCTCCTCAGACTCAGCCCCACCATCCCTGCACCATTATGCATGTGATCGTCCCAGTTTAGGTCAGAACTGAGCTTGGTGGAAATGGAAACATGTTGTCGTAGCTTCAATGTGTAAGGTCAGCGCCAAAAGAAGCCTGCTCCTGCGACATGAGGTAGTATAAAAGACAATACGAACATTTGCGGTGGTGTTTATAATTGGGAAAATTAGGAAGACGCAACATCATACAAGTACTGCAGTCTGAAGCTGATTTGGGTCCCTCATGGTCCATTCACTTCCATCACCCAAACATTCTGTCATTGTTATTCTGTACCATCCAACAGAGAAAAATTACAAACTATAAAAGCTCTGCTAACTTCGTTCAATATATTTTTACTGCATCTCTTTCTTGTGATATATCGAAAACAGATACTATTTGCGTGCTAGCGATCCTATTAAACATACAGGTATGAATGTCGAATTCGCTCCAGACCCAAGCGTCCTACATCATTATCTTCACCAAATTCGTCTCTTGATGGAGAATGGCCTGCCATTTCTCAAATCAGACACACTGAAAGTTTCGTTGGCTGATTTCAAGTCGTCATAAAGGCTAAGGATGGACACACCCGATATCAATGTC